>NW_027413128.1:0-372359 GCF_048544455.1 Silene latifolia | reverse complement strand
AGCAATAGCAGGCTCTCGATCGAGTTCTTCATTAACAGCAGTGTTCGATCGAGCTAAAATACCACTCGATCGAACAGATTCTTCAGACTTTTCACTCGATCGAGTGGTTTGGACCTCTCGATCGATCTCTTCATTATCCAGTTCAGAATTTCCCTTCGATCGAGTGCTTTCAGCATCAATTTTGCTCGATCGACCCCCTGAAACTAGTCGATCGAGTATTTTCTTCGTGGTCAGCTCGTTTTCAGCAACAAATGATTGTTCATTGTCATTAATAGCCTTCCTCGGGTCTGATATATCATCAAAAGGTGACGATTTTGGTCCTTCATATGAACGACCGCTTCTTAGATTAATCAAATTCACTGTCTCATGTGGATTCTTCTCTGATTGAGACGGCAGATGATCCTATTTCCTCGTGGACTGGTTCGCGGCTAACTGAGCAACTTGAGTTTCAAGTGACTTGATGGATGCTTCTTTCTGTTGGTCACTTAGTTGCCATTGCTTTGTCAACGATTGGAGCATTGACTTTAGCTCACTTACCCCACTTGAAGATGATGCGCCTTGATTAGGTGGAGGAAAGGAAGGAGGCTTTTGGAAGCCTTGTTGAGTTTTATGAGGAGGGACATATGGCTGCTACTGTTGCGGTGAAGGAGTGGGATTAAGAACATTTTGACTTGTCCACCTCAAATTGGGATGGACTGCCCCTTGGTTGTTATAATAAGAACCTCCTCCTTGCCTATATTGTTGAAAAGCAAGGACTTGTTCTTTCTCAGTAAGACAGTCAATAGCAGTATGACCGTCATCTCCTCCACATCTCTCACAAATGACAGTTTCCTGTCTAGTCAACAAATGAACTGTCTGTGGCTCCCCAGCAGATTGCAACTCCAATCTATCAAAACGGGCATTCATCGCTTCCAGCTGAGCCACAACTGCCTTATCAACCGAATGGATCCTTCTAATACCGTCCCGTGGGTTCCCATATTCAGCACAATGGGTCGCCATCTCCTCAATAATGCCCCATCCCTTATCATCATCAATATTTTTCTGAAATCTACCGTTGGATGAGGCGTCAAGAATAGCTCTATGGTCATCATACAACCCATTATAGAACTGGTTGCACAAAAACCATTGATCAAAACCATGGTGAGGAAGAGACCTCACCAACTTCTTGAACCGACACCAAGCTTCATAGAAAGTCTCATCAGGTGCCTGCTTGAAACTAGTAATCTTTCCCCTTAGATGATTAGTGCGTTAAGGAGGGAAGTATCTTTTGTAGAAGGCAAGTGCGAGAGTCTCCCAGTTGATGATACCAGTAGCTGTACGGTCAAGATCGGTCAACCACTCACGGGCTGAGTCAGTTAGAGAAAAAGGAAAAAGCAACTCCTTTATCTTATCTTGTGTTACTCCCTTTGTAGCGGGAATAGTAGAAAAGTAATCAGTAAAGACCTCCATGTGCTTCCTTGGGTCTTCACCCGCCACACCCCTGTACAGGTTTATCTCCACCAGATTTATGTAAGACGGTCGGATATCAAAAGTGTTACCGTCCTCAGTCTGGAGGTTAAAACCTTTAGGAACAGAGGATGCTTTAGGCTCCGAGTGACTTGCAATGTTCGGTATCTTTACTGGTTCTTTGGCAGAAATGAGATTATCTTCTTCTAAAGACTTGTCTTCTGCAAGTAAAAAGTGTTGTAGCTCGGGCTCGAAAGTACTCAAGTCTTCCTTTCGAAGTTCTCTTTGTAGACGGAGTCGATGCCGAAACAGTCTTTCTGGTTCAGAATCAGCTCGAACTAAATCCGACCTGTTTGACCTGGGCATACACAACACTGAAGGAGATAAATGAGAACTGTCTCAAGGAATAAAAATTCCATGAAACGGATAACAATAAATGAAAACAAAAACAGATAGGGCTATTGCCTCCCCGGCAACGGCGCCAAAATTAGATAGGCTAGTCGTGTACCTACCAAAAATAACCAACTGGCACTAACTAATATAGCTAGAGAAGTCGGGTCGATCTCCACAGGGAGGCAAGATACCTGTTAAGGTCCGTCTATTTTGTCACAAAATGGGGGGTTGAATTTGATTTTCTAAACTAATAAAGGTTTGAAGGGAAGAGCAATAAAGGAAAGAGCAATAAAGGACAGAAAATGTAGTAAAGATGATCAATAGAGAGGGAACATGTCAGGATTTCGGTTCACCATGGTGGTCTAGTGACTCAACTGCAAATAGCCTAGATAATTCACTGTGAGACGGATACAGGAAAGGTCCTTCCAGTCCACTTTCTATCCTAGATTTCCACTAACTTAACTTCCGTCCTCGTCAGGGTAGTCTATTGTTCATAGCAGGTCTATTTAGTCCAATCTTCTGATCCAGGAGTAAATTTAACAAGATTAAAAGGTAACTTAGAATCGTGCACTCAACTAAGTCGGTATTATAATTAAATTGCCATGGGTACAGATTCTCACGAATAAATCATCTAGCCTATTCGCTACATCGTCACAATCCTACCATGGATTCCCTAATCCCAACATGAATGAATTTAGCTACTCATATTACTAATGTTGTCAATATTAATAACAATGAATGAACTCATATAAAACATGATGGAATAACAATAAACTTGCATAAATGAAATTAGGGCAGAAATTAATTAAGAGAAGAAGAAGTAATTAAAGTAATAAATAATGAGATTAAGATTAATAGGAGAAAAAAGATTACAATCACACGAATTCCGGCGTAAAGAACAACCAACATCCAAGCAAAAGAGATCCGAGAGCAAAGTTACAGTAGAAAGTTTAAGGGAGAGATTAAGAGTAAAGAGTGGCGTTCTAAGATGAGTGAAAAACGTAGTAGAGTAATTAACAGCGTACTTAAAAACCTAATTATTGAATGCTTAAATAGAAAAACAAAAGGCCTCTCGATAATAAGTCCAACACGGGTTTATTAATCCCGCGTGACATCAAAACCTCTCGATCGAGAAGTATAAAACCACTCGATCGAGGACTTCAGCAACAAATCCTCTCGATCGAGTAGAAAAGTTACTCGATCGAGGAAACCCAGAAAACAGCATTTCGATCGAGTAGATTAAAGTACTCGATCGACCTCTTCAGCACCCAAAACCACTCGATCGACCAAAAGTCTTCTCAATCGAGTGTTCTTCCTCCAAATCAACTTCAAACTCGTCGCCGACTGCTTCGTTGACCATTCCTTCACGCATCCCAATGCAATATCTCGCTCTAACATTCTCGTCTCTTCAAAATGCATGCAAAACAGGACGAAAAGAGTACGGTTTCACCACTTTCAGGTTCATTCCTGCAAAACAGACAAAACAAACCAAAGTAGCCAATTCGGGGCATATTGCAATACAAAACGGTCAATACGCAAACGAATTATAAGATGTCCAGAAATAAAGCTGACCTATCGACCTTGCAAGACCAACAAAATCGGACTCTCACGTGGTCACTCGTCTCTCGTGAAGCAAAGGGTGAAGTATATGTGTATAAGAGAGAAAGAAAACAGTTACTCACCTAAACTGCGACCTACATAGCATGCATGCAACGAAAATGAAAGGCGATTCAAGTACTATGCACATATTCCAACCAACAATGTCTATCACAGCCGAGGGCTTACAAATAGTATAGGAATAGTGAGGTTCAGGTAAGAAAGGCAAAACAAATTATGGAAATGTGGAGGTAAAAGCGCCAAGCTAGTTCCTAAACAGGACCATATAAGACCGTCCGAATCTCAACTGACTGAAAATAAACACAAGTGCCATTCATTTGGCACACAGCTCACTAACCAAATACACTATCTCCTCAAAAATATATGAATAAGTACAGGGGAGTGAGACGGTCACAAACTTCCCTTTTTTAATACCGTCTTAATTAAACAACCAATCCAAATCAAATAATTTTTTCAATCTTTTCTTTCTTTTTCTTTCTCTGCCTTACGTGATTCAATTCAACTTTTTTCATTTTTTTTTCTTTTTTCTTTCTTTCACGTTCTCCTTCTTTTTTTTCTTTTTCCAATTCTTTTCATTTCCATCCTCCCTTCCTTTATTTTCCACCAACTCCAACAATATCACACGGGCCAAACTCGCAGGCGGAATAAACATACCGTAAAAGACACACTAAACTAGCTTGACTAGGCAGGCTTAGTTTTGGATGTAGCTAATGGGTCAAAAAGGCTAAATTTGGCTTAAGTGGAGCTAAATGGGTGAAAAATGTAAGAAAGGGAAATTTGCAAGCACCTCCTTGCATGTGACACCGACCACAAACCCGAATGTATGCAACTGACAAGAAATCGAATGTCATAAATGTGCAAAAAGATGAACATGGTATGCAAGGAGTACTACTCTCAATTCCTATGTAAACCGGTCATGAATGTCACCAGTTATATGGCTCTAAATCTTAGAAATTATAAAGTAGGTTGCCAATTTCCCAGGTCAAGTCTACACGGTCAGCTAAATTTGAACAAAAACTCGTAGATTATGCGTAAGACTCAGCTAATAACCGTCAATGAAAGTGCAAGGCTCAAGTAAAATGACAAGTTAAAGTGCAATATCATCACGGAAATCAACCATTCCGACTCAACCTATATGCAAAAATAAACATGAATATTTTATTAATTTTTTTGAAATTTTTAATTTTTTGGATTTTTATGATTTTTGAAATAAATTAAAACAATGCAAGCTGAAAATAGAAACGTGAATGCAAAAACAAATGCAAATGCAAACTCAAAGGATGCATTACCCTCCCCAAACCAAAACGGACAACGCCCTCGTTGTCCTCCAGCATACACCAGCAGATATATACGGGGGAACGGGAAAATACAACGATAAATGAATGAAAAAAAAAAAAGGAGACAAAAGAAATAAAAGAGCAAGAATGTACATACAAAACACGAACTTCCCCAAACCAGCCTGAAAACTGGGGAAGTGAGTAGACCAGTAGCTACTCGTCAGCCTCCTCTAACACGTCCTCCACCGTCACAGTGTAGTTTGGGTCCACCTGCTGCTCTGTCCTCCTCCTCTCCTCAGCCTGAGCTCTCGCTGCCGCCTGAGCTGGGTCCTCCTCCTCCTCCTCATTGGCTGACTCAGGGTACCCCTCAGCTGGGTACCGGTAGAAGGACGGGTGTGGCCAACTCTCTGGAATAGGACGTCGTCGCCTCATGTGATACTCGTACAGAGGGAACAAAGTAAGAGCTATGTCCCTCTCCATACGAGCCTGTCTCTCTACAAGCTCAAGCAACAAACTGTCACGGCGTCCTTGGTCCATGACCGCAGACGCCTCAAAGGGTGGAGGAGATACAAAATTAACCGAAAAAACCGGCTGTGCCTGTGTCTAGTCGGGCGCAGGGGTAAGAGTAGGGATCGGGGTAGGAATGGCCGTGGAAGGCTGGCCACCCGTAGAAGGTGTGGATCCCTCTCCGGTCTTAGGTCTACGCCGCTTCCTAGAAGCGGACATAGTAGGAGGTGGTTGAAGCGGTAGGTGGTACATGGGCAATGGTGGTGGTATCCTGCCCCTAACAGTGGGCAGGGCGACGAGGCGAGGTAGGGTGGTGCAAGGAAGGGTCTCTGACAAGGAACCGCCTATCTTCCAAGTCTGCTGGTCAGAGGCAAGCCAAGTCATAGACAGCATAACTGCCCGGTCCAGGTACCGGTCAACTCCTATGTACGGTAAGTCACGAGGGAAGACGGGGAAGAGAGAACAGGGAAGGACAGTGGCTATGCCACAGCAGACGATGGCGCCCGTAGTCTTCTCCCCCACAGAGTGAAAGTACTGGGCAGTCAGGTAAGCAATGTTGACAACAAAGGGCCCTCATTGTCAATGTTCAGGTACCCGCCCATAATAGAAAGCTCAATGTTGTTCACATTGTTTGGTTCTCTACGGCCAAAAATAGTACTACCCATCAGACGCAGGAAGTAACGGGCAGGGGGAAGGTGGACCTGAGCGAGCTTTCGCTCCTCGTAAGTAGTCTGTGCCAAGGTCCTCCACAACATGTGGATGACCTTCCTAGGGGCAGCAGTAGGACCCGTAAAATAAAGTCCTAACCTAGTACCAAACTCCTCTATAGTCCAAGAAAAAGTCCGGTTAAATAATCGGAAAGACACGGAAGCACAAGTGGGGTCAGCGTCGTGTGCCCCAGATGAGAAGGTAAAGGAGCTGAAAAACTCAAGGGTCAGCTCCTTGTAGGTATAGGCACTCATGGTCACAAGTCCAGACATCCCCGTACCCCTCAAAATCTCACAAACTGGCTCGTAGGTACCAAGTCTATCAAGTGACTGACGGCAAAAAAACTTGGTCGAAAGAAAGTCACAGTCAAGCAAAGAGAAAAATCTAGTCCGATGAATACCATAAACAAATATTACCTGTGGATAGTCGGGGTGCGAGTCGAGCGAATCATCCCCTCGGATGGTAACACGGCCAACAGAACGGCAAGCAGTAGGTGTAGCTCGTGCGCGACCCCGGCCTCTAGTACCTGAAGTAGAAGCCCGTCCTCTGACGGAACGAGGTACTAGAGCCGCCCGGTAAGAAGCTATGACTGCGGGTGACCACGCAGCAGGGGTGGTCACCGTACCTGAGGTACTAGTTGTGGCTGCTACAGAAGAAGCAGCAGAAACCGACACGGTTGCCGAGTTAGTATTAGAGACCAAAACAGATGTTGAGCTAGCAGCAGAGCTAGCAAAAACAGAGGCTGAGACGGAAGTAGGAGCGGAACTAGCAGTAGTAACAACAGTACCAGCCGTAGTAACAAGAAACACGGGAGCAGTGGCAGTGGTACTAACGGGTGTGGAGACGGTGGTGGCAGCAGGGATCACCGTCTCAGTCAAGAACGGAGTAACAGTCGAGCTAGACAAGGGTATTGAGCTACTGTCCATCCTAACCAAGTAAGAAAAGGGGAACGATAATCAATGAACAAATTAAACCGCAAAAACCACCAAAATCAGTCGAAAATTTCGACTCATGCATAAACCCTAAACCTCAATACTTCAAAATGGCAAAATTAAAGCAATTAAACAATAACGAAGCAAAGAGAATACTTACTTGATAATAAACCTACAAGATAAGCAAATTAATAGACAAAAACGATGCAAGAATGGCAATTTTTTCGATCAAAAACCGCAAACCCTAAACCCGTAATTGACCGTGTAAACAAGCAAATTCAAAGGGCGAATTAGAGGGCAAATGTCGGATTAATAGCAAGGAATAAATTGTAGGTGTTTGATTTGGTGTTTGGGCAATAAAAAAAGGGAAATTAGGGAGATTTTCGTGCAAAAGGGGATGAGCAATGTAAATAATGAAATAAGATTAAGAAAAATGGAAGTTAAAGAGAACTTCATGCGCGGGATTTGCAATTTCACTCGATCGAGTGATTTGAAATCACTTGATCGAGGAGTCTCGGCATCAGTTCACTCGATCGAGTAAAAATCTACTCGATCGAGAACTCCCTCTTTTGGCTATTTCGATCGAGCACCTGCAACCCTTTCGATCGAACCCTTTCTTGCAAAATCCTCTCGATCGAGTACGAAAAGTACTCGATCGAGCGCTTTTCTTCGTGTAAGTCATCCAAAATGCGTATAATTTCCCCAAACCTGCATAAAAACACTCGCAAACATATCCCGACATACCAAATCACAAAAGTAACAGTCTATAGTCTTTCTAACTACGCTAAAAATTGTCTAAATTCTAATAGTCTTAATAAACGCAATAAAGAGATTCAACGGAAATTTAAAAATAGTTTTTACAAATTGTTACACGGGGCATTTCCCGCTCAATTCCCAAGACAATTCAGTAGCCCAATGGAGGGCTTCTGACTGGAGGACGTCCCTTCAGCATCCTTGACCGTCCACTTCATTCTCCACGAGCTTGAATTTGAACCAGTAGGGGGAGAATAGTTAACATCCACGTATGCACGAACTTTACTCGTCCCTTTTTCTTTCTCACCAGCTTTGACGTTGTCATCCCTAATTTGATTGATTTTAGTTGCACAATGATCCTTGACAGCTTCTGCATCTTTTTTATCCGTACCTGCAGTAAGGAAAACAGACGAATTCTCCTCCTTTTTCCTCTCAATCTGAGGCGGAGGGGTCACAATTGCAGCACAAAATTCCACATTATCAGCTGGAGTGTCAATATGGGAGTCAGTAGAGGAAAGGGCATTACAAGGTTGAGCTTGCATGGGAGCCCTACGAGACTTAGATTGATGGAAAATTAATTCTTCGTCTCCTACCTGAAATGTGAGTGTCTTACCCCCGACATCTATCACTGCACGAGCAGTGAATAAAAATGGTCTCCCTAAAATAATAGGGGTGTGAGTGTCCTCGGGTATATCAAGCATACAAAATCAACGGGAATAAAAAATCTCCCGATTTTAACAGGTATGTCCTCTATGACACCTAACGGTCGTGATATACTACGGTCGGCCATCTGTACAGTCATGTTTGTGCAATTAAATTTAGTCAAACCAAGTCTCTTAGCAAGAGACAAAGGTAAGACGCTCACGCTAGCACCAAGATCGCATAGTGCGTTATTAATCAAATAGGTACCTATGTGACATGGAATCGAGAAACTACCCGGGCCTGACTGTTTAGGGGGCAGCTTATTTTGAACTAGGGCAGTCCCTACCTCGGTCAAAGCTACCGTCTCATGATCATTGATATGCCTCTTACGTAATAAAATTTCTTTCATAAACTTTAAATAAGAGGGTACCTGTAAGCTTTTCAGGAGCTCGGCAAATTTACCGGACTGTTGATTGGCTTTCGTGCTCTGTAATCGCCTCGGGAAAGGCACGGTAATAGGTATCTCGAGCCCTTTATTTCTTTCTTCCAACGTCTCAGCTGGTTCAAGCTCCTTATCACTCGATCGAGACTTTTTGCCTCTCGATCGAGTCCTTCTAGGTGAAATATCACTCGATCGAGCAATAGCAGGCTCTCGATCGAGTTCTTCATTAACAGCAGTGTTCGATCGAGCTAAAATACCACTCGATCGAACAGATTCTTCAGACTTTTCACTCGATCGAGTGGTTTGGACCTCTCGATTGATCTCTTCATTATCCAGATCATAATTTCCCTTCGATCAAGTGCTTTCAGCATCAATTCTGCTCGATCGACCCCCTGAAACTAGTCGATCGAGTATTTTCTTCGTGGTCAGCTCATTTTCAGCAACAAATGACTGTTCATCGTCATTAATAGCCTTCCTCGGGTCTGATATATCATCAAAAGGTGACGATTTTGGTCCTTCATATGAACGACCGCTTCTTAGATTAATCAAATTCACTGTCTCATGTGGATTCTTCTCTGATTGAGACGGCAGATGACCCTGTTTCCTCGTGGACTGCTTCGCGACTAACTGAGCAACTTGAGTTTCAAGTGACTTGATGGATGCTTCTTTCTGTTGGTCACTTAGTTGCCATTGCTTTGTCAACGACTGGAGCATTGACTTTAGCTCACCTAGCTCACTTACCCCACTTCAAGATGATGCGCCCTGATTAGGTGGAGGAAAGGAAGGAGGCTTTTGGAATCCTTGTTGAGCTTTATGAAAAGGGACATATGGCTGCTGCGGCTGCGGTGGAGGAGTGGGATTAAGAACATTTTGAATTGTCCACCTCAAATTGGGATGGACTGTCCCTTGGTTATTATAATAAGAACCTCCTCCTTGCCTATATTATTAAAAAGCAAGGACTTGTTCTTTCTTAGTAAGACAGTCAATAGCAGTATGACCGTCATCTCCTCCACATCTCTCACAAATGACAGTTTCCTGTCTAGTCAACAAATGAACTGTCTGTGGCTTCCCAGCATATTGCAACTCCAATCTATCAAACCCGGCATTCATGGCTTCCAGCTGAGCCACAACTGCCTTATCAACCGAATGGACCGTTCGAATACCGTCCCGTGGGTTCCCATATTCAGCACAATGGGTCGCCATCTCCTCAATAAAGCCCCATCCCTTATCATCATAACTATTTTTCTGAAATCTACCGTTGGATGAGGCGTCAAGAATAGCTCTATGGTCATCATACAACCCATTATAGAACTGGTTGCACAAAAACCATTGATCAAAACCATGGTGAGGAAGAGACCTCACCAACTTCTTGAACCGACAATAAGCTTTATAGAAAGTCTCATCAGGTCCCTGCTTGAAACTAGTAATCTTTCCCCTCAGATGATTAGTGCGTTGAGGAGGGAAGTATCTTTTGTAGAAGGCAAGTGCGAGAGTCTCCCAGTTGGTGATACCAGCAGCTGTACGGTCAAGATCGGTCAACCACTCACGGGCTGAGTCAGTTAGAGAAAAATGAAAGAGCACCTCCTTTATCTTATCCTGTGTTACTCCCTTTGTAGCGGGAATAGTAGAACAGTAATCAGTAAAGACCTCCATGTGCTTCCTTGGGTCTTCACTCGCCACACCCCTATACAGGTTTATCTCCACCAGATTTATGTAAGACGGCCGGATATCAAAAGTATTACCGTCCTCAGTCTGGAGGTTAAAACCTTTAGGAATAGAGGATGCTTTAGGCTCCGAGTGACTTGCAATGTTCGGCATCTTTACTGGTTCTTTGGCAGAAATGAGATTATCTTCTTCTAAAGACTTGTCTTCTACAAATAAAAAAGTGTTGTAGCTCGGTCCCGAAAGTACTCAAGTCTTCCTTTCGAAGTACTCTTTGCAGACGGAGTCTATGCCGAAACAGTCTTTCTGGTTCAAAATCAACTGGAACTAAATCCGACCTGTTTGACCTGGGCATACACAACATTGAAAGAGATAAATGAGAACTGTCTCAAGGAATAAAAATTCCCTGAGACGGATAAAAATAAACGAAAACAAAAATAGATAGGGCTATTGCCTCCCCGGTAACGGCGCAAAAATTTGATAGGCTAGTCGTGTACCTACCAAAAATAACCAACTGGCACTAACTAATATAGCTAGGAAAGTCGGGTCGATCTCCACAGGAGGCAAGATATCTGTTAAGGTCCGTCTATTTGGTCACAAAATGGGGGGTTGAATTTGATTTTCTAAACTAATGAAGGTTTGAAGGGAAGAGCACTAAAGGAAAGAGCAATAAAGGACAGAAAATGTAGTAAAGATGATCAATAGAGAGGGAACATGTCAGGATTTCGGTTCACCATGGTAGTCTAGTGACTCAACTGCAAATAGCCTAGATAATTCACTGTCAGACGGATACAGGAAAGGTCCTTCCGGTCCACTTTCTATCCTAGATTTCAACTGACTTAACTTCCGTCCTCGTCAGGGTAGTCTACTGTTCATAGCTGGTCTATTTAGTCAAATCTTCCGATCCAGGAGTAAATTTAACCAGATTAAAAGGTAACTTAGTAGCGTGCACTCAACTAAGTCGGTATTATAATTAAATTGCCATGGGTACAGATTCTCACGAATAAATAATCTAGCATATTCGCTACATCGTCACAATCCTACCATGGATTCCCTAATCCCAACATGAATGAATTTAGCTACTCATATTACTAATAGAAAACATGATGGAATAACAATAAAATTGCATAAATGAAATTAGGGCAGAAATTAATTAAGAGAAGAACATGTAAATAAAGTAATAAAAAACGAGATTAAGATCAAAAGGAGAAAAGAGATTACAATCACAAGAATTCCGGCTTAAAGAACAACCAAAATCCAAGCAAAAGAGATCCGAGAGCAAAGTTACAGTAGAAAGTTTAAGGGAGAGATTAAGAGTAAAGAGTGGCGTTCTAAGATGAGTGAAAAACGTAGTAGAGTAATTAACAGCGTACTTAAAAACCTAATTATTGAATGCTTAAATAGAAAAACAAAAAGGCCTCTCGAAAATAAGCCCAACACACGTTAATTAATCCCGCGTGACATCAAAAACTCTCGATCGAGCAGTATAAAACCATTCGATCGAGGACTTCTGTTAGAAATCTAGATCTCTTTACTCAACATATTCATATATGTTATATTTTAATTTAGTCATAAAATTAAACATTGATCTTATGCATGCAAACAATAAAGAAAATAAAGAAGAAAACTTCATTCTTACATTGAGTTTTCGGTTTATATGGGCACAAGTGAGTTCTCCTACTCACTTGTTCTTGAGCTTCCTTTAATGGATGAACTAGGATTCAAGTAGAGAATCCCTCCCAAGGTTTTATACCCAAGATAACAACTTAATAAAATTAATATTATTATTACTAGAACAATATTAATTTGTATGAAAATGACCCAAAATATTATTTGGTCTCTCTATATTTCGGTTAAGAGAGAAGGAGGAGAGGAAGATTTTTATCTTTCTAAAAATTCTTATTTTTAGATGTTGAATGAATAATAATGCACTAGTGTAGTGATGTAGTGTATAAGATAAATTATAGAGCAAAAACTCTCTATTTTGTCTTCTCAAAACCGGTGGGAAGGAGAGAAGAGAGGGAGCCAATGCATGCACAAGGTTGCCTTCACAAGAACAAGTAGGCTTGCATGGCTAGTATTAGGCAACCATGATCATGTTTTCCACTAAATCAATTAACATAATATATTGCTAATACTACCCCATTATTTCGGTCCAAATAGACAAAATGGACTCCATTTTATTTTTGTCAATTTGTCAATTTGTCACATGTCATGTGTCACATAAAAATGTTATGTATTTTTAACATATTAAAAATCAACGTATTAATAAAAACACGTCATATACAAAATCGACTTAGTAATTCATAATTTCTTGTACCAAAATAATTTACCAATTATAAATCACAACATCTTGTATTTATAATAATTTATTCATTCAAATGCAATTGTTTCCTTAAACAATAATTTCATCTAAGTAATAAAACAATTTGATTACTTAGACCGTATCTTATTTAATCAAATTTCAATGAGACACGTAAATATTACTTCCAAAATCGTCCGTCAATTTTAAGTAATTTAATTGACCCGTATCGTTATACGATCAGTTACATGATCAATTAAGAGTGTTACCCTTTAGGTATGACCTAAGGGGATCAACTGGTCACCACTGTCTCACGACAGTAATATCAAACTCTAGTCAGCCAATCATTACCGATATGTGTGGACCAGTTGACAGTAAAAATTACTTCCCAATTGTATTCTTTAAAATGAGACTTAAACATATGATCATTATGATCAACAGTTGTGATCGCATTATTGTCGGAGGACACATATTCCAACAATCTCCCACTTGTCCTCGACAAGTGTGCGTCACCAATTCTCTTGTCCTATTACTATCTCCCACTCAATGCAAGGTGTCTTTCAGTCCTACTTGCAACTTGATCATATCGAGAGTGGTTTCCTCGATCTGGAGAATAACTGATTGACCGGATTTATCCACCATGGATACATTCCGAGCGTGGCCACGCATTTCCAGTTCATTACTCCTCGATTGGCCCTGAGATATTGTTATAACCCTGACTAGGGGTGGACAATTCCTATCGCACTCATTCCCTTCGACTAGCCACAGCCATCATAACCCAAAATATGCCCATTTGACCCCATTTACGAAGGTCGTAGTAACACAAATCAAAGTTAATCTGAAACTGTGCCATCTTAGGCGAATAGTCTTTAGTCAAAAGAATCGACTCATTTGAATACTATAGTAGCTCTCGCCATGACCAGGCTATATAAATTTGCCAGAACTCTATAAGCGGTCAGAAGGCCCGACAAAATGTTCCTAACAGTCTGCCTATGTGATCGACTAGTCATCTCACATGACTCTATGGCACTTGAACTTGCCATCAATCGCATCACACTCTAGTCACTTCGAGACGTCACCTCATACAAGTGACTATGGGCAAATACTATATTAATCCGTGTTCACTTTAACGGGGTTCAATTGTCACTACAACCCGATTGGATGTAACAATGTATAAATTAAAGATAAAAGACAAATGTGATTATGAACATGAACAAAAACAACACTTTTTATTTCATTTCAAAATCTAACAAAAACTTGGTACACGTTTAAGTCCCATGGACGCAACATGTCCATCATGCTTGGCCTGCGATAAAGGCTTGGTGAGCGGATCGGCTATGTTGTCATCCGTCCCAACCTTACAAATCGCAATTTCCTTTCTTTCAATGAAATCTCTTATTACATGATATTTTCTAAGTACATGTCTAGATCTATTACTAGACTTTGGCTCCTTAGCTTGGAAGATCGCCCCACTATTATCACAATAGAGAGTGATGGGATCATTGGCGGTAGGTACTACTCTTAGACCTTCCGTGAATTGCCTGATCCACACAGCCTTCCTTGGCGCCTTCGATGCTTTGCAATGTACTCACCTCTCGTTGTTGAATCCGCGGTTCTCTGACTTCCTTGAAGCTTCTCCAGCTAACGGCACCACCATTGAGCATGAAAATGAAACCAGCTTGTGATTTCATGTCATCTATATCCGTTTGAAAACTCGAGTCCGTGTATCCATTAACACGTAGCTCAGTGTCTCCTCCAAACACTAAGATAGAATCCTTAGTTCTTCTCAAGTACTTAAGGATGTTCTTGACGGCTATCCAGTGACTCTCTCCTGGATTTCCTTGATATCTACTCGTCGTACTCAAGGCATACGAGACATCAGGACGTGTGCATATCATGGCGTACATGATTGATCCAACAGCGGAAGCATAAGGGATCGTCTTCATGCGTTCAACATCATGGGGTTCGGAGGGAGATTGAGTCTTGCTAAATATCGTTCCAGTTACCATAGGTAACAAACCCCTTTTGGATTTGTCCATGCTGAACCGTCGAAGAATCTTATCAACATAAGACTCTTGACTTAGTGCCAATATCCTCTTGGATCTATCTCTATGGATCCGGATACCTAATATGCGTTGTGCTTCTCCTACATCCTTCATTTGGAAGTGGATACCTAACCACTTCTTAACAGAAGACAACATCGGAATATCATTTCCAATGAGTAGTATGTCATCGACATACAAGATTAGGAACACAAAATTGCTCCCACTAAATTTCATGTATAAACATGGTTCCTCAACACTTCGAGTGAAACCATTCTCCTTTATAACATGATTGAATCGATGATTCCAACTTCTAGATGCTTGCTTAAGACCATAAATGGATCTCTTACGTTTGCACACTTTGTTAGGATTTTTAGAATCAACAAAACCTTCGGGTTGTATCATGTACACCTCCTCTTCTAAATGCCCATTTAGAAAAGCGGTTTTGACATCCATTTGCCATATTTCATAATCATGAAATGCGGCGATCGCTAACAAAATCCGTATGGATCTTAGCATGGCTACGGGGGCGAAGGTCTCATCATAATGGAGACCTTGGACTTGGGTAAATCCTTTTGCCACTAGCCTAGCTTTGTAGACATCGTCATGTCCCTATATGCCATTCTTGACTTTGAATATCCATTTGCATTGAAGAGGTCTTGCCCCTTTAGGCAAATCTACCAAGTCCAAAACTTGGTTTTCATGCATAGAATCCATTTCGGACTTCATGGCTTCAAGCCATAAGGAGGAATTTGGACTAGAGATTGCGGCCTTGTAGGTGGCGGGCTCGTCACTATCTATAAGCAACACATCGAGTGTTCCATCTTCTTCGATAAGTCCCACATATCGATCGGGATGGCGAATAGTTCGGCCCGTTCTTCTAAGAGGAGGAGGAATAACCGCGTTAGATGACGAAGAAACTTCTTCTTGGGTCTCTATCTCGGTTTGTGGCTCTTGAACTTCATCAAGTTCAAAATTTCTCCCACTCTGTCTCCTAGAAATAAAATCACTTTCTAGGAAGACAGCATCTCGAGACACAAACACTTTGTTCTCTTGCGGCTTATAGAAGTAATAGCCTCGTGAGGCCATTGGATATCCTACAAAAATGCATTTTTCGGATCGTGGTGCCAACTTATTATCATTTTTAATTTTGACATAAGCATCACAACCCCAAATTTTCATATGGGATAGATTTTGAACCTTTTCTCTCCATATCTCATATGGAGTCTTTTCAGTTGCTTTGGTTGGACTTACGTTCAAAGATTTTATTGTGGTTTGAATCGCAAATCCCCAAAACGAGTTTGGTAACTCGGTTTGACTCATCATGGATCGAACCATATCAAGTAGGGTTCGATTCCTCCTTTCGGCAATACCATTGAGTTGTGGTGTTCCGGGTGGAGTAAGTTGTGATATAATACCACAACCTTTCAAGTGTGAATCAAATTCAAGGCTAAGATACTCTCCACCACGATCGGATCGTAGTGCCTTAATCCTTTTGTTCAATTGGTTCTCTACTTCGTTTTGAAATTATTTGAATTTCTCAAACGCTTCAATTTTATGTTTCATCAAATAGATATACCCATATCTACTCAAGTCATCGGTGAAGGTTATGAAGTAGTCATAATTTCCACGAGCGGTGATACTCATTGGTCCACACACATCGGTATGTATGAGTCCTAATAGTTCACTAGCTCGTGTCCCTTTACCCTTAAAAGGATTATGAGTCATTTTGCCAAGTAGGCAATATTCGCATGTACCATATGATTGATAATCAAATGGTGTAATCACATTACTTGAAATTAATCTTTTAATGCGATTCTCGTTTATGTGACCTAATCGACAATGCCAAATGAACGATTCATTTGGGTCACTTGATTTGAGTTTCTTTGATTGAATGTTATAGATATCATTAATTGGACTAGAGGTCTCTAAAATGTAAATGCCATTGATGGAAGAAGCTTGGCCTATAACCAAATCATTCCTTGAAATAGTACAACGATTGTTATTAATTACAAAACAAAATCCATCCATGTCTAGCATAGCGATAGAAATAATGTTTTTAGAGGGTGTAGGCACATAAAAACAATTATGTAAATACAACTCAAATCCATTAGGCAAAGCTAATACATAAGTTCCTTTGGATTCGGCCGCTACTCGAGCTCCATTTCCAAGGCGTAGATCCACATCTCCTTTGCTAAGCCTCTTCACGTCTCTTAAACCCTGTAATGATTACAAAGGTGAGAACCACAACCGGTATCCAGTACCCATGTCGTAGTGGAAGTATAATTTTTATCAATAACTTAAATTTCCTTAGGAATTTTACCTTTTGGAACGATGATTCCTTCCCTTATATTTCGCAAATATATGGGACAATTCCTAAGCCAATGTCCCATGCCATAGCAATAATGGCACTCATCATTAACTTGCTTGACGTTTTTCACTTTCTTTCCCTTCTTCTTGAACTTTTTGCCCTTTGAAGCAAGAACTTGATTGCTTGAGCTCCCACTAGTTTTGGCATCTTTATCTTCCAGAGACAAAGACCCTATAGATTGTATGAGGTAGTCTTCCTGAGACGGGCTCACACGAGATCTAGTAGTAGTAGGTGGTCTAGTAGAAGTGATGAAGTTAAGGTTTCCATCCGAACCTATCCCAAAATGAAGTTCTCTAGTAGTGTCGAAATCATTGTTGGAGCAAACGTCGTCAAAAACATTGTGGTATGACTCAATAGTTATTGGTGCGGTAGCGTTTGATGGATTCATTGTAATGAACTACAAATATGGAGGAAAAGGAAATATTAACATTTTGTCTTTTTAAATCATACTTGTAATTAAATTAACAAGATATGAACATTTATATAGTGACCTCTACCCAACTATTATAAATGATTCCAAGACCCAAATTCATATTAACTTAGGGCACGGTGTGCCGAAATACCCTTTATTAACATAACTCGGTGGATTAACCTTTTAATCGATTCTACTTTTAGAACTCTTGGTCGATAAAATTTACATTAATATTTATCTCTAGCCCGAAACACATCCGGAAATCGTCGTGAATACTTTCGTTGAGTACAACCCAAATTTCGAATAAATGTGTCCATAATCCAAACCCATATCAACTTAGGGCACGGTGTGCCGAAATACCCCTCATTAACATAAATTTGGTGGATAGACATTTATCACCCACTTCCCCTACGTAACAAGGTTTGTACCCCGGTAGGGCCGAGTGCACTCCCTCGCGAAATAGGTTTTCATGGTTTCTACTATTTGGTAAGGCTATGTCTCAATTGATTGTTTTAGCGAGAGGTCATGTCAATTTATTATCTATCACGTTTTAAGTGAACTAAAGCGGTGAACTACGATAATTCTAATTGACACGGTCGATATACTCGATTAAATGATAATGCATGTTTTAGTTATGGCGATTTAGCGATGCATGCAACATATAAATAAAATGCAAAACATAAAAATAAATCCTAGTATGGCCTTCCTAAAATAGAAAATCTAATTAACTATTACATATTCGGAAACCAACTCCATTGGTCCCTTGAACTTCGGTTATTGGCACGCATCTCGAGGTAACACCGTCTTTATGTATCGCCTTCTTGAGTGACACCGTCTTCAAGGAACTCCGGAATTAATAAATTACATAACAAATTACATAATTTCCTATTATACATTTGTAACTAAAATAAAATAAATCTATTAAATTACAAGACGGTGATACGAGATCACAATAAATTACAACCGAATTGATATTCCAATACATTTCGGGTAATACCAATAAAAAACTAAGGCAATACTAAGTAAAAATTACATAAAATAAAATAAAATTATGACAATCATAAATAAAATGCAGCATTATAATATGTATGAACATGTCCAATTTTATGCTAAATCACCTTTAAGGAGCCAATATCGTATATTACACGGTTTTTACGGATTTGCGTGATTCAACGTTTTATAATCACAAAAATTACATAAATTCATATTTATGCACAAGTTAATTACCCTAACCTATTAGGACTCAAAATTAGTCTCCACTAACTATTTGACTATAATTAACTCATTTCTTAAAATTTTCCATTAATGGACCTAAAAATCATTAAAAATGCTATAAACATCAATTAAATCACAAAAATTCCAAATAAATTCAAAATTTGAAATTTAAAGTTATGAACATTCTGGAAAAATACCATGACACTCATAATGTTCAAAAACTTAGGTTAAAATTTCGTAAAATTATCGGAAAAACTATGTTGCGGTTTATCGGATTTATCAATAAAAACATAAAAACATGAGAAAAATTATATTCATCAACTTTTCAATTTTAGATCTGAAAAAGATAATAAAATGCAACATGTGACGTTTTTTCTTAGTCATGGAGTATGTTTTAGCAATTATTCACTAATTAAGTCACTATTTATGTTATTTTTCATCAAAAATTCATAAATCATGCAAAAAGACTTCAATATAGCCTATTATTTTACACACATCTTGTAAAATTGCATGTGACAACATACTAAATTTTTATGACCAGATTCGAAATTTATCTCATATTAACCTATTTTTCATTTAAATTCGATTTTTATCATGAAAAATCCATATTTCGAGCATAAGAACTCCAAAAATTATGAAAATTTCCAGGTCATCTAAAACTAAAACATGTGATAACATATCCAAAAATCACTGGAAAATTCGAAGTTTAGCTAATTTTAGTCCGAAAATGACATTTTAATCATAAAATCATATTTTTAATGCCATTATTATATAAGATGAACAATAAAAATCCATAAATTAACCAAAATATCCTAAAAACATTTTAGGACAAGAAACTTTAACATGCATAATTTTATTTCGTGATATATCATAATAACACAAATTTACAAGTTTTATATGTTAATCGTATAACTCGGAAAAACTATAACCGATTTGCATGCAAACAACCAAGGCTCTTGATACCGCTTGTTAGAAATCTAGATCTCTTTACTAAACATATTCATATATGTTATATTTTAATTTAGTCATAAAATTAAACATTGATCTTATGCATGCAAACAATAAAGAAAATAAAGAAGAAATCTTCATTCTTACATTGAGTTTTCGGTTTATATGGGCACAAGTGAGTTCTCCTACTCACTTGTTCTTGAGATTTCTTTAGTGGATGAACTAGGATTCAAGTAGAGAATCCCTCCCAAGGTTTTATACCCAAGATAACAACTTAATAAAATTAATATTATTATTACTAGAACAATATTAATTTGTATGAAAATGACCCAAAATATTATTTGGTCTCTCTATATTTCGGTTAAGAGAGAAGGAGGAGAGGAAGATTTTTATCTTTCTAAAAATTCTTATTTTTAGATGTTGAATGAATAATAATGCACTAGTGTAGTGATGTAGTGTATAAGATAAATTATAGAGCAAAAACTCTCTATTTTGTCTTCTCAAAACCGGTGGGAAGGAGAGAAGAGAGGGAGCCAATGCATGCACAAGGTTGCCTTCACAAGAACAAGTACGCTTGCATGGCTAGTATTAGGCAACCATGATCATGTTTTCCACTAACTCAATTAACATAATATATTGCTAATACTACCCCATTATTTCGGTCCAAATAGATAAAATGGACTCCATTTTATTTTTGTCAATTTGTCAATTTGTCACATGTCATGTGTCACATAAAATTGTTATGTATTTTTAACATATTAAAAATAAACGTATTAATAAAAACACGTCATATACAAAATCGACTTAGTAATTCATAATTACTTGTACCAAAATAATTTACCAATTATAAATCACAACATCTTGTATTTATAATAATTTATTCATTCAAATGCAATTGTTTCCTTAAACAATAATTTCATCTAAGTAATAAAACAATTCGATTACTTAGACCGTATCTTATTTAATCAAATTTCAATGAGACACGTAAATATTACTTCCAAAATCGTCCGTCAATTTTAAGTAATTTAATTGACCCGTATCGTGATACGATCAGTTAAATGATCAATTAAGAGTGTTACCCTTTAGGTATGACCTAAGGGGATCAACTGGTCACCACCGTCTCACGACAGTAATGTCAAACTCTAGTCAGCCAATCATTACCGATATGTGTGGACCAGTTGACAGTAAAAATTACTTCCCAGTTGTATTCTTTAAAATGAGACTTAAACATGTGATCATTATGATCAACAGTTGTGATCGCATTATTGTCGGAGGACACATATTCCAACAACTTCACCTACAAATACTCTCAATCGAGTAGAAAAGTTACTCGATCGAGGAAACCCAGAAAACAGCATTTTGATCGAGTAGATTAAAGTACTCGATCGACCTCTTCAGCACCCAAAACCACTCGATCGGCCAAAAGTCTTCTCGATCGAGTGTTCTTCTTATAAATCAGCTTCAAACTCGTCGCTGACTGCTTCGTTGACCATTCCTTCACGCATCCCAATGCAATATCTCGCTCTAACATTCTCGTCTCCTCAAAATGCATGCAAAACAGGACGAAAAGAGTACGGTTTCACCACTTTCAGGTTCATTCCTACAAATTAGACAAAACAAACCAAAGTAGCCAATTCGGGGCATATTGGAATACAAAACAGTATGAAAATGCATAGAAATACTTGCAAAATAAGACTAAAAAAGCTATATAAAATGCACGTATCAATCCCCATTAACTCTGTCGTCCCCTCCGTCATCGCCATACCGGGGCCGGCTTCTCCTCTTTGAATAAGTAATAATAAACCCTAATCCTTCGTCTCATTAACTTAATGTCTTTATTTCATTAGTTGTGATATTATCCCCTAATTATCTTAGGTTTATTGTGTGTTAAGCAACACCTATTATTTTAAGTATATTGTGTGTTAAACAAATCTATATTTTTAGGTATACTGTGTGATCATTTATTTGAGACGGTGCTCCTGCTATGTCGACTTAATGCTTAAAGTTAGTAGTTTGTTAATTTCTGGTTCAGATATGGGTGGAAAGTGGAAAAGAAATGATGGGAAAAGGTCAAACGAAGAAGATTCAGGTGATGAGAATAATTTAGAATCGGATATTGGGCGAAGGACCCATAGGGTTTCCCTAGAAGAAATAGATAGAGGGATACCTAATGAACTTGAATGGGATCCATTAACGGGGCTGCCAGATGGTACCTTTGCTGCAAATTTCGCGAGTTAGATTGGTTATTGTGTAAGAGAGTATGTGCCTCTCAGTTTGCCGCGTATCAATCAGTTGAGTCAAGACCAGGAGGAAAAGCTATGGGGGAGAATAAAGGTATGTATATACAATAATAAATGCATTAGATGAAATTATCTTAGTATTCGATATGTGTTATTAGCCGAACTAACCAAATATGCTCACCAAATATGCAGGCAGCTTACACTGTCCCCTAAGAACATGATGGTTACCTAAAAAAAAGATAGGGGATTCCTTCAGAGCATGGAAGTTAATGGTTGCTCAGAACCACTTGTTCGACAAGAAGACCGGAGACATAAACGAGAAACCACCAAAGAAGAAGTATCGGTTTGTCAGCCAGCAAGATTGGTATAACTTTATTGCTTATAGGCAGTGTGACAAGTTTAAGGTAATTTATCTGCGACTCATTGGGATCACTTTATTAGTAATCTCTTAATAAGTAATGAAATATGCTTACGTTACTCGATACAATTTATTTTATGAAGACTATGAGTAGGCAGAACCAAGAGAACATTTCAAAGAAAGAGAGCGTCTTTCATGGCTCCAGGGGTGGTTATAGATTGATTAAGAAGAAGCTTGGAACTGTCAATCGTCACGACGCTTGGGTGGCCGGTCACACTCCTAAGAATGGAAAGTTAGAAAATCCATATGAGAAAGGCCATCAAAGAGAAAATTGTAAGTTTGAATAAATATGTCACTCCTACCACTGGTGGTCGGTTATATAATTGTGTGTTTAAATAAATTTAGTTGCATAATGGTTTTATGTGTATGTAGAGGATTTGTGAGAAAGAGGTACAGGAAGGAAAATGGAAGCCTAAAGGACGCGATGACATTCTTGCTAGGGCAATCGGCAAAGCAGAGCATCTAGGTCATGTGAGAGGGGTATCGACGCATGTTGGTATCACTAAGTATTTTGGGAAAAATACTCGAAGGACAATGGGTGGTGATGATAAGGTATATAAATACTATATTTTATTCAACATAATTTATATAAATACTGTATTTTATTCAACATAATTTCTACTACACAGCTACAAACAATGGCTAGGTTGATACTCAGAATGGTGGAAACGGGGGATAAGCCTTATGAAGAAGAGTTGGTTATGGTTCGGCAAGTCATAAAGGAAGGAGGGGAGAAGAGGAAAAAAGCGGGGATGCAAAGTGAGAAAGACATGGCAAAGGATCAAGATGGGGTAGATGAAGAGGAAGCCATGAAGGCAAGGGAGAAGGAGGTGGAGGTGGGAGCCGAAGACACGTTCTTATCATCTCCAATTCCGGCTTTTGACGAGGTATTAGCTACTACGACTAGTTTATAATTGTTGTATATATACTAATTAATTAAATTTATTATTTAAAGTAGTGCATGTATATATACTAATTAATTAAAAATGTGAAGGTCGTTTGCAAGAAGCCTTGTTTTCTTTACTATAAAACCTCTACAATGGCATCGGGCAGAATTGTTGTTGCTAGGGAAGTTGAGGTTGAAGGCAATCAAGGCATTGCCCTCCGTGAGGGATGGAGGGAAGTGGAAGTGACCGAGTTATATCTGAAGAAGTATGGTACTCTAATAGTACCATGTAGTGAAAATTGGCTTTTGCAAGATGTCGTGGGTTCTATTGTGCAATGGCCTGAAGAATTCATTACTGTTGACATCTCCCGGGAAGTTATGCTAAAGCGAACGCATTTTATATAATAAACGCCTTTAAATTTATTAGGGTAACCTTATCTAACATATAGCAAGTATTTGAATTTCTACATTTTCAGGAGTTACACGAAGCCATTTCGGCTGAAATTAGGACTACTACGTCAACACCCAAAGTCACTGATTCGACTGCCTCTCCATCCAAAATTCAAGAGGTAGTAATAATTTGAAAAATAGATGGTGAGTTTTTCCTTTTTCTTTGTTATTTAAATTATATATGACGTCTCGTGTAATGTATATATTTTTTTTTCTAAATTGTAGACCGGGGTTAAATCTACTCTTTCCTCTTAAACCTAGATATCAGACCAATGATTATAAGCAAAAATTTAATACTCCAACGTTCGTAGCTTTGCACCAGCTGATTAAAAGGAAGCTAGCTGTCGGGGAAGTACTCATGATTGACATCGGAGAGGATGTTATGGGTTTCGGTACAACTATTTTTATGGATGGGGAATCACTGTGTCAGTTTCTCGACCTTGACGAGTTAGATGCTATGCACATTGTAATTTGGATGAAGTAAGTTTTTTAATTAAAACTTGGCATTTGGTTTTACGAATAGTGATGTTTTTTTAAATCATCAATGAAAATAACATTCTTCGTTCCATTTGACGTAATAGGTACTTGTGTACACACATGGCTGAGGGGAACTATATTTCTCATGACTACGGATTCGTGTCACCTGAATTGTTCTCTCATAAGTCCTTTGGATACACATACACAGAGTACATCGATAGAATTACTGAACGGTTGATGACGCCCAAAAGCCAATGGTTTGCCCCATACAATGAGAATGGGTATGTATAGTACTTTATTATAATGCATCACGATTCTATTCATTTATTATCACGCTTACATGCATGTATATGAACTAACAGTTCAATTTTCAATATTTCATAGCAAGCATTGGCTGCTAACAGCAATCAGTGTGAAAAAAGGCATAGTTTACTGGATTAACTCTTGCGGACATCCTCCCACTGAGAAATTTGTAAAGATGATGACTGAGTAAGTGTACAACCTTACATTATAATGTCAATTGTTATTGTATGACCTTTGAAGACTAGGCTCATTTTAATGTCCTATCAGTATTACTAAGCCAAATGCTAATTATAATTTCCTGTATATATTTATGAATTAGTGTGTTTCAAACAATTGGAGCATCAAGTCCAACTTTTGTCACGATAAAAGTAAGTGTATTCTTAATAATTACTCTTATCATTTAATTTATGTTTATGCGAGAGGTTGATCTAATTTAGCTTATTTGTATGTGATTTATATAATAGTCTCCTCTACAACAACCAGGCAGCAACGAATGCGCCATTTTCTGTTGTCGGTCCATGTTGGAGATTATCACCCGAAAGTATATCAACATAGAGTCACCGGTTAGTGTGTTTTAATAACTATTTCAAACGTAACTTGGGTTTAATTCTGTGTAATATTTCACTTATTCTATCTATTTTGATTAAGTATATTTTGATTTGTAGTTCCCACCTTCAATCAACAACAAAGACCCAACCTATTCGAAGGAAGACATCGCCGACATGTGAAATAAGTGGGCCACTTATTTTCTTTTATTAGCGGATGGTCAATAGTCTGCTCACTATGTATGTGTGTATATAGAGCCATGTGTAATTAGTTTTGGTTACCCTGTTTATAATATTTTGATGCTGGGTTGAATAGATCAATCTGTGTAATATTCTGATATTGCAGGATTGAAATTTTGCAATCTTGCAAATTTCTTTGAAATGCTATTTTGCAAAGAGCATTTCAAATGAACCTCTCTTCGCAAAACTTAGCATTTCAAAGAAATCTTTGGAACCTGCTAAAAATATTTTAAAAAAAAAATATTTATAAATCCGATCACGGTTAAAAATAAAACCGTGGTCAATAAATCTATTGAAAACGGTCGCATTTAAATAGAAACCCGTTGACATATTCATCCATAATATAACGGTTTAATAATCACAAACCGTTTTTGAATTCATGACATTTAAAATGGTTTAATAAGCATAAACCGTTGTCATATTTACTATTTTACAACGGTTGTGTTTCAGTAAAACCGTTGTCATAGGTTTCTGTAGAGAATTTAGACTAATACTACTACGGTTTCAATATTATAGACAACGGCTTTTGAACCGTTCTTAATATTGTATTACGGTTATTTAAACCCGTTATTTACATTTCATAATCGTTCCGCCTTTTTAACAACCGTGGTCACGAAATAACAACGGTCGATGTAATAACGGTTCCGTATTTTGTATTACAACGGTATATCACCTTATCTAACCGTTGTTGCACCGATTATTTGGCGTAGGGTTTGGTTTATAAAACAGTGTTCTGCTGATGGGTACTCGATCGAGTAAGTTAGGGACTCGATCGAGTAAGGGTCACTCGATCGAGTAAGTTGGTTTTACGGGTTGTTTTTGACGGGTTTTGATAGCAACGTTAGAAAGATATATAAACTTAATCCGCCAGTTTCTTTTCATTTTTACACTTTTCTAAACTTCACAAAGATAAATTAAAACAAAGTTACGTTGCTTCTCTCTCTCTCTCATTGCTATCAAATCCTAAGGGCTAGAGTCGTCGGATCATTGTGTTTTTTACGCCGTTGAGACCGTCGTATTGTTGGTAAGATCTTAGTATAGTTTTTATGTTGTTTCATTGATTTTGGTTGAAACCCTAATTGGGTAAGTTGGGGGTTTTGGGAGTATTGTGTTTATTAGATGGTGATTGTATGATTGTATATTTGATAAGAGATGATTTCGTAGAGGAACTTTGCTGATTCGCTATTGTGACGATCTTGGTGATTGCTTTTCCAGGTAGGGTTTCCCTACTCGGTTATTGATTACATAGTGTTGTTGATGGTTTTTTATTGTTGTTGATTCATATCGTATTTGAATTGGTAATTGGTAATTGTTGTTGTATAATGTGGTTGGTTGTGATTGTTTGTCTGTGGTTCGCGAGGTGCATCCTCGGCTGAGTAGAGTCACTTGCGAGAGTGGCTTCACGCCCTTGATTTGCCGTCTGTGGAACCCGCCACAAAGTGGATGTGCACATTAAGGAACATGGGTTATCGCTCGGATGAGATGAGCGGGGCTTAGGTGGGAACGGCTGCGGTCCCCCACTGTCGGTGTGGAATACTTGTTGAGATGGGTATTTTGAAAAGACTACACACTTTATTGTGTAATCAGGTGTGTGGAGTTATGATGGAGATTGGGTGATTGTTGTATTGTTTCTGTTGTATTATTTTTATGTAATCAGTAACTGACCCCGTTTAAATGTTTTGAAAAATGTGGTGATCCATTCGGGGGTGGTGAGCAGTTATTGAACATGTATAAGATGGACGCACATGGATAGCTGGGTTGAGTCATCACGAGATGTCTAGAAGTCTTCCGCTGTGTCGTTAAACATTTATTTACTTAGTTGGCTTGGCATTTTTGAAACAGTTGTATTTTCTTTAACAGTTTTGGTATTAGACATGTATCGCTTTAAATTTACTTAATAAAGTACGTTTCTTTATTGTCTATTTGATATACATTGCCTCGGGTGACCAAGATGGTAGCATTCACGTGCATTAGGTGGTCCTGGTAAGGCACTTAGTGTATGGGGGTGTTACAGTTGATGACTAAAGGAACTCAATTTAGGGACTTCGGAGGACCCTCAGCCAGTATATGTTAGTGCTCTTTTTACAGAGAAGGAGGAGGATGAATACTTCAAGCTTTTAACTGAGTACAAAGATATCTTTGCTAGGAGTTACAAGGAAATGCCACGATTAAGTCCTAAAGTCGCAATGCATCGTTTGACAATTAAGAAAGTTGTAAGTCCTAAGAAGCAGCCTCAGCGACGTTTCAGGTCAGACTTAATTCATGACATTGAGAAAGAAGTCAACAAACTCATTGAAGCCGGTTTCATTCAAGAGGTAACATACCCAACAAGGATTGCTAACATCGTGCCAGTAAGAAAGAAAAATGGCCAGTTACGCATGTGTGTTGATTTTCGGGATCTCAATGATGCTTGCCCAAAAGACGATTTTCCTTTGCCAGTCACAGAGCTCATAACTGATGCAACGACTGGACATGAAGCTCTTTCCTTCATGGATTGCACGGCAGGATATAATCAAATTCTTATGGTACCTTAGGATCAAGAGGCTACTGCGTTCCGTACTCCGAAGGGGATCTTTTGCTACAAAGTAATGCCATTTGGTCTGAAGAATGCAGGAGCAACATACCAACGTGCTATGCAAAGGATATTTGATGACATGTTGCAGAAGACAATTAAGTGATATGTTGATGATGTTGTGGTTAAGTCAAAGAAAAGAGAATACCATATCAACGACCTTCGTACCGTCTTTGAAAGACTGTGAAAATGTCAACTCAAGATGAATCCGCTCAAATGTGCCTTTGGAGTTACTTCGGGGAAATTCTTAGGATTTTTGGTATGACACAGAGGAATTGAATTTGATCAATCAAAGATCAAGGCCATTCAAGAAATGCCAGAGCCTAAAAATTTGAAGGAGCTTCGTGGTCTACAAGGTCGCTTGGCTTACATTCGCAGGTTCATCTATAACCTCGCGGGACGCTGTCAGTCATTCAGCCATCTTATGAAGAAGGATGCATTGCAATTTGATGATAAATGTCACAATGCTTTTGAAAGTATCAAAAAGTACTTGTCTTCTGCACCCTTGTTGGGGGCACTAGTTCCAGGAAAGCCTCTTATCCTCTACATCACCGCACAAGAACGTTCACTGGGGGCATTATGTGCTCAAGAGAATGAAGATAATAAGGAGAGGGCTCTCTATTACCTAAGTCGAACTTTGGTGGGAGCTGAACTGAATTACTCTCCAATCGAGAAAATATGCTTGTCTTTGGTCTTCGGAATTCAAAAACTAAGGCACTACATGCATGCACATACTATCCATGTAGTTTCAAAGGATGATCCTATCAAATATACTCTCAAGGCCAGTCTGGTCCGGTCGTCTAGCAAAGTGGGCGGTTCTACTCAAACAGTATGACTTAGTCTATGTGCCTCAAAAGACAATCAAAGGTCAAGCTTTAGCTGACTTCCTTGCTGATCACCCAGTCCCCGCGAAATGGGAACTTTAGGATGATATTCCTTGTAAGGAGATATTCTATGTGGATGTTCTTCCACCATGGCAAATGTATTTTGATGGTGCAGCAAGACGTGATGGAGCTGATGTTGTATTTTTGTCTATCGAAGGTCATGTATTGCCTTATTCCTTTGTGCTCACTGAATTGTGCTCAAATAATATGGCTGAATATCAAGCTCTAATCTTAGGACTTCAAATGGCGATTGAAATAGGGATCAGGGATTTGGACATCTATGGTGATTCCTTGTTGGTGGTTAACCAAGTCCTTGATAAATTCGAAGTGAAGAAGGATGATCTCATTCCCTACCATCAATATGCAATCCAGTTACTTAACATGTTGGATTGTGTTCATATCGGACATGTACGAAGGAGTTCTAATAAGTTTGCTGACACGCTTGCTAATCTTGTAGCCACTTTGGCACTGGAGGAAGAGGAAGTCACGACAATTCTAGTTTGCAGCCCTTGGGTTGTACCGCCGCTAGAAGGAGGAGAATTGCAGAGTCATCTAACATAATTAGTGTCTACCAAGTCGATAATGATGATTGGAGGCAACCTACCATCGATTTCTTGGAACATCAAAAGCTTCCTGATGACCCTAGACATAAAGTAGAGATTCGTCGTCGTGCTCCAAGGTTCATATATTATAAGGGAACACTTTACAGACGATCGTTCCTCGGGCAATGGCTATGATGTCTTGGCAAAACTGAAGCTTCTGGTGCCATGTACGAAGCTCATTCAGGTGTTTGTGGTGCTCATCAAACCGGTCCAAAGTTTCATCATCGTGTGAAAAGAATAGGGTACTATTAGCGAACCATGGTGTAAGATTACATGGACTTTGCGAAGAAGTGTGCTGCTTGTCAGTTCAATGCAAATTTCATACATCAACCTTCAGTCCCTTGCATCCTACCATTTCGTCATGGCCCTTTGAAATGTGGGGACTAGATGTTGTAGGAACCATCACTACAAAACCATCAAATGGGCATGAATTCATCCTCGCTGCAACAGATTATTTCTCAAAGTGGCCAGAAGTTGTCAGTATATGCGAATTCAAAAAGGAAACTGTTGTTGATGTCATTCGCACATCGATCATATTTCGGTATGGTGTACCACAACGCATCATAACTGATAATGGCAAGCATTTCTTTAACAAATTGATGACAAGTCTTGGTGAAAAGTTCAAATTTAAACAATACAAGTCTTCCATGTACAATGCTCCTGCAAATGGCTTAGCTGAAGCTTTTAATAAGACACTTTGCAATTTGTTGAGGAAAGTGGTGGCAAAGTCAAAGCGTGATTGGCACGAGAGAATCGGTGAGGCATTGTGGGCCTATCGTTCTACATAAAAGACACCCACTCAAGCGACCCCGTATGCGTTGGTGTATGGAGTTGAAGTCGTGTTTCCATTAGAACTTCAAATTCAATCCTTGAGAGTTGTCATTCAAGAAGAGCTTACAAGTGATGACAATCACAAGCTGCGCTTGGCGAAGTTGGAAGTTCTAGATGAGAAAAGGTTTCAAGCACAGCAGAAGCTACGGTGTTATCAAGCACGGTTGTCACGTGCATTCATCAATAAGGTGCGCCCTCGATCTTTTTAGGCAGGAGACTTGGTGCTTGCGGTAAGAAGGCCAATCATTCCTTCTCACAAACCTAAAGGCAAGTTCACTTCTAAGTGGGATGGGCCATACGTCGTGCAAGAAGTATACACCAACGGTGCTTATAAGATTGTTGATGAAGATGGTGTTCATGTAGGACCGATCAACGGAAAATTCTTGAAGTGCTACTACTCCTAAGCAAGAGGCTAAAATGCAGTACTCCTAAGCAAGAGGCTAAACTGCAAGACTTCTAAGCATGAGGCTAAACTGCATAAGCTCCTAAGCATGAGCCTAAACTGGATACCAAAATAAAACAAAAAAAAAAGACATGAAAAATAACAAAAAAACCCTTGTCTGAACTACGTAGGCTTAATCTTGTAAAGTGCTACTTTGGTGCTTTGCAAGTACGGCAACTTAAGTGTCATTTACTTAAGTGCAGCAACACCCCAAAACGAAAAACCTTCAACGAACTACGTTGGCTTGATCTTGCAATTCGTCCTCCATGGTCACTTTAAAAGTACGTAGGCAGTTTGAACAAACACTTTGTTCAAGTGCAGCCACACCGAAACTTCAAACCTCTCAAAAAATCGCTCCTGGCCCGCAAGAGCTTAAACTGTGCACGGCTAAATAAACTTCAAATCGATCAATCTTTAAGGACAAGGTCAGTCTTGATTAATGATTGATTTTTCCTCAAGGAGAAAAAAAATGTCCTTGTATCTTCTAGATCTCAAGGTATCTTGCCTTCCTTTAAAAAAAGTGAAGACCATGAGTAGTTGACGACGATCTTCCAGTTATCCTTGATTGTCGATCAAGCAAGCTGCAAGGAACATCGTTCATCCTCTTTGTGCTATCCAAATCTTCCAAGGTCTTCTTCATATGGGTCGTCGCACTTCTTCCTTTACATGGACATAGAGAGCCTTGCAAAGACCTTCGAACAAATCTCGCACTGCGTAACAAATTGACGGGAGTAGCTTGAACTCCTCATGCGTGGACTGGTCAAGAGAGTATTGAAGTGTTCCACCTCGAATTGCCCGGCATCTCTCGCGGTCAACAAGTCACAACCTCGAAATGTATCGAAATGATCTACCTCGGATTCCTCCTTGTCTCCCACGATCGATAGGTCTCCATAAAGTAGCATAATGATTTGGCTCGGAGTAGCTTGTAGTCTCTCACGGTCTTCAACGGTCGACGGATTCACTCTTTGCATGATGGCTCAAATAAGAAATCGAAATAACTCCCACATAATGCTTCAAATTCTCCAACCATCGAGAGGCATTTTCATTGCTTGCTTCTTGTTCTTGATAACTTGAAAGATAATCAAACTTTTGCGACCAAAATATTTCGAAATTTCTCGCTGTCCTTGCATCGACTTGAAGTATCCTTGCAATCTTTAGTCAAATATCGGAATAATCCACTCAGGGTATCTCATATATTCCAGTGGCCAACGAGACATGTTGCTTGCTTCATAACTTGGACGACCCAATCCATAGTAGCTTGAAATCTTCTTCTGCTTGAAGTACGTTGCTTGGTGGAAATTGAAACGAGCCATCCAAGAAATTTCAGATTCTTCAGCGATCAAGGGGCCAATTACATTGCATTCTGACTCAAAAGAGTGTCGAAATAATCTGACTTGGGCTTCCTCGCGGTCTCCAGTTGTAATACTACGGTTTTCCTAGGTTGGTACTCGGCCGTGTATGGCCTACTCGGTCGAGTAAAGTGTGTCGTGTATCCTGTTTGGCTACTGCCCAGGAACACTCGGCCGAGTATGTGAAATACTCGACCGAGTAGAAGGTACTCGGCCGAGTATACTCTATACTCGACCGAGTATCCGGTCCGTCGAGTGTTATTTCCGCGGTTTGATTTTGGAAATGATTAGAGTTATATAAAAACGTAAATCAGTTTCTAATTACACTTTTTCAAAACCTAATCACCCAACGACGCTCTAATCCTCTCCAAATCTCTCCTTAATGTGTGTGTGATCGTAACAATTGCATTCGTCCTTTGTTTCATCGTCGGTAAGTCATTGTTTCTATAATTCATTGGTTCATATTCTAGGGTTTGGCTTTAATTAGGAATTGGGGAAAATGGGGTTTTGCATATAGTGATTGTTGTTATGTGATTGTTGATTAGGCGTAGACTTTGTAGAGGAGCCGTTCTGTTGGAATATGTGTCCTCAACAATAGTGCGATCACATGATTTAAATATCATAATCAAATCTCATGTTAAGAATACGGAAGGGATGATAAATTAAATAGTCAACTGATCAACATTAATCGGTAACGATTGGCTTGCTAGAGTTTGACGTTACTGTCGTAGGACGGTGGTGGTCAATTGATCCCTTAAGGTCACACCTAAAGGATGATGCCCTTATCAGTAAAGTTGATTAATTGTATGACGATACAAGTTAATCAATTCCTTAAATTTGAACAATTCAATTGTGAGAGAGAATATTAATATCTTATTGTAATGGGATTAAATAAGATTTATTTTAGTAATTGAAATACATTATTACTAAAATTGATTATTGTTTGTGAAACAATTGAGATAAGAATGAATGGTTAATTATAATCACAAGATGTTGTGAATTATAATTATATGACCCATTTTATTTATGTGATCGAGTATCACTAGTCAATTTGTTGTATGTAATTTAATTAATTTATAAAATGATATTTATTTGATAAATATGCATTAAATTAATTAATAACATGTAACATACTACATGTGACATATTGTGTGACAAGTGACAAATTGACAAAATAAAATGGTAGTCCATTTTATATATGGACCGAAAATCGTGGTGGAAATAGGAGTTAGTGGGTTGTTTGTTTATTGGTACTAAATAAACAAAATGATTACCTAGTCTAATAGGTATGCATACCTATCACATGGAATAGAACAATTGTGATGTTATACGTGCATAGGTCCCCTAAAAAGCTCCCCCCACCCACCGGTTTTCCCATGCATTATTAGAAGAGAATTTGTTCTCTTATATTGTTCATTATTCATTCACATGCAATCTTCTACCCTCTCACACATTACTTACTTCATCTTTCTCTAAAACTTGAGAAATGATAATCCAAATTGTTCAACAACATTACTAATATTATTAATGTAATATTTGAGTATTAGTAATCAATTTTAAGGTAGACTACTAAACAAATATCTAGCAAATATTATTTAGTAGAGATAAGGTTTAAATCTTGGGTGCAATCAAGAGGACAATCGCTACATTGGGATTTTTGGAGGATCATCCAACATTCTAAGCTCAAGAACAAATAAGGAAGGTGACCTTATTTGTGCCCAAAATTTCGAACCATCCTACAATGTAAGGGACATTGTTTTTCTTATAAATCTCATATTTTGTTATGCATGCACTAGATCTAAAGAACAAATAATTAAGAACTTATATAGTTCACTATTAGAGGAGTCTAATAATAGGTATATGAACCTAACAAGTGGTATCAGAGCATAGGATGTTGCATGCATAATCGGTTATTGTTTTTCAGAGTTAAAATGTTAACATATAAAACTAAAAATTTGTAATTTATATGAGTAAACCACGAAATAATTATGCATGTTATATATTATGGTCCTAAAATGTTTTTAGGTCATTTTTATGATTTATGGAAATTTATAGCTCATTATAATGATTTTTAGTGATTTAATTACATTTTTGTGAGTAAAATAAACATTTATTCACTAAAATAAGTTAACCTTCACTAGTGGCCGTGGTATTTTAGTACGACCTCACATGAATATTTTATGTATTGCATGTAAAATATCATATTAATGTGATTAATATTTCATGATTTATGAATTTTTAGTGTAAAAATGGCATAAATAGAGGTTAAATGACTAAAAATGGTTAAACGTACTATCTGACCCTGAAAATATTATATAACCTCACATGCATATTTTAAAAGTTGTGTGTAAAATTTCGTATTAATTGGATTAATATTGCATGATTTATGATTTTTATGAGATAAAAATGGATTAAAAGAGGTAAAATGGTTAAAAATAGTTAAATTTCGAATTAGGCAATGAGATTTTAATATGTTGTAACATGTATGATTTACACAGTGTATGTAAATTTTGAGATGAAATGATTTCATTTTGCATGATTTATGAATTTTTAGTGTAAAAATGGCATAAATAGTGACTATTTTAGCATAAATAGTTAAAACGAATTACATGGCATGAGAAAATTATTTTACGTTGCATAAAAATCCCACTTATCAGATCTAAAGTTGTAAAATTTATTGGATTAATTTTTGGATACTTTAGATGTTTTATGAGATAAAACCGATAAAATGCAGCTATATTTTCTCAAAATTAATTCGAAAATTTTAACAATGATTTTTGACATTATGAGTGTCATGGAAATATTCCCGAATATTCAAAAATTTAAAATTCAAAATTTGAAATTATTGTAATTTAATTTGGATTTATTTCATAAATATTATGATTTTAAGGTAAAAAATGAGCATAAAACTTAAATCAAGTTGAATTATTGTCAAAAATTGAGTAATGACTAATTTTTGAGTCCTAAGAGTGTTAGGATAATTAACTTGAGCTTAGATGTGATTTAAGTGTTTCCATAAAACCAGGTTATATAAACGATACAAATTAAATAGGGCGATTTGGCACATAATTTGGCATGATTGACACATATTATAATGCTGAATATTTCAATTGTTGAATGTCTTTTATTTATATAATTTTGAATTATGTAATTTTATCTTAGTATGGCCTTGGTTTTAATCGATATTGCCCGTAATGAATGAGAATATTGATTCGGTTGTAATTTAATGTGATCTCGTATCACTTTTATTTTAATTTTACTAGTTTTTCCATTTTACAAATGTATAATTGGAATAGTTTTGTATTTTTATTATTATTTGTAATCATGGAGTTTCTTCAAGACGGTGCCATTCAGAAAGGTATTCCGACGAAGACGGTGTTCTTGGAAGGCGTGCCACTTGAAGATTCAAGGGACCAAAGGAGTTGGATTCCGAATATGTAATAGATTATTTGATTTTCTATTTTAGGAAGGCCATACTAGGAATTTATTATTATTGCTTTGCATTTATTTTAATATGTTGCATGCATTGCCAAATCGCCATAACAACACATGCATATCATATCGAGTCATCGACCGTGTCAATTATAATTATCGTAGTTCACCGCTTTAGTTCACTTAAAACGTGATAGATAATAAATTGACAAGACCTCTCACTTATAATAATTGAGAATTAGCCTTACCAAATAGTAGAAACCATGAGTCCCAATTTCATGAGGAAGTAGACTCGGCTCACCAGGGTACTAAACTTGTTACGTTGGGTAAGTGGGTAATAAAATGTTATTACATCAAAATTTGGATTGAGCTCAACGGAAGTATTTGTCACCGTAGTCGCATGTGTTCCGGGCTAAAGATAAATATTAAAGTAATTTTTATCGACCGAGAGTTCTAGAAGTAGAATCGATTAAGAGTTAATCCACCGAGTTATATTGATAATGTTGGAATATGTGTCCTCCGACAATAATGCGATCACAACTGTTGATCATGTTGATCACATGTTTAAATCTCATTTTAAGAATACATGTGGGATGTAATATTTTACAGTCAACTGGTCCACACATATCGATAATGATTGGCTGACTAGAGTTTGACATTACTGTCGTGCGACGGTGGTGATCAGTTGATCCCCTTAGGTCATACCTAAAGGGTAACACTCTTAATTGCTTATTTAATTGATCGTATGTCGATATGGGTTAATTAAATTGCTTAAAATTGACGGACGATTTTGTGAGTATTATTGACGTATCTTATTGTAATTCGATTGAATAAGATACGGTCTAAGTAATCAAATTGTTTTATTACTTAGATAAAATTATTGTTTACGAAACAATTGAAACTGAATGAATAATTTATTATAAATACAAGACGTTGTGATTTATAATTGGTAAACCGTTTTGGTACAAGTAATTATGAATTACTAAGTCGATTTTGTACATGACGTATTTTTATTAATACGTTGATTTTTAATATGTTAAAAATACATTACAATTACACATGACTAGTGACATGTGACTATTGACAAATGACAAAATATGAAATGGACCTCACATTTTATAAGTGCCGAAATGGAGGGAGTATTAGGTTAAAATTGTGTTGATTATTTTTAAGTGGAAAACATGATGATTGCAACCTAATATAGCCATGCACACCTATGATTACTTGGGTAGAAAAACTTGCCCATGCATTGGCTCTCCTCCTCTCTTCCCACCGGTTTTCAAAGGCCATTATAGAGAGTTTTTCTCTCTAAAATTATTCATTCACAATTTTTGAACTATTTTTCTAGTGTAAGAAAAATAAAAATTCTCTCTAACTTATGAAAGCTTAGAGAAATAAAAATCTCTCAATATCCATCCTCTCTTGGCCGAAATTTCAAGAGGACAAAAACATATATTTTGGGTCTTTTTAAGCTAGATTATTAGTATTACTAGATCATATTACTACTAATCTTTTAAGAGGTTATCTTGGTTATTCATCTTTGGGAGGGATTCTAAGCTTGAATCTTTGTTCATCCATATAAGGAAAGCTCAAGAACAAGTAAGAAGGAGATCTTACTTGTGCCCTTTAATCCGAAAATCCATTGTAAGAATAACGATTTCTTCTCTATTTCTATTTATGTTTGCATGCATAAGATCTAGATTTAATTTATGACTAAATTAAATTGTAACATATATGAATATGTCAAATAATGAGATTAATAATTTCTAATAAGTGGTATCAGAGCCTTAGGTTGTTTGCATGCAAATCGGTTATTGTTTTTCCGAGTTATAAGATTAACAAACAAAACTTATAAATTTGTGTTTATTATGAAATATCACGAAATTTATTTGCATGTTAAAGTTTCTGGTCCTAAAATGTATTTAGGATATTTTGATTTATTTATGGATTTTATTGTTCATTTTATATAATAATGACATTAAAATGTAATTTTTATGATAAAAATGTCATTTTTGGACTAAAAATAGCTAAACTTCGATTTTTCCACTGGTTTTTGGATATGTTTTCACATATATTATCTACTGATAGCCTGTAAAGTTTTATAATAAAATGAGTTGTTATGCTAGAAATATGGATTTTTCAAATTAAAATCATATTTAAATGGGAAAATAGGTTAATATGAGTTATATTTCGAATCTGGTCATGGAAATTTAGTATGTTGTCACATGAAATTTTACAAGATGTGTGTAAAATATTTGGCTATAATGAAGTCTTTATGCATGATTTAAGAATTTTTGATGAAAAATCACATAAATAGTGACTTTAATTAGTAAAAATTTTAAAACATACTTCATGACTAAGGAAAAACGTCACATATTGCATTTTATCATATATTTCAGATCTAAAAGTTAAAAGTTGATAAAAATAATTTTTCTCATATTTTTATGGTTATAATTCATAAATCCGATAAACCGCAACATTGTTTTTCTCGATAAATTTTCGAAATTTTTAACCTAAGTTTTGAACATTATGAGTGTCATGGTATTTTTCTAGAATGTTCATGATTTTAATTTCAAATTTTAAATTTATTTGAAATTTTTATGATTTAATTTGAAGATTATGACATAATTTTGTATTTTTTAGTCCATTTATGAACAATATTAAGAAATATAGGTTAATTATTGTCAAATGCTAGTGGAGACTAATTTTGAGTCCTAAGTTGGTTAGGGTAATTAACTTGTACATAAATATGAATTTATGTAATTATTGTGATTTTAAAAAGGTAAATCACGCAAATCCGTAAAAACCGATTAATATACGATATTGGCTCCTTAAAGGCGATTTAGCATAAAATTGGGCATGTTCTTACATATTATAATGCTGCATTTTATTTATGATTGTCATATTTTAATTTTATGTAATTTTTGAATTATGTAATTTTACTTAGTATGGCCTTAGTTTTTAATTGATATTACCCGAAATGTATGGGAATATCGATTCGGTTGTAATTTATTGTGATCTCGTATCACCGTTTTGTAATTTAATAGATTTATTTTTTATTTTTAATTACAAATGTATAATAGGAAATTATGTAATTTATTATGTAATTTATTTATTCCGGAGTTCCTTGAAGACGGTGCCACTCGAGAAGGCGATCCATTAAAGAAAGTGTTGCCTTGAAATGCGTGCCAAGACCGAAGTTCAAGGGACCAAAGGAGTTGGTTTCCGAATTTGTAATAGTTTATTAGATTTACTATTTTAGGAAGGCCATACTAGGAATTTATTTATGCTTTGCATTTTATTTATATGTTGCATGCATCGTTAAATCGCCATAACTAAAACATGCATTATCATTTAATCGAGTTTATCGACCGTGTCAATTACAATTATCGTAGTTCACCGATTTAGTTCACTTAAAACGTGATAGATAATAAATTGACATGACCTCTCGCTAAAATAAACTATTGAGACTTAGCCTTACCAAAAAGTAGAAACCATGAAAACCTATTTCGTGAGAGAGTGCGCTCGGCCACACCGGGGTACAAACCTTGTTACGTAGGGGAAGTGGGTGATAAATGTCTATCCACCGAATTCATGTTGATAAGGGATGAATCGGCTACCCCGTGCCCAAGTTAATGTGAATTTGGATCATGGACTCATCTATTTGAAAATTGGATTGAGCTCAACGGAAGTATTCGTGACCGTAGCCGCATGTGTTCCGGGCTATAGATAAATATTAGAGTAATTTTATCGACCGAGAGTTCTAAAAGTAGAATCGATTAAAGAGTTAATCCACCGAGTTATATTGATAAGGGATGAATCGGCTACCCCGTGCCCAAGTTAATATGAATTTGGATCTCGGAATCATTTATCAAGTTGGGTAGAGGTCACTAGATAAATGCAATAAAACTTGTTTAAATTAAAATTTTACGAGTATTATTATTATTTTTAAAACGACAAATGTTTTATTCCTTCTATTTTGTTTTGTAGACCACTTTTATTTCTCATAACAAATGGCCGCACCAAACACCAACGCCGCACCTCTCATTAATGTTTCATGGCTCCGATCCTTCATGGATCGTTGTAAACTTGAAAAGAATGGGTCAAATTTCAACGATTGGGATGCCCAACTCAAATTAGCCGCCCAAGGTGACGACAAGATTCATTACCTCATCGAGGCCTCTCCACCCGAACCTAATGCTAGGTCGAGTGCCGCCACTAGGGAAGCATATGAGGCTTACCACAAAGAGTCTGCCGCAATGAAAATGTGTTGATTTTTGCTATGGAGGCGGATCTCCAAAGGAGAGCCTTTAAAATGGGCACCGCTAATGAAATATATTCCAAACTTGTGACAATGTTTTCACAAACACCGAGGATCGTCCAATATGAGGCGGCCTCGGCATTCTTTGATCTCGATTTCAAGGAGGGCCAAAAAGTTAGCCCTCACGTGCTCAAATTGTTGGAGCTAGTCGAGACTTTGAAGATTCAAAAAGTTGAAATCCCCAAAGTGCTCATTGTAGATAGGATTCTACACTCCTTATCCAAAGTCAAAGCATATGTTCAATTCCGGGTGAATTTTAACATGCAAGACAAGGACGTGTCTCTTGAAGAGTTGCACAGATTACTTGAGCAAGCCGAAAGAGACATGGGGTTAAATGTTAACCCACCAAAGGACGTGCTTAATATAAGCACTAAGAGCAAAGGGAAGTTCAAAAAGAATGGGGAAAAGGGTAAGAGGCAAGCTCCCATGTCCACCAAGGCTAAGACTTTTGAAGCTAGCACTTCCAAGACCAAGAAGGGTCCTCTTGATAAATGCCATTATTGTAATGGTGTTGGTTATTGGAAGAGGAATTGTTCCAAGTACCTTGGTGACATCAAAGCTGGAAAGATCACTCCAGTAGGTAAATGACTATCCTTTCTTTTATGTTTCTAATTCAACTATGGTATTTTGATACAAAGTTGTGATAATGTATCCCCTTTTTATTGTAAATTGGGCCTCCGCCAAGCAAAGACAAAGGAAAGGAAAAGCAAGCTTGAGAAATCATCAAGGAGCTAGGAGTAGCTACCAATGAAGCTTGGCTTTTTATTATTGTCTTAATTTTAAATTGTGTTTCGGATTTTTAGAACTATTTTGATTTCCGTGTTCGACATGGAAATGGTTGATCCTTTCTAAACAATGGTTGTATTTTGGATTATGGAGGCTTGGTTTGCAACCCAAGTCACCCCTTTTATCGTATTTCTTTGTTCTAAAAATTCGTCTTTATATGCTTGCATATAGAAACATATGATCATCTACTTAAAGTGATCCAATAGACAACTATAATGATGGTATTCATTATATGTCCACAAGCTTAAGGCTTGTGTATGATCAATTATAAAGTGATGTTGAGTTGATGAACTCTCCTAAAGAAATGTCAATTACCAAGTACACTCATCAAATTTAAAATCTATTAGTCAATCTATGAGATAGTCCTCCTTCTTCAAAATCATTATTTGTGTCTCATAAGCTATCTTTGAATATCTAGTGTATTTATTCTAAAGATAGAGTGGGAGAAAAATGAAGAGACACAAAGAATACAAAGAATAATTTGTATGCTTGAGTAAATGAGATCTATGAAAGAAAGAATGATTTGTATACCTAAATAAAAAGTATACACGAATAGATGAGAACTATGGTCTCGAATAGATGAGATCTACATGACAAAAGAGACCAAGTGATCGAAGTAATCAAAAGAATATGTTCCTAAGATAACTACACGAGGAGACCAAAAGAAAGTTTTGAAAGAAAATGACTAAAGAAAAGTCTTAACAAGAGATTTGGACCTTAGATTATGAACAACAAATGACCAAGAGTTTCAATATTGATATTTACTTAAGAGCCTAAATGAAACAAAGTTGCATCCTTGAAAATAAATGAGATTTATGATTAAAAGTTGCAAAGGAAGATATGCCGATATCCACAAAAGCTAAGTTAATTGTTAACCAGGTTAGTGTCATTACTTAACCTCATTATGAAAATGAAATGGTTAAACCTCCTTCCGAAAAGGGTATTTTGAGAAGGACATACATTAAATGGGATTTCACTTTTAAATAATGACATTGCTACGCATCATTATAAAATGAATGAGTTAGAGATTAAAAATCTCTTTCCATAAGTTTAAGACTGAAACCTTTTCAAAATAGGTATTTTGAAAGGATATGCTGGGAACATATATGGTTTTAATCTTAATAACTTGGGAAAGCAAAATGTATTTCAATTCTTGAAATCTTCGATTGAGTAGTCAATTGCGAAACATGTGGAATTGAGTAGGAGTTTGAAATTATCATGTGAAGACATGGAATTTAGTGGGAGCAATCATCTTGTAAAATTTATAACTAATTACTCATTGAGAATGACGAGCTAGTACTATCTTCACAAAGAAGTATTCGAGTTTTCAATTCTGGATGAAAATGGACTATGATGAATCCAATCATATCATGGGATGTTAGATAGGTATTGAGATATACACATCAAATCAACGAGAAACGTAGGTTATTCATGTCAATGAAAATGGAATTACCATAAGCAGTCATGGTCATTCATTGAACCTAAGAATGGTTGATCACTTGATTATAAATTACTAATGTTTCCGCCATTAGAGTAATCATGAACATGTCTAATAATGAATCATATGATTAAGAGCATGATGACTCATTGGTAAGCCATAGAAGAATCGTCATGAATTCTCGATGAGAACTAATGAGCTATTCTAGTGTTTGATAGAACACTCTGTTATGTGACAAGAAGTTGCACATATTGAAATTCGTAAATACGTAAGGATTTATGAAAATCCTAAGCTATTCAAGCTAAAAGGAGAAATAAGAAGTTTGAAAAGATACTTGTCATAGTAAGAAGTTACTCAAACTAGTATTTTCTAATATGCTAGGACTTATGAGAAGTGTTAGGCTAATCATCTTGACAATTGTTGCAAGACCCTACAAAACGTATACCTAGTGCATTGCGAGTTGGTAGAACACTGGACCGGTGCAAGTTATATCATCCACCACAATTCGTTGCTTATGAGATAAAAAACAAGAAAGTTCTTTCAAGATAAAGAACCTAAACCTAGGTTGGGAACCTAGATGTGTACTTGGTAAGGTTCATGCTATGAGAGATAACATGAATATAAAAGAAAGTGCAATACAAGAAGTATGAACACATGGACACATGGTATGTTAAACTTCTATTGCAATCGACTAGTGTTTACACACTTACGATATACATCACAAGGTTGTAATATGGTATTGACTACCCGAATGTGATGTCGACAGTCGTCGTTTGAGTTATTATTAACTCACCTTATACTTTGTTACATCCAAACGGGTTGTAAAGACAATTGAACCCCGTTAAAGTGAACATGGATTAGCATTGTATTCGCCCATAGTCACTTACATGAGGTGACGTCTCGAAGTGACTAGAGTGTGATGCGATTGATGGCAAGTTCAAGTGCCATGGAGTCATGTGAGATGACTAGTCGATCACATAGGCAGACTGTTAGGAACACTTTGTCGGGCCTTATGACCGCTTATAGAGTTCTGGCAAATTTATATAGCCTGGTCGTGGCGAGAGCTACTATAGTATTCTAATGAGTCGATTCTTTTGACTAAAGACTGTTCGCCTAAGGTGGCACAGTTTTAGATTAACTTTGATTTATGTTACTACGACCTTCGTAAATGGGGTCAAATAGGCATATTTTGGGTTATGATGGTTGTGGTAGTCGAAGGGAATAAGTGCGATAGGAATTATCCACCCCTTGTCAGGGTTATAACAATATCTCAGGGCCACTCGAGGAGTAATGAACTGGAAATGCGTGGCCACGCTCGGAAGGTATCTATGGTAGATAATTCCGGTCAATCAGTTATTCTCCAGATCGAGGAAACCACTCTCGATATGATCACTTGCAGATATGACCCAAAAGACACCTTGCATTGAGTGGGAGATAGTAATAGGACAAGAGAATTGGTGACGCACACTTGTCGAGGGCAAGTGGGAGATTGTTGAATATGTGTCCTCCGACAATAATGCGATCACAACTGTTGATCATGTTGATCACATGTTTAAATCTCATTTTAAGAATACATGTGGGATGTAATATTTTACAGTCAACTGGTCCACACATATCGGTAATGATTGGCTGACTAGAGTTTGACATTACTGTCGTGCGACGGTGGTGATCAGTTGATCCCCTTAGGTCATACCTAAAGGGTAACACTCTTAATTGATTATTTAATTGATCGTATGTCGATACGGGTTAATTAAATTGCTTAAAATTGACGGACGATTTTGTGAGTATTATTGACGTATCTTATTGTAATTCGATTGAATAAGATACGGTCTAAGTAATCAAATTGTTTTATTACTTAGATAAAATTATTGTTTACGAAACAATTGAAACTGAATGAATAATTTATTATAAATACAAGACGTTGTGATTTATAATTGGTAAACCGTTTTGGTACAAGTAATTATGAATTATTAAGTCGATTTTGTGGGAAATATCGGTATACTTCCATAAACATAATAAGGATTATAACGAAATTATGATTGTGAAACTAGTCATAAATAAAATTTGCATAAACAAAATAAAGAGATTATGAAATCAACCATTGGTCCTTGCTAATTCGGCCAAAGAACAATATCGCAATGATATTCGCCTATTAGTTGCACCCAAAATGCTCTGAGAAATGCCCCTCAAATTGCTAGAATGAGATCCCCAATTAACTGATTAATTTTTAGGGTTTTGTGTTCTTGATGAGAGAATTAGGTCAAATTGGAATGAGAGAAAAAACTCTCTTTGGCCTCTTATTGAACCGTGTGAGGAGGGAATCAGGGGAGATCTTTTTCTCCTCTTTTTCTCTTTTCGGTTTTTGTCTACTTACAAAAACTAAGGAGATTAAATCTTCTTATTTTAGTAGTATACTAAATGTATAAAATGTATAACATATAAATTGTCATTTATATAATTCCGTATTAATAAGTCTACACACAACAGCTTGCAGTCGATTTATTAATGCCGGTCTGTGACAATATTGTATAATATATACTTTAATTATAAATATCGCATATTTATAATTAGCTTATTAAATATAACCGATTACATTTAATTACGAATTAACATATTAATTCGTCCAAGCTAACATTATATACATTAATTAAATATAACTTGTTATATTCAATTTACGAATTTACAGTTAATTCGTCTCAGCTAATATTATTTAATCGGCATTAAATAATCGTCTCATCAACACGTTGACTAACTGTTTAGTCATATATGGCATCAATGTGATTACATATCCATAATCACATCTCTCAAACACATCCTTTAGGTGTGACTTTTAGGGACCAGTTGATCACCGCCATCTGTATGATAATAACGTCAAACTTTCTAGCAAGCCAACCGTTATTAGGTAATCGTTAATCAACTGATAAAATATGAAGTATACCCTTGTGAACCTATAAGAGATTTATTAATGTTATCACACTAATTTGTGGAGGACACAAGCTCCAACAAACTCCCACTTGTCCTCACAAGTGTATGTGCGATAACCGATTCTCATATCCTAAAATTTCTCCCACTCAATGTAAAACAATTTGCAAAATCCGTATTCACAAAGGTCGTATTTTACAAGTGATCTGTATCAAGAGTGGTTTCCCCGACTAGAGAGTAACTTAACTGATAAACGAATCATCATTCGAGCATGGCCATGCATTTCAGTTACAACTCCTCGAGTGGCCCGGAGAAATAACTATACCTGATAATGGTTGGATATTTTCCTCAACTCGAATCCTGCAGATGTAAGCACAGTATGAAATGACCAAGAAAAAATCTACTTAGCCTCCAGTTACGGCAGACCGTGAGAAAGAAACCAAAGTCACCCAAAAACTGCCTTAATCTCAAGAGACAGTCGATAGTCAAAAGAATCGACTCTAGGAACACAATGGACGTCCTATCCACGACCTGGCACCGAATATTATTAAACATTTAGGACTCCATTACGTTGTCACAAAAAAAATTTGTCCTACGAGGTATCGTTATAATCTCGCATTTGTGATCGATCAGTCAGCCGTTTGACTTATGGCTCATTGAACCCACCATCAATCGACTGCACAATATAATAGCCAGAGTTATCAGCTCATATGGGCGATTACGGACCAAAACAAAATATAATGTAATTCAGTTCACTTTGTGGTGTTCAATGTTGTCAGTACAATCCACATGAAAAACAAAATATTATATTAAAACGATGAAGTTATAAATAGTATATGAAAAAGATAATGTATCAAATTCATAATCAACTACTACAACTCAGGAACACGTTTAATTCCCATGGAAATAACGTGCCCTTCATGCTTATCATAATTCGGTAGTAGAATCTGCTACAACATCCTGTTTGGAATTCTTCCAGCTGACCGCAGCACCATTAAGAGTGAAGACGAACCCGGACTGAGATTTTGAATCATCTCGATCCGTTTGGAAGCTAGCATCTGCGTAACCGGTTGGGCATAGCTTAGTATCTCCTCCATAAGTCAATACCCAATCCTTAGTCCTCCGTAGGTACCTGGATTGTTTTGGTACCGACTCGTCATACTCAATGCATATGCCACGTCTGGACGTGTGCATATCATGGCATACATGATTGATCCTATAGTTGATGCATAAGGAACACGACTCATGCGCTCAACCCCTTCAGGCGTCGTGGGTGACTGAGACTTGCTCAACTGCATCCCAGACGTCATTGGAAGGTTCCCCTTCTTGGAGTTGGTCATGCTGAACCTCTCAAGAATCTTATCCAAATAAGACTCCTGACTAAGTGATAACGTCCGTCGTGATCTATCTCGGTAGATACGGATTCCCAAAATGCGTTGTGCCTCACCCAGATCCTTCATCTGGAAATGGTTCTTCAACCATCCTTTAACCGAAGATAAGAGAGGAATGTCATTCCCAATCAAGAGTATGTCATCGACATACAATATCAAGAAAACAATCTTGCTCCCACTCGACTTGATATATAAGCATGGTTCCTCGACCGACCGAGTGAAACCATACTCTTTTATCACCTGGTCGAAACGATGATTCCAACTCCGAGAAGCTTGCTTAAGTCCATAAATGGAACGCTTAAGCTTGCATACTTTCTTAGGATGTTCAGGATCTATGAAACCTTCGGGTTGCACCATGTACAACTCTTCCTCCAAATAACCGTTTAAGAAGGCGGTTTTCACATCCATTTGCCAAATTTCATAGTCATGAAATGCGGCAATCGCTAAGATTATCCGAATGGAACGTAGCATGACTACAGGTGCAAAAATCTCATCATAATGCAAACCGTGCACTTGAGTGAAACCTTTTGCCACTAGTCGTGCCTTATAGGTATCTGGTTGCGCGTCTACAGAATGCTTTATTTTGTAAAGCCATTTGCATCAGAGGTTTTACCTTATTAGGTAAATCAACAAGATCCCATACGTCATTCTCATACATGAAGTCCATCTCGGATTGCATGGCTTCGAGCCATAGCTTTGAGTCGGAACAGGCCATAGCACCTTTATAGGTAGCGGGTTCATTACTCTCTGGGAGTAAAACGTCATTCTCCTCGACCATACCAATGTATCTGTCCGGAGGATTAGAGACTCTACCCGACCTCCTAGGTTCCTGAGGAATATTAACCGTATCATCAGTTGAAGGAACAACTTCCTCCATCCGTTCCTCGGTTGTTGGTTCTGGAATCTCCGACAGCTCGAAGGTTCTATTACTTGTCTTGTTCTCGAGAAATTCTTTCTCTAAGAACGTCGCACTAGCCACAACAAAAACTCGATGTTCGGTAGGCGAATAGAAGTAATGACCAAACATTCCTTTTGGATAACCAATAAAGTATGTCTTGACCGATCGCGGGCCGAGGTTATCTTCGTGTCTCCACTTGACATAAGCCTCACAGCCCCAAACCCGAATAAAGGACAAGTTAGGGACCGTTCCCTTCCACATTTCATATGGAGTCTTGTCGACAGCTTTAGTCGGAGTTCGGTTAAGTATAAGAGCAGCTGACAAAAGAGCAAAACCCCATAATGAATCAGGTACTACCGTGTGACTCATCATGGATCGAATCATATCAAGTAATGTTCGATTTCTCCGTTCGGACACACCATTTAATTGAGGTGTTCCAGGTGGAGTTAACTGTAAAACGATTCCACAGCTTTTAAGGTGTTGATCAAACTCAATTGAAAGATATTCGCCACCCCGATCTGAACGGAGTGCTTTAACCTTTCTACCCAGTTGGTTCTCAACCCTGTTCTGGTATTCCTTGAATTTCTCAAAGGACTCACTTTTATGCTTCATTAAGTAGACATATCCGTATCTACTCAAATCGTCCGTGAAAGTGATAAAATATCTATAGCCATCTCTAGCGGTAATTGACATAGGTCCACAAACATCAGTATGTATGAGTCCTAATAGGTCACTAGCGCGCATTCCAACACCTTTGAAGGAAATTCGAGTCATTTTGCCAATGAGACATGATTCACACGTGCCATATGTAGAAAAATCGAATGCGGGAATAGTCCCATTCTCGACGAGTTTCGTTACACGTTTCTAATTTATGTGTCCCATTCGACAATGCCATAGATAGGTTTGATCTTTGTCACCAACCTTTAATTTCTTATTATTCACGTGTAATACTTCCGTGGTTTGATCTAAGATGTAAGTTCCATTCATGGAAACTGCTTTGCCATAAATCATTTCATTAAAAAGAAAATACAGCTATTATCCTTTATTGAAAATGCAAAACCGTCTATATCGAGTACGGAAATAGAAATAATGTTCTTAGATAAACTGGTTACATAGTAACAGTTATATAATTATAACTCAAAACCACTAGGGAGTTGGATTACGTATGTTCCCTTCGAGACTGCAGCAACTCGTGCTCCATTCCCGACTCGCAGGTCCACATCACCCTTTTCGAGAGGTATGATGTTCTTTAGGTCCTGCAAATAATTACACAGATGAGAACCACAACCAGTATCAAGTACCCAAGTTCTGAAACTTGCATGGTTAATCTCAATCATATGAATATAAGATGACATAACAACAGAAACGACGCGGCCTGCTTTGATGTCCTCACGGTACACGGGACAGTTCCTCCTCCAATGTCTAGTCTTGTGACAATGGTGGCACTCAATGTCACCGCCCTTGCTCTTTGCCTTGCCTTGTGAGCCACTAGTCTCACCAGTCCCACTCTTACCGTTTCTTGGCCTTTTAAACTTCGGCTTTCCTACAGTTAGGTCACCGTGAGCCTTGCCCTTACCTTTCTTGTTGGAAATCATGAGAACATCTTGCTTCATGCTCCCACTCAATTTCATATCCTTCTTGGTCTGTACGAGAAGAGAGTGGAGCTCATGAGGACTTTTCTTCATGTCATTCATATAGTAATTTTCCCTAAAGAGGGCAAAGCCATCATGAAGTGAATGAAGCATACGGTTAATGACTATGCTCTCACTGATTTTGCAATCAAGTGCCTCCAGCTTCTCGACATTCTCAATCATGTGAAGAATGTGTGGGCTAACCTATTGGCCCTTCTGGAGTTTCGCATCAAAGAAGCGACAGGTATGCTCATAAGTAACGATTCTCGGTGCTTTTGAGAACTCGTTAGTGAGCGTGGTGAAAATCTTGTTTGCACCTTGGGCAATGAAGCGTCTCTGCAAATTGGTTTCCATTGCAAAGATGAGTACGTTCTTTATCGCACCCGCTTCCATAATGAAGTCACTATAAGCGAGTGACTCATTGACTCCTACATTGGGGCCTGGGTTTGGTGGTATTGGCTCAGTTAAGTACTTGAGCTTACCGTCAGCAATGGCAGCATTCCGCAATGATGCCTCCCAGTCCGCAAAGTTGGACCCGTCATTTTTCAGACGTGTGAACCGATTCATGTGGTCCATGAAAGCTTTCAGCCAGGACTTGCGTCCAAGTGTGGCACTTGGCATTGGGATTGCGTTATTTCCAGCCATTTGTTGTAACAGTTTTATCAAAATAAGGCATATTCTACACTGCGAGAAGAAGAATAAATATAATAAGCATACTCATCGTTTATGATTTAAGTTTAATGAACTAATGTCATAACGCGAAGACTCAAGCATTTATACAATTGACCTCCCTCAAGAATTATATAAATGATCCCAAGACTCAATTATCTGTAAATTGATAAGCCAACCTTTTAGCTAATTCTACCGTTAGAATTCTTGGTCGATAAATTTATGTAAATTCTATCTTTAGTCCATCATAATCACGAGAAACTCTTCGGACTATAATGTTGAGATAAACTAAGTCAACACAAACTACTTACCCAACGTAGAAGGGGTCATATTATGTCTACCGACGAAGAAGGGATTCATAGTTGTTTGCCCTTATAAAGACTAATCTCAATTTCCATTTTAGAGGAAGATCCTATCAACTTTATTTTGATTCATTTTAAGTGAACTAATATCTAGCATGCGAGAATGAATAAACAAAGGTGATGGCTTAAACTGAGTGACATATGTATGTCTATGAAAACTAACATACAATCTATATGAGTCAATTTTCATGCATTTCAGTAGTAGGTGGTTTGGTTTAGGCGGAATATGATGCATATATAAACTATCATGTGAATGAAAAGCAATAGTAATGAAAACGTAAAACAATAATAAAGTCCTAGTGTGGCCTATCTACCAAAATGAACATTAAATAGAAATTTGGAATCCATCCTTGGACCCGAGAAGCTTGTCTTGATGTTCCATCTTGGTCCATGTAGCGGGAGTGACCTCCAATCTCCATCTTTTGTCTTCTTTAAAATTACAATTGAAATTACATAATAAACCTATTTACATTCTAATTTCAAAACCATAAAAAAAAACCAAAACGGAGATACGAGATCTCAAATTACATTAAAAATTATGTTTCCATCATTACGAAAACATAATTTGACTAAGGCCACACTAGGTATTACAAATTACAACCGATTGCAAAAATACGTAAATAAATTCATTCAACGATTCATTCAACAAAAGAAAAGCATCAACTAAAAAAATTAAACATGCAAGACGTAATTCTTTAATTATGTAGATTAATTTCCCAAACCACCTATTTAAATGATCAAATTAAGTGACAATTCCTCAATTACTCACATTAATTTTAATCTTAATTCACATTAAACTTGTAATATGAATTTAATCAAACAATATTTTAAACTTCTTTAAAATAATTAGGTATCTCAAATTGTGAACTTCTTCACAAAATTAATCATACATTATTAATTTAATGTATAATCAAAATTGGCCAAAACAAACAAAACAAAAAAAAAAAAACTCTTTTTTTTATTGGGTCTTTGGTCACGGCAAAGAAAAAAAACGAAAACAAGATATTTTTTTTTCTTTTCGGTAAAACAGCAAAAAAAACAAAAGAACAGGTTTTTTTTTTTTTTTTTTCTGCTGGGCATTTCAGCAATTCGAAAAACAGAAACTTTTATTTTTCTTGCGGCAAAAATGCCCTAAAATCAAAACATATTGATGAATAAAATCGTTTATTGTTGCTATTAACAAGATTGGCATAATCACCTTATAATTTAAACATGTAAATTTATGAAACATGATTCTAAACAACAATTTAGAACCATTTATGCCAAAAACAATATAGCAAAAACAATTTATCATCAACAACAAGACGATTTCCATTTACATTATAATTTAATCTTCCTTAAATCAAACATCTACAAATTCATCATATAATCATTTTAACTGATTAAAACAACAATATGAAAAATCAAAATGGAAATAAATCATCAAAACAAGAACAAAACAATCGGCAAAAAAAAAAAAAAAAAAAAATCAAACCCTAAGGCCAAAAAATTTTTTTTTTTTTGACAACCGAATTATTTTTTCTTTTCTCGAAAATTTGTTTAAAATCAATTATGATAATCATCAAAAATAATTCCGTGGCCTTACTCTGATACCACTTGTGGGAAATATCGGTATACTTCCATAAACATAATAAGGATTATAACGAAATTATGATTGTGAAACTAGTCATAAAAGAAATTTGCAAAATCAACCTTTGGTCCTTGCTAATTCGGCCTAAGAACAATATCGCAATGATATTCGCCTATTAGTTGCACCCAAAATGCTCTGAGAAATGCCCCTCAAATTGCTAGAATGAGATCTCCAATTAACTGATTAATTTTTAGGGTTTTGTGTTCTTGATGAGAGAATTAGGTCAAATTGGAATGAGAGAAAAAACTCTCTCTTTGGCCTCTTATTGAACCGTGTGAGGAGGGAATCAGGGGAGATCTTTTTCTCCTCTTTTTCTCTTTTCGGTTTTTGTCTACTTACCAAAAATAAGGAGATTAAATCTTCTTATTTTGGTAGTATACTAAATGTATAAAATGTATAACATATAAATTGTCATTTATATAATTCTGTATTAATAAGTCTACACACAACAGCTTGCAGTCGATTTATTAATGCCGGTCCGTGACAATATTGTATAATATATACTTTAAATATAAAAATCGCATATTTATAATTAGCTTATTAAATATAACCGATTACATTTAATTACGAATTAACATATTAATTCGTCCAAGCTAACATTATATACATTAATTAAATATAACTTGTTATATTCAATTTACGAATTTACAGTTAATTCGTCTCAGCTAATATTATTTAATCGGCATTAAATAATCGTCTCATCAACACGTTGACTAACTGTTTAGTCATATATGGCATCAATGTGATTACATATCCATAATCACATCTCTCAAACACATCCTTTAGGTGTGACTTTTAGGGACCAATTGATCACCGCCATCTGTATGATAATAACGTCAAACTTTCTAGCAAGCCAACCGTTATTAGGTAATCGTTAATCAACTGATAAAATACGAAGTATACCCTTGTGAACCTATAAGAGATTTATTAATGTTATCACACTAATTTGTGGAGGACACAAGCTCCAACAGATTTTTTACATGACGTATTTTTATTAATACGTTGATTTTTAATATGTTAAAAATACATTACAATTACACATGACTAGTGACATGTGACTATTGACAAATGACAAAATATAAAATGGACCTCACATTTTATAAGTGCCGAAATGGAGGGAGTATTAGGTTAAAATTGTGTTGATTATTTTTAAGTGGAAAACATGATGATTGCAACCTAATATAGCCATGCACACCTATGATTTCTTGGGTAGAAAAACTTGCCCATGCATTGGCTCTCCTCCTCTCTCCCCACCGGTTTTCAAAGGCCATTATAGAGAGTTTTTTCTCTAAAATTATTCATTCACAATTTTTGAACTATTTTTCTAGTGTAAGAAAAATAAAAATTCTCTCTAACTTATGAAAGCTTAGTGAAATAAAAATCTCTCAATATTCATCCTCTCTTGGCCGAAATTTCAAGAGGACAAAAACATATATTTTGGGTCTTTTTAAGCTAGATTATTAGTATTACTAGATCATATTACTACTAATCTTTTAAGAGGTTATCTTGGGTATTCATTATTGGGAGGGATTCTAAGCTTGAATCTTTGTTCATTCATCCATATAAGGAAAGCTCAAGAACAAGTAAGAAGGAGATCTTACTTGTGCCCTTTAATCCGAAAATCCATTGTAAGAATAACGATTTCTTCTCTATTTCTATTTATGTTTGCATGCATAAGATCTAGATTTAATTTAAGACTAAATTAAATTGTAACATATATGAATATGTCAAATAATGAGATTAATAATTTCTAACAGATAAGGGATGAATCGGTCCACCGTGCCCGAGTTAATATGAATTTGGATCTCGGAATCATTTATAATAGTTGGGTAGAGGTCACTATATAAATGCAATACTTATTTACAAGTATTATTAAAATGATAGATGTTAATTATTTCCTTCATTTCCGTTTTTGTTGTTATTTATTCGCAATGAATTGATCTAATACTACTACACCAATCACCATTGATTCATGACTCCAATCATTCAATGAAAAGCGCTCCGAGTATGACAATGATACGATTAGAGAATTACGTTGTGGCATTGGTCAGGATGGAAATCTTTGCTTCTTTACCACCTCCACACCACCCACTCCAATATTTATGCCCACCACCTTGGTAAGAAAATCTTGTGAAAAAAATCTCGCTAAACCAAAGGCATCCTTGTTTGAAGAAACAAGGAGAAATATTAAATTCAGTGGGAGTTCTAGCAAGAGTGTCCTTGCAACTAAAAGGAGTATTGATATTATTAAAGAAAAGGCAAAGATGGGTAAGAAACCCAAACCTGGTAATGAATTGGAAATGGATAGCAGGACTACCACAACCAAGACCAAGAAGGGTGCCCAATCTTATGAAGAATGTCATTATTGTAATGTCATGGGCCATTGGAAGCGAAATTGCCCTAAGTATTTCGGAGATATCAAAGTTGGACTAATTACTCCAAGTGGGACTTGGAAATGTGGAAAAGTTAAACAAGAGTGATATAAATAACCGACAAGGAAATGGAGCTACGGTAGCCGCCACTTCAAGAGGGACTTATGTACTTGTTTTTGCTAATAGCTTTAAGTTGCATCTACATAATGGTGATTATGTACCCATTTTGTCTAAAACATTATTTCCATTTCTATGTGAGACATGAAAGGATTTATATTTTGCCATCAAAGACAATTGTTGTATTTTGTTAAAAATAGACATGGCTGTGAGCCATGTCACTTATCTTTATGATATACAAGTTTTAGACACTTCCAACTCAAGCAAAGATATCTTCATAATACGATCCAAAAGACTCAAACAAAGTAATCCAAATGATTTATACATTTGGCAATTGTCAATTAGGTCTCATAAATGAGAAACGCATTAAAAACTAGTGTGGACTAGATTTAATGGACCATTTGATTTCAATCATATGGAATATGCGAATCTTGTCTCCTTTGCAATATGAATTGTACTCCCTTTAGTGGTAAAGGGACACGAGCAAGAAATTTGTTGGGATTAATACATGCCGATGTATGTGTTCTAATGAGCATCACCGCAAGGGAATTAATGACTACTTCGTCACTTTTACCGATGATTTAAGTAGATATGGCCATATTTACTAATCAAATATAAAGTGAAGCATTTGAGAAATTTAAAGGAATTTCCATATGACGTACAGAACCAATTGAACAAAGTACTAAAGCATTACGATTCGATCGTAGTGGCAAAGATCTAAGTAATGAATTTGATTTATTAAAATATGGATTATGACCAAGTGTCACTACCCATAAGATCAAACTAATATGAGTCGGTTTGAGTTATTGAACTCAATTTTGAGAATTTGCAATCCAAAACGGACAAGTAATTCTAAACGGATGGTCAACCAGGAAATACCCTAAATAGAGAGTCTATTTAATAGATGACATGGATAAGACTCGCATATTATATGAATCAAGCTGCCATGATAGAGCTGGTCTTTTATGTGCAAATGCGTCAGTCTAGAGAAACTCTTAGTACTCCACCATATGTATGTTTGTAACTCACAAAGCTATCTCTCAAGAAGATATATGTATTTCTGAGAGATAGAGTGGGAGTAGATTGGATCGTAACAAACATGTCTTATAGTTAACGTGTTACTTTGTGAAAGTAATAAAACTATCATCTATAACGATAGAGTGGGAGTATAGCTCAGTGGGAGTTTAGCATTCATGTCCTGTTGTTAAAATGTTGCTTTGCGAAAGTAATGGTATTATGACCTTATTCCAAATCGACCTTGTTGCATACGAGCCATAGCATTACAATCCAAAGATTGTTACTCAAGACTAGATTTACTATAAGGCGAGGGTCTCTTTAAAGTAAATAGAGCCTTTAGAGTACTTAAATGCATAGATTGACATGAAGATGTTGATCAAGATAAATTATGTTAGGAATCGCCACATTTCATTTTGATGAAGAATGGCGAATGATATTAAAAATTCGCTTTTCTAAAATGGGAATTTAGAGAAGGATGTATTTGGAACACAAAATCTTAGATGAAGATCTAAGAATCCTAACATATTATGTGTAGCTTTCTTAAGTGATCCTAGAATGGTCTTAAGCATGCATCAAAGGATTATACTTTTCGTTCATGTGATAATTGAGAATGGTTTCATTCACATGATTGAAGAATCATGATTATACATGAAGTTAAGTGGGAGCTAGAATTATTTTTTCCTATGTCTTATATGTTGATGACATATTACTTATTGAGAATAATGTACCAATGTTCTGTTCTGTGAAAGAGTGATTGGAGACTTGGAAAAGGGTGCAAAGTATTCTAGATTTTTGAATCTATGAGAGAGAATATTGGCATAGAGTTGAGAGTCTTATGAGGATAAGATCTTTCGTATCTGTTTAACATCAACAAGGTTGAATGGGTTATTCATGTTGATGGAAGTGGAATCACTATGATGGAGTCATAGTCGTTCACTGAACCTATTAAGTTGTTGATTACATGAAATCGATTGCTAATGTTTCCGCCATTAGAATGATCATGTATGCCAACAGAGGCACATGCCATGTTGTGATATATGCCTAGAGCATGATAAGTCAATAACAAGATAATTCCCATGATATGGCTTGTGAAAGCCTTAAAGAACATCCTTGACATTCTTGAGAAGAATTAAGGATTCGTTCATATGTTTGGATGATAAACTAAGTTATGTGTTGAAGAGTTGCACAAACTTTAGTTTCCAAACCAAAAGGGATTTCTTGAAATCCTAGGATGTCTTATTGACTAAGGAGTAAGAGACTAGAAAAGTGTTTTAGTTTCGCACATTGCAAATTCTACAAAAGAAATCTAAGTAAATTGTGATAAAATGGTTAACGTAGGGATTAAGGGTGAATCCCTCTACAAATGACTTTATCACAAGTTATGCGACAACAGTGGGAGCATCTTTCAAATTAAAGAGTCCAAGCCTAGTAAGAAGACTAGACAAATACTTAGAGTTAAATTCAAGTTATTAGAAATAACATTGAATAGAAGGAAATAACAATTGATAAAGTTGGAATATTTGGATATAAGGTATATCCACTTGTCAAGCTTTTATTGCATTTTGACTAGTGGAAAAGGTACACTAAAGAAAATAAGATATGAAGTAGTAATAGTGTATTGAATATTCATATATGATAATCGCATTTATCGTTTGAGTTTTATTAAACTCACCCATTACTTTGTTAAATCCAAATGGGTTGTAGAGACAAATTGAACCCCATTAAAGTGAACTGGATTGACATGGTATTCGCCCCTAGTTACTTATATGAGGTGACGTCTCGAAGTGACTAGAGTGTGATACGATTGATGGCAAGTTCAAGTGCCATAGAGTCATACGGGATGACTAGTCGATCACATAGGCAGACTGTATGGGACACTCTGTCAGGCAGTGACCGCTTATAAAGTTCTGGTAATTCATAAAGCCTGGTCGTGGCAAGAGCTACTATAGTATTCTTATGAGTCAATACTTTTGACTAGAGACTATTCGCCCAAGTTGGCACAAATTTCTGATTGGCTTTGATTTATGCTCTACGACTGTCGTAAATGAGGTCAAATGGTTATATTTTGGGTTATGATGAGCTGTGGCTGAACAAAGGGAATAGTGCGATAGGAATTGTCCACCCCCTTATCAGGGTTGTTTGAAATCTCAAGGCCACTCGAGGAGTAGTGAACTGGAAATGCGTGGCCACGCTCGGAAGGTATCTATGGTAGATAATTCCGGTCAGACAGTTACACTCCAGATCGAGGAAACCGCTCAAGATATGATCAAATGCAAGTACGATGATAATAAGTGAGTAGTCTTTTAGCTAGGATTAGTGGGTAATTAGGGGAAACCAACATGGGATTGATTCATGCTTAATCTAATGTGTTCACATAATTAAATTTGCTTGCTTGTTGTGATGTCAACCTATGCACATGTTATGTTTGATGAAATGCTAAGCCTATGAATCCTTGCATTTTTAACCATCTCTTATCTATTCAACTTGACTTGTAAGATATAAACCAACTCGAGTCTTGTTAGACCATGCATAGAAGTTGATTAGGAGGAAAGTAAATCGACTTGTAGGTGTTGTACAATCTAATCGATTCGGCTCCAGGACCCAACTCTTCCTAAGAACCGTAAGACATAAACCAACTCGGTTCCTTCACAACATTAATTGCTTGCAACTTTGTAAACATGTTTGTATGATCAACACCATGAATCCCCTATGACCCCATGATATCCTAGCACCCTTTATTATTTGTTTACATCCTTCCTTTTATAGCTTGTTTTACTTCATTGCTTTTATTAGTCTAGAACACAACTACAAACCCAAATCAATTGTAACACTAGCATAAATTGAGATAGATAGACTTAGAACCCAAAGCACACCGTCCCATGGATCGACCTCGACTTACCGCTAACTAGTTGTTTGTTGAGTATTATAAATGTGTTTGATTGGGAGACCCGATCACACACGCCCATATCAAAATGGCGCCGTTGCCGGGGACGGTGCTATGTGATTAAGTTATTACTTGTTTGTCTATTTTAATTGTGCTTTCACCTTGAGGAACTTCTTCCTCAAGGATTGTTTTTACCGTTTTATTGTAGTTTCCATGCTTGTAGTTGTTTCCTTGTCTTAACCATGATGATGACTCAAGACTTGACATATGAAGTATGTGGTGGATCTTTTGAGTATGACTATGGGTATGGGGAGTTTGAGGAGCAAGTCAACACAAACCTACCTTACAACTCATACAATGAAAATCCTAACTACTACCCCAACTTTTCCCACCAAAATCACCACATCCAATATCAACAACAACCACCCACCCAAAACTCACTTTGCAACCAATTTCAAATGCCACAATATGAGCACTTTTACACCCACCCACAACAAGGAAATGAGCCAACCTTTGACATTCAAGATACGGTTCTCCAAATGATGGAAGACCAACAAAATTTCTTCACACAAATTCTAGAGGAGAACCAAAATAGGAACAATGTTCTCCAAAGCATTGTTGCCCATGGTGAGGAGTTGGCAATTCGAATTGCCCAAATGAAAGCAACCCAAACAAACACTCCCCGCCAATCCTTGAGCATTGAACATGAATGTGAATTTGAGGCAATGACCTTTGATGAAGAAGATGTTAAGTGGAAAGAGCCAATCTCCTTGAGCTCTTGTGAATATGAAAGTGTGGTATTTGATGATGAAGACATGAGGTTGAGTAAGCCAAATACTCTTAGCCTTTGTGAGTATGAGGGTGTGACATTTAATGTGAACATTGAGGTGTTGGAGAAAGAGTTAATGAAGAGGAGTGAAGCCTCTATTTATGATACATATGGAGAAAGCGATGATGATGCATCTATGGAAGAAGATGATGAGGGAAATATGGACTCAAATGATGAATGGAGTTATGGGATTAGCTTTCTTGAGGAACCCATCCTTGAGAAGTTTGAAGATTGCTTCGATGAAGAGGAGGAATGCCTTCATGAGAACCTTTTTGCACCCACTATGGAGCCTATGATAGTTGGAGATGACATTATGGACCTTCTCACGAAAGTCAAATCGTCATACAAGAATTACTTAGTGGGGAAGCTCAAAGAAAAGGTTAAGAAGGAGTCTATATGTGGAAATTTGGCATCCACTATCCCAACTCCTAAGACATCCCATCATCAATGCCATGAAAGTTCGCCTTCTATCCTTGGAGAATTGACTAGTCCAAGCATTTGCGTCATCAACTTTGGAAGAAATAGGAGCAACCGGAAAAGCCCCCATGACAAGAATCTCAAGTTTGCTAGTTTTAAGAGCCGGGAAGGCCATCATCACAAAGCAAAAGAGAAGAGGAAGGAGTTCAAAGGGAGGTCCCTCATGGATTGGCCTTACTCCATTTTGAAATGGTTCAAGACTTATTCATGCTTACTTGAGGACCATTCACAAACCTTTGATCAACTATTGAGAGCATTGAGCTCCATGGATAATGGAATATGAATGAGTTTGGTGGAGTCCTCCCTCAAACCACCATTTGTAAGATATCCTTTCCTTTGACTTTGCATTACATTTACACTTGCATTTAGTTATTTACATATACATTAAGCTTGCATTTGTATTATATTTCATATTGCATTTACATTAGTTAGTTCATATAGTATAGTTACATTGTAATATATCTCACATGATTCATGTAGATAGTTGCATATAGACTAGAATTCATGCATAGCCACTAATGGCCAAACCTATTCTTTTCTACACTAGAAATAGTGTTTAAATCGGTTTGGGGAGGTTTGATCATAGGTGACTTAAGCATTTAGCATGCATCATATAGTATAGTGTAGATTGCATTCCTTTGTTATATATGTCATATAGAATTGCATTTAGTTAGAGCATGCATTCATTCATATCATATCATTGCATTTGTACTTTATTTCAAAAAATCAAAAGTCCAAAAACATGTACTTTCTTTCTCATTCCTACTCCTACATGTACATTGAGGACAATGTCCAAAATAAAGTGGGGGATGGGAATTTATATTCCAAAAATGCATAAAATTGAAATATTTCTAAAAATCCCAAAAATATGTCTTTTAATTTCATAAAAACAAAACCCATAAAAATTTAAAAAATTTAAAAATCCAAAAACATGTTCGTTCCTTTTTAGTGTAGAATTGTATATATTGTATATACTTGTTTGCTTGTTTGTTCATCCTTGTTCACATTGATTGACTACGCCACATCCGAGACATGAGGATATTGAAGACCGCATGGTATGATCTTTCCAATCTCCTTCTTCCTCTTTATGTTAATGACTATGTGGCTTTATTTTGATGGATGCGGTAAAAACAATGTGAATTTATGATTGCATTTAGCTTATTCGACATACTAGTTGGTAGAAGCATATGCATTAGGATGTATAAATGTTAGTTGTATCATGGCATGTAGTTTGCATGATAGAAAAATTTTGTGAAACCGTCTATTTGGGAAGCTTGACAAGTGTATATAGGCCCTAGTAGATGCTTTTTCTTCTTAAGACTTTGCTTGTTAGACTACTTGTAAAACACCCTAGGATGTGTCATGCTAGTATCCTTTGACCCATGGATTAAGGCCAAGTCAAGAGTACCTTGTGGTGTGATAACTCCTTTGCTACCGTTTATTCCAAGGTGACCCTTGAAACCATGAAACCATCATTCATCCATGTTCTACCATACATTTTGTCATCAAAGGGAATGGGCACAAACAAAAATTGTTCAAATTTGAGTTCAAGAAATGAAAAGAAAAGAAAAGAAAATTTTTGCAAATTGCATCAAAAGAAAAGAGGAGTAACAAAAATACAAACTCCTATGCTTCAAATATAAGCCACCCTCGTTACTAATTGGGGTGACTTTGAAAATGTTCAAAAAGAAAAGGCAAAAAGTTGAAAAGTTGTCAAGTATTGAAATGACAAACATCAAAGAAATGGCAAGAAATTGTTCTCAAATGTTATATGCCACAAGAAATTGGGGGGAAAACAACAACAAAAGCAAACTCCCAAATGAAACTCAAATCTGTTGATCCCTTTATCCATCGTATCCATTTTTGTGCATGGTAGAGTGGGGACGATCCTTCTTCTTGTCTAGGCAAGAAGGGGAATTCCGCGATCCTCCAGTGTTTCTAACACCATAGGGAGTCTATTCTTGACAAAATCATTTAACGATTGAGGACAAAGGTACCCTAGCTTGACACGACTTGGAGGTGATTTATTGGTATCCTTCTAGGCTTAGTGGTTTGAAGAAATTGCATCTATGAAGGAGTGTGTCCTCTTGAATTGCTTCCCCTTTAGATGATTTCCGCCACTTAGATGAGGAAATTAAAGTGGCTATTCTTTTGTAGATGCATCCATTACTTGATTTTGTGTGCTTTAATGTTTGGATGTGTCGCCATTTTGGAAAGCCCCACCTTACCTTGCAAGAAGGCATCCTACCTCATGGTTGTCTTGTTGTGAGTTGAAGGCGCGGAGTGAGACCCGCTAATCGTCTCATATCGGCTATATTAGTAGGTTAGTTTAAATAAAGGTCTAGTTTTTGTCACCTCTTTACTCGGGACAAGTAAAGGTTCGGTTTGGGGATATTTGATGTGAACATTATTTGCACACATTTAGTCCCCTAATTGAGCCTATTTTGCATACTATTATAATATTTTATGACCATTTTATCCGTCAAAACCTTCCTATTTGCTTTTCTAGCGCATTTCATATTTTTTGTAGAAAAGGAGATAATAAGGCGGAAATTCCCATCTTTCGTGCATATTTGGAAGCTTTTTGATGATATTGGATGGACTAGTATGAAGAGGAGACAAGAATGATGACCAAGGATGTAGGAATAAAGTGTATATAGAAGGATCATAGGGTTAAAACGCAAGGATGACGAGAAGGAAGTCAATGCAAGAAGCATTTGCTCGGGACCAAACCAAGGGTTGCTCATTTGGCTCTGAAAGTATGCTAGATGGAACGGCGTCAAAAAAACAAGTGATCTAGGATTTTGAATCACTCCAATAGGAGTGCGGATGAGAAAATGACGTCCGTTTGGCAATCCGAGGTCAAACAAAGAAGCTGTCCGCCAATCCGCTCGTCCCGAGACCAATCCGCTCGTCTGCTAAGGAATCCGCTCGTCCACCCTTTGAATCCGCTCGTCTTCCCCTGCTACAATACGAGCGTCTTGCTCCAAATCCGCTCCTCTTCCCCTGCTACAATTCGAGCGTCCCGAGACCAATCCGCTCGGATTCCCTTACAGCAACTTTTGTGTTCTTCTTGTTCTATGAAGGATGCGCATATTTTTCAAAGACCGGCAAAAAGGGGACCGGAGTCTCTGTTGAGACCGGCGATTCCCTACCCAATAATTAGCATTGTTAAATTACTATTTTACCCTTGCTTAACCTAATGATGCTCTATTATATATACCCCATTTGTAATAATCAAACCATCAAGTTTTCCTTAGATTAGATCAAGCTCTCTTAGCTAGAAATAAATCCTCTTAGATTCGATTAGGAGTAAATTAGAATAGATTACTCTTTAATCTTTCCACAAATTACACATTAATCTTTCCTTAATTATTGTTCAAGTTTATTATTCAAGTTTATTATTGGGTAATTAGAAGATTATTGGGTTATTATTGGAGAATTGACAACTCTTCATCAATCAATCAAGTTCTCTTCTTTTATTCTTTGCCTTATTATTTGGAATCATCTCAAGTTTGGTATAATTATTTTACCATTTACTCTTTATTGTTTATTTCCTCATTCTCTTATCATTTTTTTTTGGTTGAATGTGAGCTTGTTTCATTACTTAAAACATATCAATAATGATTACATAGTTCCATACAATCCAAATATCTGACTACTTCCAATGCCTATTACTTATACAATAAGATCAATTTTTTTCAGCCAAATTCGATCTTGCATTTTAACACCTTCAGCAGTCTTCACTCGTAGCCTGGCATAAACCAGTCTTTTAATTTCCTGCACCATCCTCTTAGGACATTTAAGACAATTATCCATTCTGCAAACATTCCTTTCAATCCATACACAATACCAGAAAGCTGCCAAAGTCATCCTGCACACTCTCTGCTGTAACAACGAAAGACCCATACATTGAGGATCAATCTGAATCTGCAACCAATATTCCAACTGTTCCTTAATCTGCTCACTGTATTTGCACCTATTAAACAGGTGATCATGTGTTTCAATCCCATTTTCACACAACACACATTGATTGTTGTCACTGATCTGCAATCTAAACAGCTTCTCACGAGTGTTAAGAGCCTCTTGCTTAATCAACCAGCAAATAATAGAGTGCTTAGGGACACACCATGCATCCTAGACATCCTTATACCAACCAACAGAGGGGTGTCCTCCCTGCAACAAACCATACCCAGACTTAATGCTGTAACCCTTAGGGTCATGAATCCACTGGTTATTCACATATCCACTGGAAATCAGACCCTTGACCTTACAAATATTCCTCCAATTCCAATTGGAATCAGCAAGAGGAACATAGTTATGCCAGTCCTGATCTTTTAAATATATATGATGCACCCATTGAACCCATAACCTGTCATCATTAGTATACAACCAGTTCACCAGTTTTCCTACACTTTCAATATTCCAATTTTCAGCTTTTATGACACCCAAACCTCCTTCTTCCTTCCTACAACAAACCCTCTCCCAGGCAATCAAGGGGGCCCTCTGATACTCAGACCCACCATCCCAAAAATAACTCCTGCAGATGGCCTTAATTCTCCTTACCACAGCCTTTGGGATCAAAAAAAATGGAACCCCAATAGTTATGTAAAGTATTTAAAACAGAGTTAACTAGAGTTAGTCTGCCTGCATAGCTCAGCTTTCTAGCCCCAATGCTCCTAATTCTGGCCACAACTCTTTCAACCAATATGTTGCAGTCCAATTTTGTTAACCTCCCTGCCTGAATAGGAATCCCCAAGTACTTAAAAGGATGATCACCTTCCTTAAAGCAATAAATTTGAAGAATATCAGCTCTCACACTCTCTGGCACCCCCCTAAAAATAACTTCAGACTTAGCAGCATTCACCCTCAGTCCAGAGGTAGCAGAGAAAGTAGAGAAAGCTCTTAGGAGAAGCATAATAGACTGAGTATCCCCCTTGCAAAACAACAATAAAGCATCTGCAAAAAGGAGATGGTTCAATCTCAAACTCTTACACAAAGGATGAAACCTAAAGCTCCATTTATAAGTAGCAAAGTCCAACACTCTAGTCAGGTACTCCATACAAATGGTAAATAACAAGGGAGATATGGGATCCCCTTGTCTTAACCCTCTCTTACCTTTAAAGTACCCAAACATAGCTCCATTGAGATTTATGGAAAAGCTAGTAGTAGTCACACAAGTCATAATAAGCTCCATTGAGATTTACACTTGTTGTGATGATTGACACCATTAATGACATGTTTACCATGATAATAAGTGAGTAGTCTTTTAGCTAGGATTAGTGGGTAATTAGGGGAAACCAACATGGGATTGATTCATGCTTAATCTAACGTGTTCACATAGTTAAATTTGCTTGCTTGTTGTGATGTCAACCTATGCACATGTTATGTTTGATGAAATGCTAAGCCTATGAATCCTTGCATTTATAACCATCTCTTATCTATTCAACTTGACTTGTAAGATATAAACCAACTCGAGTCTTGTTAGACCATGCATAGAAGTTGATTAGGAGGAAAGTAAGTCGACTTGTAGGTGTTGTACAATCTAATCGATTCGGCTCCGGGACCCAACTCTTCCTAAGAACCGTAAGACATAAACAAACTAGGTTCCTTCACAACATTTATTGCTTACAACTTTGTAAACATGTTTGTATGATCAACACCATGAATCCCCTATGACCCCATGATATCCTAGCACCCTTTATTATTTTTTTACATCCTTCCTTTTATTGCTTGTTTTACTTCATTGCTTTTATTAGTCTAGAACACAACTACAAACCCAAATCAATTGTGACACTAGCATAAATTGAGATAGATAGACTTAGAACCCAAAGCACATCGTCTCATGGATCGACCTCGACTTACCGCTAACTAGTTGTTTGTTGAGTATTATAAATGTGTTTGATTGGGAGACCCGACGACATCACCCACATCAATAGGACAAGAGAATTGGTGACGCACACTTGTCTCGGACAAGTGGGAGATTGCTGGAATATGTGTCCTCAACAATAGTGCGATCACATGATTTAAATATCATAATAAAATCTCATGTTAAGAATACGAAAGGGATGATAAATTAAATAGTCAACTGATCAACATTAATCGGTAACGATTGGCTTGCTAGAGTTTGACGTTACTGTCGTAGGGCGGTGGTGGTCAGTTGATCCCTTAAGGTCACACCTAAAGGATGCTGCCCTTTTCAGTAAAGTTGATTAATTGTATGACGATACAAGTTAATCAATTCCTTAAAATTGAACAATTCAATTGTGAGAGAGAATATTAATATCTTATTGTAATGGAATTAAATAAGATTTATTTTAGTAATTGAAATACTTTATTACTAAAATTGATTATTGTTTGTGAAACAATTGAGATAAAAATGAATGGTTAATTATAATTACAAGATGTTGTGAATTATAATTATATGACCCATTTTATTTATGTGATCGAGTATCACTAGTCAATTTGTTGTATGTAATTTAATTAATTTATAAAATGATATTTATTTGATAAATATGCATTAAATTAATTAATAACATGTAACATACTACATGTGACATATTGTGTGACAAGTGACAAATTGACAAAATAAAATGGTAGTCCATTTTATATATGGACCGAAAATGGTGGTGGAAATAGGTGTTAGTGGGTTGTTTGTTTATTGGGACTAAATAAACAAAATGATTACCTAGTCTAATAGGTATGCATACCTAACACATGGAATAGAACAATTGTGATCTTATATGTGCATAGGTCCCCTAAAAAGCTCCCCCCACCCACCGGTTTTCCCATGCATTATTAGAAGAGAATTTGTTCTCTTATATTGTTCATTATTCATTCACATGCAATCTTCTTCCCTCTCACACATTACTTACTTCATCTTTCTCTAAAACTTGAGAAATGATGATTCAAATTGTTCAACAACATTACTAATATTATTAATGTAATATATGAGTATTAGTAATCAATTTTAAGGTAGACTATTAAACAAATATCTAGCAAATATTATTTAGTAGAGATAAGGGTTAAATCTTGGATGCAATCAAGAGGAGAATCTCTACATTAGAATTTTTGGAGGATCATCCAACATTTTAAGCTCAAGAACAAATAAGGAAGGTGACCTTATTTGTGCCCAAAATTTCGAACCATCCTACAATGTAAGGGACATTGTTTTTCTTATAAATCTCTTATTTTGTTATGCATGCACTAGATCTAAAGAACAAATAAATAATTAAGAAGTTAATTAGTTCACTATTAGAGGAGTCTAATAATAGGTATATGAACCTAACACGTTCTAGATCGCTTGCTTGTGTTTCGTGCAGTTGTGCTAAGGTAGGGTTTCCTTACTCAGTTCCTGTTTAATTGATTTGAGATTATGTTGTTTTGCGTACGATTGCTTGTCTGCTGATCATCGTTGAAGTGTTGGTGAGGTGTTGGTGTGGTGACAGTGTTGGTGTTATGATGATTGTGGTGGAGTCACTTACGGGAGTGGCTTCACACCCTAGTTCGCCCTCCATGGAACCCGTCACGGGAGGGGATGTGCACATTAAGGGGCAGGGATATCGCTCATTGATAAGCGAGACTTAGGTGGGGATTGGTTGCGGTCCCCCACTGACGGCGTGGATTACCTGTTGCAATGGGTAATCTGGCAGGGCTACAAACTTCGGTGTGAAGTCGGTTACTGTGTGAGATCGGGAGACCTGAGGAGGATGATGATCAGCTTGTTGCTTATTGTACCTGTCTTATTTTAATTATTCAATAACTGACCCCGTTGTTGTTTTGTAAAATCTGTGGTGATCCATTCGGGGATGGTGAGCAGATTGTGGCAGGTGATGCAGTCTTTTAGCTTTGGGGCAGTCATGGGGAGTCACCACGCAAGCTTAGCTTCCACTGTCAAGAGTTCTAGTTATCATCTTTCGTACTTTAATAAAGGTGTTTGAGTTGTTGCTTTTGATATACTAACCTCGGGCAACCGAGATGGTAACAGTCTTTCATGCTAGGGTAGTCCTTGGTAAGGTACCTTTGTATGAGGGGGTGTTACAAAGTGGTATCAGAGCCGACGATTCCGGCACCAAAAACTAATGAACCCAATGAACTTAGAGAGTCTAAATAAAATGAACCCAGGGAGAGTTGTTTGGAGCTACCGCAAAGACTTGGGAGACGTCCCAAAGTCGCACTAAGGCCCTTACGATCTCAAACCGGTCACCAGGGGGGAATTGGTCTATGTTAAGTCAATGTATGTGTGTCGTACTTGGAAACTTGAATGGTTGGATAATGCGGTAGAAGAAGTAGTATGTGATAGCATGTGAAAAATGTGGCAAGATTTGTGGATTTGAATTTTAGTATGAATGTGTGGGCATGCTACGTGTTTATTACATGACTTTTAAGATTGATGATGTATTATATGTATCTTTTGGGTAGAAAGGCATGTATAGAATATGTTTACGTACAGTTGTAGCTCGTTTTGGCATGACTCGGCCGAGCAGGGCAGGTACTCGACCGAGTAGGGAGTACTCGGCCGAGTGTTGATTGGCAGTGAGTAGCAGTAGCTACTGGTCGTGTTTACTCGACCGAGTATTTTAGCATACTCGACCGAGTAGAGCATACTCGGCCGAGTATTGTTCATACTCGACCGAGTATGATTTCTGTGTTTTTGACGTTGGCTACTGGAGTGGATTACTCGACCGAGTATCAGTGATACTCGACTGAGTAGTCCTTAGTCGACCGAGTATCGCTACATACTCGGCCGAGTGCTTCTTTGGCGGAGGGTCGTTTACATTTTGAGCCGTAGGCTTTTGTGCGTACGTTTCCTTTCTTCTTATCAGCTCAAAATGCCGCCAAAGAGGACTGCCGCGCAAATCCAGGTGATGCGTATATTTTATATAAGGTTTTTACCTCATTTTTACACGCATTTCTGTACTATTTATGTGGCATCTAGCTACAAATACCCCCCCGAATAGTCTACTTTGGTTTGTGTTGTGTAAATTGCAGGTACGGACTAGAAAGAAGATAAACCGAGCCTAAACTTGCCCCATTTTCATACATTTGTGGAGAATAAGGAATCGGAGCTTGGAATCTATCACCTAAAGACGCGTGAGCTGACCTCGAAAGGTGCCAAAGAGTCCTATGTGCTAATATAGCTGGATCGGCCAATTATTTGGTCGATCGAATGCTTTATCCGTCGAAGATTCACTCGATCGAGCTGTTCTGATGCTCGATCGATGGGAATGATACAAGGAGTACTCGATCGAACATCTTTTCTATTCGATCGAGAGGAATTTCAGGGTGTGTCCTCGATCGAGTGGTTTCAATTCACTCGATCGAGAGACTTTGTTATTTATGCGTGTTTTTGCCTTATTTCGAGATGGGCTTTGTAATTAGGATTTATGCTAGGTTAAGAACGACGTTGATACTCTCTTCTTCATCATCTCTCTCGACCTGAACTTATCGTTCTTCTCTTCGACTCTCTCATACTCTTAATCTAAAATTTTGGCTTGGATCTAAAACTTGTAATCGGTAACTTTACTCTTATTCTTAATCTTAATCATTTATTGCTCTTTATTTCTTTTCTCACTTTATTCGCAATTGCTGTTATCAATCTTTCATTGCTTTGTTATCATGTTTAATCTTTCTTGCTTATGTATGATTATTGTTATTTCAATGATAATGCATAGCTAAATTCCCTTGCTAAGACATAGGGGAGCCATGATTTTAAAGGAAGTGTAAATTGAATTGTTAGGTTTGATGCTAGTTTAATCTATGTTGTTAATCGCTACTTATAATTGTTCTTGCCTAATTAAGTCGACGCAATTAGTTAATAAATCACAGTAAACCTTGACCTAGATCGGAAGATTGGAAAGGGTGAGACTCGTAGCGAACATTAGGGCACTTTAGTGAGGGCGGAAGCTAAGCTATTTTTGTTTTAGGACGAATTGAGACCGGAAGGAGATATTCACTGCCCCATAGATCATATCCGCATTGACCTGAGACCTAAATTACATGACTAGAGAATCATGGTGAACCGACTGTCTTAGCTATTTTCTCTCTACTTGTTTAATTTCTACTCCCTTGCTTTCCTTCTCTTTCTCGATCTCATTAGATTAGAACAAACTATTCAAACCCCTAGAACTGGTTACCTAGACGGACTTAATTAAGGCTGACATTTTCCCATCTCCTTGTGGAGATCGACCCTACTTACTACTAGCTTTTGTTAGTGTATCTAGGTTTTATTTTTGGTACCTGACGACGGTATCAAATTTTGGCGCCGTTGCCGGGGAGGTGGCGTAATTTTGTTGCTTTTATTAAGTTTGTCTCTCGTCTCAAGGAATTTATTCCTTGAGATTGATCTCATATTTTTGCTAGTTCTTAATTAGTTTTCCAGGATATCTGTTCTACAAGAGAACATTGTCGTACCTGCGTTTCTGTAAATTCTATCTGCCGGGATGCCGAATATAGCCAGTCATTCAGAGCCTACGGTGGATTCACTTCCAAAAGGTTTCCTGCTACCCACTACTGATTCGGGGACCTTTGTAATCCACCCCTCATATATACAGCTGGTTGAGAGAAACCTCTTCAGGGGGGGTACCTGGAGAAGATCCTTGCAAGCATATAGAGCTATTTACAGAGTACTGCTCCACCATTTCTCTAGCTGCTGGGGTAACGCAAGACAGAGTTAAGGGTGTTCTTTTCCCTTTTTCCTTGACTGATGATGCCCGAGAATGGTTGAGAGATTTAGACATGGAAGCTGCCAGTGTAACTGACTGGAATTCCCTTGCCTTAGCCTTTTACAGGTGATATTTCCCACCACAGCACACTAATGCGTTGAGAGCTCAAATTACTGCATTTGAGCAACTACCTACTGAAGACTTGAACGGGGCTTAGATAAAGGTTCAAGAAGCTCGTCCGATCTGTGCCTCATCATGGTTTCAAGCGCTAGTTCTTATGTACCCAATTCTACAATGGGTTGTATCCGGACCAGAGGGCTATTCTTTATAATGCAGCCAAAGGGAGGTTTCAGAAGAATGTGGAGGATGATCAGGAGTGGCATCTTATCGAAGAAATGGCCATTCATGTTGCCGAATATGGAAATCCCCGAGGAGGTAGGTATGTGAACGAGTTGGTAGTAGCTGAGGTGGAGAGTCCTAGCGGAAGGCTAGGTAGTCCGGAGATCATACAGACTATGGGTGAGCACGAACAAGTTTGTGCTATTACTGAGCATGTGATAGTGTGTGGTAGATGCGGTATGGAAGGGCATGACCCTATTGGGTGTATGGTGGATGTAGAGCGCGTAATTGATTATCTAAAATACAAGCAAGGAGTACCATTCTCCAAGCTTTATGAGGATTTGACAACAAAAAATGTTTCTAGCCCTTCTACTCCAATGCCGCAACCAGATTCGCTCTCTCGAAATGGGGAGTTCGCCGAACTGAAATCCTTGGTATTGAACTTAACGCAACAGCTTGGGAAGAAATGCGACAAGGATAATACCACCATAACAGAGCTAAGAGAGCAAGTTGCGCGTCTAACACTTGCGCAAAACCAAGCGAATCAACCACCCCCACGTGACCCAATCAACGCCATTAATCTCTGAAGCGGTCTTGCTTATGATGGACCGAAAATGCCAGAAGACGGGGTTGTGACAGCTGATGATACCCCGGATAATGAGTTGGAGGAGCTAATAGACAATGTCCCTGCTGAATATCATACTGCAGCTCGATCGAGTGAAAATATAGCTTGATCGAGTGATTTAGCTTCTCCCATTACTCGATCGAGTACAATACCTGCTCGATCGAGAAGTGCCCAATTTGAAGATTTCGATCGAGGAGTTAATTCCTCTCGATCGAGTGATTTGGCAGACAAAGTTGTTCGATCGAGTGATTCTGGGACTCGATCGACAGAAGCTGAAATTGAGGATCTCAATCGAGAGGTCCATACTCCTCGATCGAGTAATTTTCCTGAAAAACCCATTCGATCGAGTGACAAATGTGTTCGATCGAGCACCAGAACCAGCGGAACATCAAATATAACATCTAATTCCGCTACCGTGTCATCTTCCCCTGCTGTGAAGGCGTCACGTGCTGATAAAGGTAAAGAGAAAGTCGCGGGTCCACACATAGCTACCAGGGTTCCTTATCCCGGACGTCTGAAGGATGCTAAGGTAGAGCAACAGTACGGTAAGTTTGTAGCTATGGTCAAGAACCTTCAGGTAACTATCCCTTTTACCGAACTTATTACCCAGGTACCTACTTACGCTAAATTTATGAAAGATATTGTGACGCGTAAGAGAGAGCTAAGTGAATTTGAGATTGTTGCATTTATGGAAGAGTCTAGTAATTTACTTTTAAATAAAGCTCCGCCTAAAATGAAAGACCCGGGTAGTTTCTCTATTACCTGTACTATAGGTAATGAAGTAATACACAAGGCTCTTTGTGATTTAGGAGCTAGTGTCAGTGTCATGCCCCTGTCTATCTGCAAGAAATTGAATATGGCTCACCTTAAAATGACCAATATCATATTACAGCTGGCTGATAGATCCGTAAGATGACCCTTGGGTATCTTAGAGGACGTGCCTGTGAAAGTGGGCAAGTTCTTTATACTAGTGGACTTTATCGTTTTAGATATAGCTGAGGATACCCGGGCCCTAATTATACTAGGAAGACCGTTCCTATGTAGAGCTGGGGCCATTATTGATGTCAAACAAGGGCGTTTGACTCTTGCAGTGGGGGATGACGCGATTACTTTCAGTTTACCAAGTACTTTGGCTCGGCCAATGATAGAGGATACATGTTATTCTGTTGATATTATTGACGAGTCTGTCTATGACTTCTGGTCGGGTTCTTTTATAAAGGACCCAATAGAAGCTCTAATGCTTTTGGATGAGTGTGCAGATAACCTAGATAACAATGACGTTGTATTGGATTTGCTTCAAGCTGCTTTGGATGAGCGTGAACTCACCGACGCTGAAGGAGAGAGGGTGGAACAAATGATTAGCACTCTTTGCGCCATAGAGGTAATGGTACCTGAGCGTAAGCCTCACCCTCTCATCTCAAATATGCTTTCTTAGATGATACAGAGTAATATCGAGTCATTGTTAGTGCTAAACTTGAGGATGATCAGCTGACTGCTTTGTTAGTTGTGCTTAAGAAGAACAGGAAAGCTATGGGTTATTCTTTGGATGACATCAAGGGGATTAGTCCCGATATTTGTATGCACAGGATTGAGCTTGAGGAGGATCACAAGCCTTGCAGACAGGGTCAGCGCCGGCTGAACCAGAAGATGCAAGATGTTGTGATGGCTGAGGTAATGAAGCTGCTTGACGCATGTATCATTTATTCTGTTTTGTCATTCCAAGTGGGTGAGTCCAATTCAGGTAGTTCCTAAGAAAGGAGGGATTACTGTGGTCAAGAATGACAAAAACGAGTTAATACCTACAAGAGTAGTGACTGGCTGGCGGATGTGTAAAGATTACAGACAGCTGAATGCCGCCACTAAGAAAGATCACTTTCCCCTTCCTTTCATTGATCAAATGGTAGAAAGGTTAGCTTCTCATAAGTTTTTCTGTTATCTAGATGGGTACTCATGGTTCTTTCAGATCCCTATTCATCAAGATGATCAGGAAAAGACTACTTTTACTTGTCCTCAAGGTGTTTTTGCTTATCGCAGGATGCCTTTTGGTTTGTGTAATGCCCCTGCCACCTTTCAAAGGTGCATGATGGGGATATTTTCTGAGTATATTGAGTCTATTATGAAAGTCTTTATGGATGATTTCAGTGTCTATGGAAGTGATTTTGCTAACTGTCTGTCTAACCTTGATAAAGTGTTGCAGCGCTGCATTGAGGTTAACCTTGTGCTTAATTGCGAAAAGTGCCACTTCATGGTCAACGAGGGAGTTGTCTTAGGGCACTTAGTTTCTGACAGGGGTATTGAGGTTGACAAAGCAAAAGTGCAAGTGATTCAGCAATTACCTCCTTCCGTTAATGTTAAGGGAGTGAGGAGTTTCCTTGGTCACGCTGGCTTTTATCGCCGGTTTATCAAGGACTTTTCAGAAATTGCTAAACCACTTACACAACTGCTTCTTAAGGATGCCCTCTTTGTATTCACTGATAAGTGTCTTTCTGCTTTTAACAGGTTAAAGCAGGCCTTGATTTCGACGACGATTATACTGCCTCCCGACTGGGATTTGCCGTTTGAGATTATGTGTGATGCTAGTGACTATGCACTAGGAGCGGTGCTAGGCCAAAGGAAAGACAAAGCTTTGAATGCAATCTACTATGCGAGCCGAACTCCGGAAGAGGCTCAAGTGAAGTACGCCACTACTGAAAAAGAGCTGCTAGCTGTGGTATATGCGCAAAAAAATTTCATTCTTATTTAATAGGGTCGGATGTTTCTGTTTTCACTGACCATGCAGCGCTGAGACACCTTCTTGCTAAGAAGGAAGCTAAACCATGGCTGTTGAGATGGATACTCCTCCTTCAGGAGTTTGATTTGCAGATAAAAGATAAGAAAGGTGCTGAGAACGTAGTAGCTGATCATCTGTCGCGACTGTCATAGCAAGAGGGAGAAGATTCTTTACCTATTGATGATTCTTTTCCTAATGATTCTCTATTTGCTGTTCTGTCTTCTATTATTAACCAAGATTCTTGGTATGCAGATTTAGCTAATTACGTCGTTAGTGGCACACTGCTGCCTGACCTTTCTTATCAGCAGAGGAAGCGTTTTCTTTATAACGCTAAGCAGTATTTCTGGGATGACCCTTATTTATTTAAGGAGTGTGCAGACGGTCTCTACAGACGGTGTATTCCGCAGTGGGAGACCAAAGCAATCTTGGAGGGCTGTCATTCTCCCCCTTATGGTGGTCACCACGGTCCATCGTGCACCGTGGCTAAGGTACTTCAGTCTTGTTTTTACTAGCCTTCTTTGTATGCTGATGTTAAGGTTTTTGTTTCAGCCTGTGATGCTTGCCAACGATCAGGGAACATCTCAAAGAGACATGAGATGCCACAAAATGGTATCCTAGAGGTCGAGGTTTTTGATGTCTGGGGCATCGATTTCCAAGGACCCTTCCTATCTAGTAAAGGTAACAGGTATACCTTGGTAGCTGTTGATTATGTGTCCAAGTGGGTGGAGGCAATTGCTTCACCCCATTGTGATGCCATGACCGTGATTAAGATGTTTAAAAAGATTATATTTCCCCGATTTGGTGTCCCTAGGGTCGTCATTAGTGATGGGGGAATGCATTTTAAGGAAAAGAAACTAACCTCTATTTTGTCTAAGGTTGGTGTTCAACACTAGTGTGGTTTGGGGTATCATCCCCAAACTAGTGGTCAAGTTGAGGTCTCTAATCGTGAGATTAAGGAGATCTTAGCTAAAGTAGTTTTTAAGTCACGGAAGGACTAGAGTCTTAAGCTGGAAGACACATTATGGGCATATCGGACTGCCTTTAAAACACCGATTGGTGCATCACCATATCGGTTAGTTTATGGGAAGTCATATCATTTACCTGTTGAGTTAGAATGTAAAGCTTGGTGGGCAATTCGTGAACTTAACTTTGATCCTAAGTTGTGTGGTCAGAATCGTTTATTGCAGCTAGATGAACTGGAGGAGTTTAGGCTAAATGCCTATGATAGCTCACGCATCTACAAAGAGAAGACGAAGAGATGGCACGACAAATGGATCATACCTCGAGAATTTCACGTCGGGCAGAAGGTGTTGCTGTTTAATGCCCGACTGCGCTTATTTCCTGGGAAGCTGAAGTCCAGGTGGAGTGGCCCTTATACAGTGACAGCTGTCACTAAGTTCGGGTCCGTGGAATTAGAGAATTCTGAGGGGAATAGGTTCAAGGTGAATAGGCAGTACGTGAAGCATTACCATGAGGCAAATGATGCAGACAACCATGTTGAAGTCCTGTACTTCGACAATCCTGATGAGCCAGTTAGTTGAAGCGAGAACGGTCGTGCGGGACCTCTTAAATCTGCGCTTTCCGGGAGGCAACCCGAACTGTTTTTCTTTTTTGTATTTTAGTTTAAACTTACTTTTATTCTTTTTGCTGTGTGTTAAACTTCGAATGCTAGACTATGTCTATCTTGCTATTACTGTACTTCTTTTATGCGTTTTGCAGGTGACTTTCCTCGATCGGAGTTGTTTTTCTACTCGATCGAACACTTTGGCTAGCAATTGTACTCGATCGAGCTTCTGCTGTTCTCGATCGAAATGCTGCAAAACCACTTCTCTCGATCGAGTATCCCATCTTCTCGATCGAGCACTTTTGACACCCATTCCACTCGATCGAACCATTCTGACCTGTTCGATCAAGTAGTTACGTGGTCCAGCTATTGTTTTTCGCCTGTTGTGCTGCTACATGGCTACCCATGTTCATGGTCGGTTTGGGGAGGTCCCTCCTTACGCTGTCTTATAATAAGTTTACCGACTCCCGTTATCCTTTTCTCTTTCGTTTGCATTCCTTTCCCTATTTTTGGTACAATGAGGGCATTGTACGGTTTGGTTTGGGGAGGTATGCATCCATATCTGTGTCTGCATGTTTTCTTGCATTTCCGTTTACACGTTTATTCAATTTCGCATGCATCGTTGTTTTTAAGTTGAAAAATCACATAAAAATTGAAAAATTCACGTTTATTTTGAGTCGGGACGATTGAACTTTGACACTACATTGAGTCTTTACCCTTGCCTTGCATATTCTTGACACCTTATTGGCATGGTAATGTGCATAATCTACGAGTTTTTGTTTCTCTCTTATCTGGACGAATAGACTTGACTCATTTATTGGCAAACTACTTTTACATTCTAAGGTTAGAGCTTAATAAACTGGTGACATTCATGACCAGTTTCATATAGGATGTGAGTAATACTCTCTAAAAGACATGTAACATCAATTTGCATAAGCATGAATTTAGTCTTCTTGATACCTGTATGCATTCGGTTTGTGGATGGTGACACATGTTAGGAGAGGCAGTTACCTTTATTTTATTCTACCCGTGAGCCTCACATAGCCAAATTGCCATTTTGTCCTATATAGCTACAATCCATAATTTTGCCTACCCTAGCCGAGCTAGTAATTAGTAGCTGTTTGGAATGTTTCATCGCGGTTTGGTTATATATCTGATTTGATAGTTTTGTGGAAGTATTGAAGGGAATGAAAAGAAGAATATGAAAAGAAAAAAATTGTGTGGAAAAAGAAAAACAAAATTGAAAAAAAAAAAAATTGAAAAAGAAAAAAAAAGGAAAAGAGAGAATTATGAAAAAGTCATGAGCCGAAAAATTATCATGTTGTGACTTATGCTCCCATATTCTATTTGTATCTTATGGGGAGTTAACAATTTATGATGGTTAGTGAGCTTTGTGCTGCAATTTAGCACTGTTTTGTACTAATTTATTGAGTATGAAGTTCGGATGTGTTATTAATTTGGATCCGTTATTGCTAGCTTGGCTTCTAACTCCACATATTCAAATTCATCTTAGCCCCTTCTTACCCATTACCTCACTTACCCAAATGTAAGTCCTCGGCATGTGTCTTGGTCATTAGTTGGTTGGAATGCGTATGTACGGTTGTAGAGATTTTATTCATGTTAAGCTGCATGCATGTTCTTATAGGTCGAGTTAGGTGAGTGTCTTCACTTCTTTCTATCTTCTACATATATACTCACCCTGTGGTTAATTTGAGTGATGACGACCCGTGAGAGTCCGATTTTTATGAGTCTTGAAAGGTCGACGGTTCAGTAGTTTGAAACACTGATCTAGTTCGTTTGCACTTACCACTTGCCACTTTGTTAGTTGCATTAAACTGGTTTGGGTGGGTGATTTGTAGCCGATGAGTTGGTCCCGCTCACTAGTTGTCTTTAGTTGCATTCATAGTTTGCTTGGGGACAAGCAAAGGTTTGGTTTGGGGAGATTTGATGCGTGTATTTTATATAAGGTTTTTACCTCATTTTTACACGCATTTCTGTACTATTTACGTGGCATCTAGCTACAAATACCCCCGAATAGTCTACTTTGGTTTGTCTTGTGTAAATTACAGGTACGGAACAGAAAGAAGATAAACCGAGCCTAAACTTGCCCCATTTGCATACATTTGTGGAGAATAAGGAATCGGAGCTTGGAATCTATCACCTAAAGACGCGTGAGCTTGTTAGAAATCATTATCTCATATTTCGACATATTCATATATGTTACAATTTAATTTTGTCATAAAAATAAATTTAGATCTTATGCATGCAAACATGAATAAGAATAAAGAAGAAATCGTTTTCCTTACATTGAGATTTCGGATATATGGGCACAAATGAGTTCTCCTACTCACTTGTTCTTGAGCTTCCTAATATGGATGAACAAGGATTCAAGCTTAGAATCCCTCCCAAGGAATTATACCCAAGATAACCTCTTAAAAGACTAATATTATTATTACTAGAACAATACTAATCTTAATAAAATTGACCCAAAATATTGTTTTGTCCTCTTGAATTTTTCGGGCAAGAGAAGAGGAATTTTTGAGTTTTTATATCTCTAGATTTTCATAAGATATAGAGATTATTGTATTTCTCACACTAGAAATAATGTATAAAGTTATGAATGAAAATTAGAGAGAAAAACTCTCTATGAAGGCTATTGAAAACCGGTGGGGAGAGAGGAGAGAAGAGGAGAAGTGAGCCAATGCATGGGCAAGTAATTCTTCTCAAGAAAAACTAGGTTTGCATGGCTACAAACTAGTTTTTATCATTATGCTCTCCACTTAATAATTTAACACAATTTAAACATTGTATTCCCTCCAATATTTCGGTCCATATAAGATCAAATGGGTTCCATTTTATCTTTGTCAATTTATCAATTTGTCACATGTCACAAGTCATATAAAATTGTCATGCATTTTGAACATATTAAAAATCAACGTATTAATAAAAATACGTCATGTACAAAATCGACTTAGTAATTCATAATTACTTGTACCAAAACGGTTTATCAATTATAAATCACAACGTCTTGTATTTATAATAAATTATTCATTCAGTTTCAATTGTTTCCGTAAACAATAATTTCATCTAAGCAATAAAACAATTCGATTACTTAGACCGTATCTTATTTAATCAAATTACAATGAGATACGTAAATATTACTTCCAAAATCGTCCGTCAATATTAAGTAATTTAATTAACTCGTATCATCATACGATCAAATAAATATTCAATTAAGAGTGTTACCCTTTAGGTATGACCTAAGCGGATCAACTGATCACCACCGTCGCACGACAGTAATGTCAAACTCTAGTCAGCCAATCATTACCGATATGTGTGGACCAGTTGACTGTAAAATATTACTTACCACATGTATTCTTGAAATGAGACTTAAACATGTGATCATCATGATCGACAGTTGTGATCGCATTATTGTCGGAGGACACATATTCCAACAATATCCCACTTGTCCTCGACAAGTGTGAGTCACCAATTCTCTTGTCCTATTAATATCTCCCACTCAATGCAAGGTGTCTTCCAGGTCGTACTTGCAAGTGATCATATCGAGAGTGGTTTCCTCGATCTGGAGAATAACTGATTGACCGGAATTATCTACCATAGATACCTTCCGAGCGTGGCCACGCATTTCTAGTTCATTATTCCTCGAGTGGCCCTGAGATATTGTTATAACCCTGACAAGGGGTCGACAATTCCTATCGCCCTTATTCCCTTTAACTAGCCACAGCCATCATAACCCAAAATATGCCCATTTAACCCCATTTACGAAGGTCGTAGTAACATAAATCAAAGTTAATCTGAAACTGTGCCACCTTAGGAGAACAGTCTTTAGTCAAAAGAATCGACTCATTAGAATACTATAGTAGCTCTCGCCACGACCAGGCTATATAAATTTGCCAGAACTCTATAAGCGGTCATAAGGCCCGACAAGGTGTTCCTAACAGTCTGCCTATGTGATCGACTAGTCATCTCACATGACTCCATGGCACTTGAACTTGCCATCAATCACATCACACTCTAGTCACTTCGAGACGTCACCTCATGTAAGTGACTATGGGCGAATACGATACTAATCCGTGTTCACTTTAACGGGGTTTAATTGTCTCTACAACCCGTTTGGATGTAACAAAGTATAAGGTGAGTTAATAATAACTCAAACGACGAATGTCGACATCACATTCGGGTAGTCAATACCATATTACAACCTTGTGATGTATATGGTAAGTGTGTAAACACTAGTCGATTGCAATAGAAGTTTAACATACCATGTGTCCATGTGTTCATATTTCTTGTATTGCACTTTCCTTTATATTCATGTTATCTCTCATAACATGAACCTTACCAAGTACACATCTAGGTTCCCAACCTAGGTTTAGGTTCTTTATCTTGAAAGAACTTTCTTGTTGTTTATCTAATAACCAACGAATTGTGGTGGATGATATAACTTGCACTGGTCAAGTGTTCTACCAACTCGCAAAGCACTAGGTATACATTTTGTAGTGTCTTGCAACAATTGTCAAGATGATTAGCCTAACACTTCTCATAAGTCCTAGCATATTATAAAATACTAGTTTTGTGTAACTTCTTACTATAACAAGTATCTTTTCAAACTTCTTATTTCTCCTTTTAGCTTGAATAGCTTAGGATTTTCATAAATCCTTACGTGTGTTCGAACTTCAATATGTGCAACCTATTGTCACATAACAGAGTGTTCTGTCCAACACTGGAATAGCTCATTAGTTCTCCTCGAGAATTCATTACGATTCTTCTATGGCTTGCCAATGATTCATCATGCTCTTAAGCATATGATTCATTATTGGACATGTGCATGATTATTCTAATGGCGGAAACATTAGCAATCTTTAATCATGTGATCAACCATTCTTAGGTTCAATGAATGACCATGACTGCTAATGGTAATTCCATTTTCATCGATATGAATAACCTACGTTTCTTGTTAATTTGATGTGTATATCTCAATACTTATCCAACATCCCATGATGTAATTGGATTCATCATAGTCCATTTTCATCCAGAATTGAAAACTCAAACATATCTTTGTGAAAGATAGTACTAGCTCGTCATTCTCAATGAGTAATGAGTTATAATTTTCCTTTTTTTTTTTCTTTTTTTTTTTTTTTTTACAGGACGATTGCTCCCACTAAATTTCATGTATTCACATGATAATTTCAAACTCCCACTTAATTCCACATGTTTCGCAATTGACTACTCAATCGAGACATTTCAAGAATTGAAATACATTTTGCTTTGCGAAATTATTAAGATAAAACCAAATGTTCCCAACATATCTTTTCAAAATACCTATTTAGAGAAGGTTTCAATATTTAAACTTATGGAAAGAGAATTTTAATCTCTAACTCATTCATTTTATAATGATGCGTAGCAATGTCATTATTTAAATGTGAATTTCATTTAATATACGTCCTTCTCAAAATACCCTTTTCCGGAAGGAGGTTTAACCATTTGATTTCCATAATGAGGTTAAGTAATGACACTAGCGTGGTTAACAATTAACTTAGCTTTTGTAGATATCGGCATATCTTCTTTTGCAACTTTTAGTCATAAATCTCATTTATTTTCAAGGATGCAACTTCGTTTCATTTAGTCTCTTAAGTAAATATCAATATTGAAACTCTTGGTCAAATGTTGTTCATAAACTAGCCAAATCTCTTGTTATGACTTTTCTTTAGTCATTTTCTTCCAAAACTTTCTTTTGGTCTCCTCGTGTAGTTATGTTGAGAACATATTCTTTTGATTACTTCACTTGGTCTCTTTTGTCATGTAGATCTCATCTATTCGAGACCATAGATCTCATCTATTCGTGTACACTATCTATATAGGTATACAAATCATTCTTTCTTTCGTAGATCTCATTTACTCAAGTATACAAATTTCGTAGATCTCATTTACTCAAGTATACAAATTTCGTAGATCTCATTTACTCAAGTACACAAATTTGCTTTGTGTTCTTTGTGTCTTCATTTTTCTCCCACTATATCTTTAGAATAAATACACTAGAGATTCAAAGATAGCTTATGAGACACAAATAATGATTTTGAAGTATAAGGAGGACTATCTCATAGATTGACTAATAGTTTTAGATTTGATGAGTGTACTTGGTAATTTACATTCCTATAGGAGAGTTCATCAACTCAACATCACTTTATAATTGATCATACACAAGCCTTAAGCTTGTGGACATATAATGAATCCCATCATTATAATTGTGTATTGGATCACTTTAAGTAGATGATCATATGTTTCTATGTGCAAGCATATAAAGACGAATTTTTCGAACAAAGAAATACGATAAAAAGGGGTGACTTGGGTTGCAAACCAAGCCACCATAATCCAAAATACAACCATTGTTTAGAAAGGATCAACCATTTCCATGTCGAACACGGAAATCAAAATAGTTCTAAAAATCCGAAACATAACTTAAATAAGACAATAATAAAAAGCCAAGCTTCATTGGAAGCTACTCCTAGCTCCTTGATGATTTCTCAATCTTGCTTTTCCTTTCCCTTGTCCTTGCTTGGAGGAGGCCCTTTTTACAATAAAAAGGGGATACATTATCACAACTTTGTATCAAAATACCATAGTTGAATTAGAAACATAAAAGAAAGGATAGTCATATACCTACTGGAGTGATTTTTCCAGCTTTGATGTCACAAAGATACTTGGAACAATTCCTCTTCCAATGTCCAACACCATTACAATAATGGCATTTGTCAAGAGGACCCTTCTTGGTCTTGGAAGAGCTAGCTTCAAAAGTCTTAGCCTTGGTGGACATGGGAGCTTGCCTCTTACCCTTTTTCCCATTCTTCTTGAACTTCCCCTTACTCTTGGTGCTTATGTTAAGCACATCCTTAGGTGGGTTAACATTTAACCCCATATCTCTTTCGGCTTGCACAAGTAACTTGTGCAACTCTTCAAGAGACATGTCCTTGTCTTGCATGTTAACATTCACCCGGAATTGAACATATGCCTTGACATTGGATAAGGAGTGTCGAATCCTATCTACAATGAGTTCTTTGGGGTTTTTAACTTTTTTAATCTTCAAAGTCTCGACTAGCTCCAACAATTTGAGCACGTGAGGGCTAACCTTTTGGCCCTCCTTGAAATCGAGATCAAAGAATGCCGAGGCCGCCTCATATTGGACGATCCTCGGAGTTTGTGAAAACATTGTCACAAGTTTGGAATAAATTTCATTAGCGGTGCCCATTTTAAAGGCTCTCCTTTGGAGATCCGCCTCCATCGCAAAAATCAACACATTTTTCATTGCGGCGGACTCTTTGTGGTAAGCCTCATATGCTTCTCTAGTGGCAGCACTCGACCTAGCATTAGGTTCGGGTGGAGAGGCCTCGGTGAGGTAACGAAGCTTGTCGTCACCTTGAGCGGCTAATTTGATTTGGGCATCCCAATCGGAGAAATTTGACCCATTCTTTTCAAGTTTACAACGATCCATGAAGGATCGGAGCCATGAAGCATTAGTGAGACGTGCGGCGTTGGTGTTTGGTGCGGCCATTTGTTATGAGAAATAAAAGTGGTTTACAAAACGAAAAATAGAAGGAATAAAACATTTGTCGTTTTCAAAATAATAACACTCGTAAAAATTTAATTTAAACAAGTTTTATTGCATTTATCTAGTGACCTCTACCCAACTTGATAAATGATTCCAAGATCCAAATTCATATTAACTTGGGCACGGGGTAGCCGATTCATCCCTTATCAATATAACTCGGTGGATTAACTCTTTAATCGATTCTACTTTTAGAACTCTTGGTCGATAAATTACACTAATATTTATCTATAGCCCGGAACACATGCGACTACGGCCACGATTACTTCCGTTGAGGTCAATCCAAATTTCAAATAAATGTGTCCATGATCCAAATTCACATTAACTTGGGCACGGGGTAGCCGATTCATCCCTCATCAACATGAATTCGGTGGATAGACATTTATCACCCACTTCCCCTCCGTAATAAGGTTTGTACCCCGGGGTGGCCGAGTGCACTCCCTCGCGAAATAGGTTTTCATGGTTTCTACTTTTTGGTAAGGCTAAGTCTCAATTGTTTATTTTAGCGAGAGGTCATGTCAATTTATTATCTATCACGTTTTAAGTGAACTAAAGCGGTGAACTACGATAATTGTAATTGACACGGTCGATAAACTCGATTAAAATGATAATACATGTTTTAGTTATGGCGATTTAGCGATGCATGCAACATATAAATAAAATGCAAAGCATAAAAAATAAATCCTAGTATGGCCTTCCTAAAATAGTAAATCTAATTAACTATTACATATTCGGAAACCAACTCCTTTGGTCCCTTGAACTTCGGTCTTGACACGCATTTCAAGGCAACAAATTTCTTTAATGGATCGCCTTCTCGAGTGGCACCGTCTTCAAGGAACTCCGGAATAAATAAATTACATAACAAATTACATAATTTCCTATTATACATTTGTAATTAAAATAAAATAAATCTATTAAATTACAAAACGGTGATACGAGATCACAATAAATTACAACCAAATCGATATTCCCATACATTTCGGGTAATACCAATTAAACTAAGGCCATACTAAGTAAAATTACATAATTCAAAAATTACATAAACTTAAAATATGACAATCATAAATAAAATTCAGCATTATAATATGTATGAACATGCCCAATTTTATGCTAAATCGCCTTTAAGGAGCCAATATCGTATATTAATCGGTTTTTACGGATTTGCGTGATTTAACCTTTTAAAATCACAATAATTACATAAAATCATATTTATGTATAAGTTAATTACCCTAACCAGCTTAGGACTCAAAATTAGTCTCCACTAACATATTGACAATAATTAACTTATATTTCTTAAAATTGTTCATAAAAGGACTCAAAATACAAAATTTTGCCATAAACTTCAAATTAAATCATAAAAATTTCAAATAATTTCAAAATTTGAAATTTAAACTCATGAACATTCTGGAAAAATACCATGACACTCATAATGCTCAAAAACATAGGTTAAAAATTCCGAAAATTATCGAGAAAAACAATGTTGCGGTTTATCGGATTTATCAATTATAACCATAAAAATATGAGAAAAAATATTTTTATCAACTTTTCAATTTTAGATCTGAAATATATGATAAAATGCAACATGTGACGTTTTTCCTTAGTCATGAAGTATGTTTTAGCAATTTTTACTAATTAAAGTCACTATTTATGTGATTTTTCATCAAAAATTCATAAATCATGCATAATGACTTCTATATAGCCAAATATTTTACACACATCTTGTAAAATTGCATGTGACAACATACTAAATTTCTATGACCAGATTGGAAATATAACTCATATTAACCTATTTAACCAATTAAATACGATTTTAACTTGAAAAATCCATATTTCGAGCATAACAACTCATTTTATTATGAAAATTTACAGGTGATCAATAGATGATATATGTGAAAACATATCCTAAAACCACTTGAAGTTTAGCTATTTTTATTCCAAAAATGACATTTTTATCATAAAAATCACATTTTAATGTCATTATTATATAAAATGAACAATAAAATCCATAAATTAAACCCAAAAATCCTAAAAATATTTTAGGACCAGAAACTTTAACATGCATAATTAATTTCGTGATATATCATAATAAACACAAATTTATAAGTTTTGTTTGTTAATCATATAACTCGGAAAAACAATAACCGATTTGCATGCAAACAACCTAAGGCTCTGATACCACTTGTTAGAAATCATTATCTCATATTTCGACATATTCATATATGTTACAATTTAATTTTGTCATAAAAATAAATTTAGATCTTATGCATGCAAACATGAATAAGAATAAAGAAGAAATCGTTTTCCTTACATTGAGATTTCGGATATATGGGCACAAATGAGTTCTCCTACTCACTTGTTCTTGAGCTTCCTAATATGGATGAACAAGGATTCAAGCTTAGAATCCCTCCCAAGGAATTATACCCAAGATAACCTCTTAAAAGACTAATATTATTATTACTAGAACAATACTAATCTTAATAAAACTGACCCAAAATATTGTTTTGTCCTCTTGAATTTTTCGGGCAAGAGAAGAGGAATTTTGGAGTTTTTATATCTCTAGATTTTCATAAGATATAGAGATTGTTGTATTTCTCACACTAGAAATAATGTATAAAGTTATGAATGAAAATTAGAGAAAAAAACTCTCTATGAAGGCTATTTAAAACCGGTGGGGAGAGAGGAGAGAAGAGGAGAAGTGAGCCAATGCATGCGCAAGTAGTTCTTCTCAAGAAAAACTTGGTTTGCATGGCTACACACTAGTTTTAATCATTATGCTCTCCACTTAATAATTTAACACAATTTAAACATTGTATTCCCTCTAATATTTCGGTCCATATAAGATAAAATGGGTTTTATTTTATCTTTGTCAATTTATCAATTTGTCACATGTCACAAGTCATGTAAAATTGTCATGCATTTTTAACATATTAAAAATCAACGTATTAATAAAAATACGTCATGTACAAAATCGACTTAGTAATTCATAATTACTTGTACCAAAACGGTTTATCAATTATAAATCACAACGTCTTGTATTTATAATAAATTATTCATTCAGTTTCAATTGTTTCCGTAAACAATAATTTCATCTAAGCAATAAAACAATTCGATTACTTAGACCGTATCTTATTTAATCAAATTACAATGAGATACGTAAATATTACTTCCAAAATCGTCCGTCAATTTTAAGTAATTTAATTAACTCGTATCGTCATACGATCAATTAAATATTCAATTAAGAGTGTTACCCTTTAGGTATGACCTAAGGGGATCAACTGATCACCACCGTCGCACTACAGTAATGTCAAACTCTAGTCAGCCAATCATTACCGATATGTGTGGACAAGTTGACTGTAAAATATTACTTCCCACATGTATTCTTGAAATGAGACTTAAACATGTGATCATCATGATCGACAGTTGTGATCGCATTATTGTCGGAGGACACATATTCCAACAGAGCTGACCTCTGAAGGTGCCAAAGAGTCTTATGTGCTAATATAGCTCGATCGTTCAATTATTTGGTCGATCGAATGCTTTATCCGTCGAAGATTCACTCGATCGAGCTGTTCTGATGTTCGATCGATGGGGCTGATACAAAGAGTAGTCGATCGAACATCTTTTCTATTCGATCGAGAGGAATTTCAGGGTTTGTCCTCGATCAAGTGGTTTCAATTCACTCGATCGAGAGACTTTGTTATTTATGCGTGTTTTTGCCTTATTTCGTGATGGGCTTTGTAATTAGGATTTATGCTAGGTTAAGAAGGACGTTGATACTCTCCTCTTCATCATCTCTCAGGCCTGAACTTATCTATCTTCTCTTCGACTCTCTCATACTCTTACTCTAGAATTTTGGCTTGGATCTAAAACTTGTAATCGGTAACTTTACTCTTTTTCTTGATCTTAATCATTTATTGCTCTTTATTTCTTTTCTCTCTTTATTCGCAATTGTTGTTATCAATCTTTCATTGCTTTGTTATCATGTTTAATCTTTCTTGCTTGTGTATGATTATTGCTATTTCAATGATAATGCATAGCTAAATTCCCTTGCTAAGACATAGGGGAGCCATGATTTTAAAGGAAGTGTAAATTGAATTGTTAGGTTTGATGCTAGTTTAATCTATGTTGTTAATCGCTACTTATAATTGTTCTTGCCTAATTGAGTCGACGCAATTAGTTAATAAATCACAGTAAACCTTAACCTAGATCGGAAGATTGGAAAGGGTGAGACTCGTAGCGAACATTAGGGCACTTTAGTGAGGGCGGAAGCTAAGCTATTTGTGTTTTAGGGCGAATTGAGACGAAAAGGAGATATTCCCTGCCCCATAGATCATATCCGCATTGACCTGAGACTTAAATTGCATGACTAGAGAATCACGATGAACCGACTGTCTTAGCCATTTTCTCTCTACTTGTTTAATTTCTACTCCCTTGCTTTCGTTCTCTTTCTCGATCTCATTAGATTAGAACAAACTATTCAAACCCCTAGAACTGGTTACCTAGACGGACTTAATTAAGGCTGACATTTTCCCATCTCCCTGTGGAGATCGACCCTACTTACTACTAGCTTCTCTTAGTGTATCTAGGTTTTATTTTTGGTACCTGACGACGGTATCACCAGGCATCTGAGATGTCTATTGATGAGATAGCCCGTATGATCGAGCAACAGGAGGCACTCATTGAAGCTCTTAAGAATGTCGGTAAGGGGGCAGAGAAAACGGTGGATATTACCCACCTAAGCATTATCATCGCTCGCTTTAACCCACTTACTTATGAGGGCGCCGGGGAACCAAAGTTGCTCGAAAACTGGTATCGTGAGATGGAGAGTCTTCTGGAGGTTGTTAAGTGTCCGCCAGAGTTAGCTGTTGAGCAGGTAGTGTACTACCTGAGGGGTGAGGCCGCGGTATGGTGGCAGAACGTCAAAGAAGACGCCAAAGCTTACTACCAGGCTGAGGGTCTAGGGGCTATACCATGGTCGGGCTTGAAGAGCGCTATGAGGGAACAGTTTGTGCCGGAGCATATCCGTCACAAGATGAGATCCGAGTTCAATTCCTTTACCATGACTGATGATATGACAGTCACCGAGTACTATCACTGGTTCCTTGAGTTATCTCGCTATGCGGAAGACATGCAGTTAGGGCAGCGGTGTTTGGCTCTTCGTTTTGAGAGGGGTTTGGCACCCAAAATCATGAACCAGTTACCAGCTGGGGTTATCACCGATCTTAAAGATGTGTACTTGAGGGCTGGACAAGCTGAGAGGTTGGTAGATCTCTCTAAGGAATCTACTGAGAGAACTGCTGCTGAGAAGAGAAAAGCAGAGAGTGGGAATAACAACCAGTCGGGTAACAAGAAGGGCAACTTCAATCAGGCAAGAGCTTTTTCAGGTGGAGTTGGGTTTCTAGAGGATCGCGAGCTTGGGGTAGGGGTGGTGGACGGAGTCTGACTGACAACTCCAACCTTTATTGCTACAACTGTTGTGGCATAGGCCACAAGAGACGTGGCTGTACGAGTGCTCGAACTGGAGGAGGCTCGGGAGCTTTCCAGGGGAATTTCTCGCAGGGTCAGAGTCAGAGTTTTGCTAGCAACAGGCTATCTGGGTCGTGGGGTAATCGTGGGGGACAGAACAACAATGGCGGTTTTAACCGCAACAGTGGAGGATCCTCCCAACGCCGAACAACAGTGTCACCCAGAATTCGACAGCTAAGCCGAGTACCTCTAACGCCTCGGTCCAGGGAGGAGGTCAGAAAAGCAGTTGGAAGCTCTTCGTGATGGACAAGCATGAAGCTGAGAACGATGCACATGTAGTTACCGGTACCTTTCTTGTTCATAATACACCGTCTTTTGTTTTGTTTGATTCGGGGGCAACACACTCTTTTGTGTCTAGAGGCCATGCTATGTCTATGGGTTTGGGGGAGTTTGAACTTGTAAAGGATGATGTGTTTATACTTTCTGGGGAGTCGGTGTCATGTGTTAAGTTTTATAGGAGCGTGTCTATGTTAGTTGGAGGGGTAGACTTACCGGTTAACTTGCTAGAGTTTCCTATCAATGGGTTTGAGGTTATCGTCGGGATGGATTGGTTGGGTAAGTATGATGCCAAGATAGATTGTCGGCAAAAGAAAGTGTCTTGAAAGGGTCCTAAGGGTATAAGGGTGTCTTATAAGGGGTTTGTCCTGAAGCCTAAGTGTAAGTTCATCGCGGTAATGACTTTAAAGTCATGTTTGAGGAAAAAGTGTCCCTTGGTTCTTTGTCAAGTGAGAGATCGCCGGGTGGAGCTACTGACGGCTTTTGATATACATGTAGTGGGAGAGTTTAGTGATGTCTTTCCAGAAGAGATACCGGGGTTACGGCCAAAAAGAGATATCGACTTCAACGTAGAGCTTAAACCGGGAACATGTCCTATATCTAAAGCACCTTATCGTATGTCACCTAAAGAACTGGAGGAGTTGAAGAAACAACTGCATGATCTGTTAGACAAGGGGTATATCCGACCTAGTGTTTCGCCATGGGGAGCACCGGTGTTGTTTGTAAAGAAGAAAGATGGGAGCATGAGACTTTGTATCGACTACAGGGAGCTTAACCGTGTCACGGTGAAGAACAAGTATCCTTTGCCTAGGATTGATGATTTGTTTAACCAGCTGAGTGGAGCAGGGTTGTTCTCTAAAATCGATCTGCGATCAAGCTTTCACCAGTTGAGGATAACAGATGAGGATATTCCCAAGACAGTTTTCCGGTCCCGCTATGGTCATTATGAGTATGTGGTGATGCCTTTTGGTTTGACGAATGCACCAGCAGCTTTCATGGATTTGATGAACCGGGTTTTTAGTTCGTTCTTGGACAGGTTTGTGGTTGTCTTCATTGATGACATCTTAGTCTACTCCAAGACTAAGGAGGAGCACTTGAGGCTAGTTTTGCAGACTCTGAGAGACAATCAACTTTATGCCAAGCTATCCAAGTGCGAGTTCTGGTTAGAAGAGGTGGCTTTTCTGGGTCATGTGATATCTAAGAAGGGTGTGTCCGTGGATCCTAGCAAGATTGAGGCAGTGATCAAGTGGGAATCACCAAAGAATGTTGTTGAGGTTCGGAGTTTCTTGGGTTTAGCTGGTTACTACAGGAGGTTCATGAAGGACATTTCCACGATAGCACGACCTATGACTGCTTTGATGAGGAAAGAGACCAGTTTTCGATGGGATGAGAGTTGTGAGACGGCGTTCCAAACCTTGAAGGAGCGTTTGACCACAACTCCTATCCTAGATTTGCCAGAGGGTTGTGAAAACTTTGAAGTGTACACCGATGCCTCAAAGAATGGTTTGGGTTGTGTGCTGATGCAGGATGGGAAGGTTATAGCTTATGCATCGAGGCAGCTGAAGCCATATGAGGAGAACTACCCTACTCATGATTTGGAACTGGGTGCAGTTGTTTTTGCTCTTAAGATTTCGAGGCACTAACTTTACGGGGTAACCTTTAAGGTGTTTTCGGATCATAAGAGTCTGAAATATATCTACACTCAGAAAGAGCTTAATATGAGTCAGAGGCGATGGATGGGGCTGATCGGGGATTATGACATGGAGATCATCTATCACGAGGGTAAGGCTAACGTTGTTGCAGATGCCTTGAGTAGGAAGAGCGTTCATTCGCTGTGTACAACGACTATGTCTTTCTTGAATGAGATGTCCAGGATGGGGATCTATATGATAAGGAAAGGGGATACCATCGGGGATTTGACGATCGAGCCGGATTTGTATGAGAACATCAAGAGTAAGCAAAAGCTTGATCCTAAGATCCAAGAGTGGAAGTCTAGGTTGGAGAGTGGCACAGTTTCCAGGTTTTCTATCCACACAGACGGGAGTGTTCGCTTTGATGGGAGATGATGCATTTCTGATGGTACAGAGTTGAGGAGGGTAATCTTGATAGAGGCTCATTGCACTCCCTATTCGGTTCACCTAGGGGGCGACAAGATATATGTAACACCCCCGTACACCAAAACGCCTTACCAAGGTCCATTCCAGTGTATGACGGTGTCACCATCTCGGTTTCCCGAGGAGGTAGATCAAATTAGACAATATAAGAACAATATTACATCATGAGGACATCTATTACATTAATAGAATATTTGTCACAACACCATATTATACAAGACTCTAAATAAAAATACGTTACCACTTGTGATTCTACATCTCTAGACCGGCAATGACTCGATCCCTCCAATCCCCGCAGCGGAACCACAATACTGCTAAACCAACTGCTCACCATCCCCGAATGGATCACCGCAGATACCACAACACAAAACGGGTCGATCTTGACTAACCAAATATAAGATAAAACAATGAAGTAAATAGCTGATCATCCACTATCCCACACTCATCACCACGTACCAGAGTTTAGCCCCGCCGATTACCCATCGCAACAGGTAATCCTCGCCGCCAGAGACCGCATCCCCACCTAGTCCAAATCTCAACGAGCGACTAAAAAAATGGATATCCCCTCCCGTGGCGGGTTCCACGGAGGGCGAACTAGGGTGTGAAGCCACTCCCGCAAGTGACTCCACCACGATCTCAATCACAACGTCGTCCTTGTCACACGACAACATCAACATTACCACAACCACTATACTCGATGATCGGTAGCCACCACAAACAATCATAAAATTCAATTCAATTAACAGAGACCGCATGAAAGACTTCCATCTATAGCCACGCACAACTCCATTAAGCACCCTAACAATGGTAACCATATCCTATTACACAACTATACTCAAATAATCATACAAAAGGACACAAGGCGGCAACTTACCTAACCTTGCACATCGGTGACGACATAGACAACCACCATTCACGATCACCTCGCTCCGCGAATCCCGACGTTCCCATGGTAGGGTTAGGCTAACTCCTTGGAGGTATGAGGCTATGGAGTGATAGAGTAAGGGGATGGTCTAGGGTTAGAGAAGGAGGAAGCATGAGAAATGGGAAAAATAGAAATGAATCTCGCGAACTAGCTTTTATAATAACGCGTCGATCCGTCATACTCGGTCGAGTATAGGAATACTCGGCCGAGTAGACCCCACTCGGTCGAGTGCGGGAACAAGTGGCCTCCGCTAGGTCGAGTAACTCCTCAAAATGTCTCCTATTACCCGTCCGATCTCTCACCAATCACTCCTAAGGTCCGATTAGTCAACATGGTCGACAACGCTCCTACAAATCCCGGGTGTTACAGTCCCCGAAGTTCAGCCCGCACGACACTCCCTGTAATAATACATACCGTGACCTTAACCATCTTCACAAAGGTACACAAATTCACAATGTCCATACATTACCATCAAATCTACTCGACAACAATCATCTACCACAAATACCTTTCTTAACAAATTCATTCCCAAAAAAAGATTCACCCTATACCTACACAAGGATGCAATTGCAACATTCTACACAATGTAGGAAAACCATACATACTTGTAACTACCACGTTCCATACGATTATATTAAATGTTCAAACGCAAAGCAATACACCATTGTAAAATACATAAGTACACAATCACCACATTCCGAACACGTATACCAATTATCATCAATTGCATCAAATCTTCATTTTACTTGACCCCTTTTTCGCCATAAAATAATCATATTGATTGAATGCAACATAGATGCGGCTTAAAACCAACATAATTGTAATCCAATAATCCCGAATGTGAGCACACCTAACACACGTATGATTCCCAATATCTATTATCTATTATAAAATTAACCACTTACACAGGAATAAGACATCTTTCATAAATAAAATGCTTGTCATAAGACTGGGTTGAGCCTTCCAAAATCATAGGTATAGCTAATATATACTTTACATAATTAAATACTCAATTCCGCGACATTACACACATATTTTACATAACTAAATACTTAATACCGCGACATTACTCTTCCCCTCTTAAAGGAACTTCGTCCCCGAAGTTCACCACTAAACACCTCCCCAACCATACGCAAAATGTACTACATGACTACATGACGGTGACATTACTCATAAACTCGTGGAGCCCCAATTTGTTTGGCAACTTTACCCTCTTGTGACTTACAAGGACTCAATGCTTCAGCAACCCACATGTATACTCTTGTAGCGACAATTAACATATAAAATAATTGAGAAAGAGCATGTCTATGCATAGAAACAATTATCGTTGAGGTCGAACATATACATACATGCAAACTTTAAAGTGACTACGTGATACGAGTCAAGTGTTACCTTCATATACTTTAATGTCTAGGGTATCCCACTCCTAAACACTCTAAGATCCCCCTAACCTGGGTAACACAACAAAACATTCGTAAATTATAGCCTATATCAACAATCACGAATCCATGAGACATTCATAACACCTATGTGCAAAGATATTATCGTATAAAATAGGAAGACAAGGTATTAACATATCTTTCATTTATTATTACACGACTTTTAGTTCTCTGGTTAAGCAATATTCGGCCGGATATCTGGACACTCGAAGGGTGCCACTGTCCGTGTATATGATTACACTCGGCTAGTGAGCTATACTCGGTCGAGTAGTGTCTCGTGCTCGGAATATTCATATCCCGAGAGCCCTTAAAGCATTACTTAAAGCTTTTACCATCAACCCATCACACTCATTACAGAAACACATCTAGGTCCCAACGTACACATCACATAACATGTCTCCGCACGATATTTAAGTAGCTAACGGCCTTATGGCCAAATACAATCGTCCAACGAGAAATACCAAATTTCGAAAGCAATATCCAAAGGAGAGGCAATAAATCCGACACTACAAAACAAATCCGTAACCACTAAATAAATCTAACATCCAAGAAATCAACTAAATAAGAGTAACATCCAAGATCGGCAATGAGGACCCTCCTCCATGTCATCACCACCACCAGCGCCAGAAGTACCTGCACCTTTCCCCGCACCTGAAAACCTGCTGCGCCGCCGAGTAGTCCCCTCCCAGGATGAGAGTTGGCTCCCCACGGTCCCGCGAGGTAGCCAAACTCGGTCTCCTCCAAAGGTCTCCGAAACTCGGGTCCACCCCATAACGACTCCCAATCCACTCCCGGTCCTCTCCACCATACAAAGCCGTGCCAAATCGGTCCGGGTGCCCGACTAAGGGTCATCTCGTGAAGGTTACGAGCACCAAAGTAGAAGAGATCCGCTCGGCCAGCTCAGAGGCTGCATCCTAAGGTCATGCACCGTAGGGTATGACGAGTAATCTTGTAAGAATGGTAAGGGTAGGAGTCGGGAGCGAGTAAGAGGGCTCGAACACAACCGGGTCTACCCTAGACTCGCCTAACCCCACGACGCTCTCTAGGTGGGGGAGGTGCCCGCTTCTTGTCCCTCGTGTGTAGTAGCGAGGCTCGGGTAAATCCGGAAGGATCCGTGGGTCAATCGGTAAGACGGGGCTCGGTCTAGGAATGCCACAAGGCTCCCACTCGGCCAAATGATCAACAACTCCACATAGTTCCTCTCACCCTCCAAGCATACGACCCATCATCCATCTTCCTCAACCAGGTTCGACGCCAATACTGGGCATCCATGGTGGGTACAACCTCAACATACTCGTTCCCCTCGGAGGTGGGGCCTCAAAGTCGGTCGGTCGGCGAGCTAGGCGGGTCACTATGGCCCCGCAAGCAACAAATCGGGTCTCGGATCGTAAGCTCCGGACTAGAGCACACTATACCAGAGCACCGTAGTAAAACGGTTTCCGGCGGTGAAGGTTAAGGTAAGACACAAGGAGCATGACTTCGTGAGAATAGTTTACTCACGTCATCTCTCGAAAGAGCTTCAACATCCATAGGAACATACGAAGGGACACGTGTTGAATGTCATTAATCAACATGGCACCGACGGTAGGGGCGGGTCGGGGTTGAGGTGCGCCATCGGGTAGTCATCATCCTCAGCCTCTAAACCCAAATGGTCGGCCAACTCATCAAGGGTAAGCTCATGATCCTCATTCATGAGACGAAAAGAGATGGTCTTGCCCTTCCTATCATAAACAAAAGAGCTCAGGAACTCTAAGGTCAAATGGGGGTAGGATTTCTTTCTCAAATGGTACAACCCCTCCATGCCCAAAATCTTGAAAATGTGCACTATGTCCTCTTTAATTCCTAAAGTCTCAAGGATACTAGGGTTAACACAACGGGTGGGACGAAAAGGACGACGCATAAGAGCCACGAAAGCCTTACGATGATCAAAGTTAGCGAAAATTACAGATGGATGAGCCGCCACCGGCGGTACAACCGGTTCACTGCTACCTTGCCCAACCTCGAGTTGGACCTCCGCGCGAGGTCTCTTGTTGGGTAAACCTCTAGTTTTCACCATACTGCAAGAAAAACATTCTTAACAAGGGATTGACATTTGAAAGTTCTTAACACAAAAGACGGATCGAGCCGATTTTGGAATAAGCCTTGGAAGATAAACTAGCGAGAAATCACCATCTATTTTACAAATCACATTGTTTCCAAGCAAAAGCCTCAACAACAAAAAGAATTTCGTTTTTTGCTAACCCTAGAACTCAAAAATTGAATTTTTACTTCATGGAATAAATCAACCAAATTATACACAAGTTCTATGTGTGGTCAAATTCGAAAATCAAGAAGTTTAAGATGTAAATTTCGATTGTTTTTAACCTAAAATTGAAATTTAGCATGTTAATACACAAAGTCTTTGAAAACAATCAAGGAATTTGAGTTTAGATCTTACCTTAAACTGACTTAGGGCAATTAAGAACAAGTGTGGCACCAAGATTTCACCCAAAAGCTTGAGAAAAGAGGAGTATGGAGTTTTAGAGAGAAGAAAAGAGGAAGAGGGAGGCGGAAATAAGAAAGAAAAGGCTCGAGAATAGGGTTTTGTATAACCCGAAATTGGAGATGACACTCGGTCGAGTGTTTGGAATACTCGGCCGAGTGTTCACTACTCGGTCGAGTGTTTAGGATACTCGGCCGAGTAGACCCCACTCGGTCGAGTACTGGTGGTACTCGGCCGAGTGGCCTCCGCTAGGTCGAGTAACTCCTCAAAATGTCTCCTATTACCCGTCTGATCTCTCACCAATCACTCCTAAGGTCTGATTAGTCAACATGGTCAGTCAACAACGCTCCTACAAATCCTGGGTGTTACAATATATATAGATCTCAAGAGGACCTTTTAGTGGCATAATATGAAGAGAGATGTGGCTGAGTTCATAGCTAGATGTTTGACCTGCCAGAGGGTCAAGGGTGAGCAGCGGAGACCATAGGGTAAGATTCAATCTATTGAGGTACCTGAGTGGAAGTGGGAGTCGATCTCTATGGACTTTATCGTGGGGTTACCTAGGACACAACAAGGTAACAATATGATTTGGGTGATTGTCGACCGGTTAGCAAAGTCAGCTCATTTCGTTCCTATAAAGGATACCTGGACCAAGATGCAGCTAGCCTTGAGCTACAGGAAACATGTGGTCCGGTTACATGGTATACCTAAGGATATAGTGTCAGATCGAGATGCGAGGTTTATATCAAAGTTTTGGCAAGAACTGTAGGAATTGATGTGTATAACTTTGAAGATGAGTACAGCTTTTCATCCTGCAATTGATGGTCAGACGGAGAGGACTATCAAGACCTTAGAGGACATGTTGAGAGCTAGTGTCATGGAGTTTAGGGGAAGTTGGGAGGACAAATTGGATTTGATCGAATTTTCATACAACAACAACTACCATACTAGCATCGGGATGGCACCTTTCGAGGCTTTGTATGGCAGGAAGTGTCGAAGTCTAGTTTGTTGGGATGACAGTTATGAGTCGGTGGTTATAGGACCGCATTTGGTACAGGGTATGGTCGAACAAGTTCGGTTAATTCGTCAAAAGATGAAAGCAGCTCAGGATCGTCAGAAGAGCTATGCCGACTTGTACCGCAGGGACATCGAGTTCGCAGTGGGTGACAAGGTCCTTTTGAAAGTGTCACCAATGCGTGGAGTGATGAGATTTGGGAAGAAGGGTAAGTTGAGCCAGAAGTTTATCGGTCCATATGAGATTTTGGATCGTGTAGGTGAGGTAGCCTACAGGTTAGCTTTACCACCAGCTTTGGATCGAGTCCACAATGTTTTTCATGTTTCACAGCTCCGGAAGTATGTGACTGACCCGTCACATGTGCTTGAGGTTGAGAACATAGAGCTTGATGAGTCCTTGTCCTATGGCGAGGTTCCTAAGGAGATACCAGACCGCAAAGTGCGCAAGACAAAAAATGGGGAGACCGTCTTACTCAAGGTGCTTTGGTCTAATCATAATGTGGAAGAGGCCACATGGGAACCCGAGGAGGCTATGCGAGAGCGTTTTCTTAACCTTTTTGATCAGGTATGGTTGGTTACGGGGACGTAACCGTTGTCTTTTTAGGGGGGTAGGAGATGGCCGCATGTGTGTTTTTGGGTTAGTTTGAGTCACCTTAGAAATGTTGTCTTAGTAATGTTTTAGTAATGTTTCGTGACGTTTTGTGTTAGTATGTCTATGCTTAGTTATTTTAGTGTGTTGTGTCGGGAGGTTGTTGGTAGTGTTTGGTTGTAGAGTGTATTTGTAGAGTGTGAACTTCGGGGACGAAGTTCTTTTTAAGGGGAGAAGAATATAATACTACGGTTTTCCTAGGTTGGTACTCGTGCGAGTATGGCCTACTCGGTCGAGTAAAGTGTGTCGTGTATCCTGTTTGGCTACTGCCCAGGAACACTCGGCTGAGTATGTGGAATTATCGACCGAGTAGAGAGTATTCGGACGAGTATACTCTATACTCGATCGAGTATCCGGTCCGTCGAGTGTTATTTCCACGGTTTGATTTTGGAAATGATTAGAGTTATATAAAAACGTAAATCAGTTTCTAATTACACTTTTACAAAACCTAATCACTCAACGACGCTCTAATCCTCTCCAAATCTCTCCTTACTGTGTGTGTGATCGTAACAAATGCATTCATCCTTTGTTTCATCGTCGGTAAGTCCTTGTTTCTATAATTCATTGGTTCTTATTTTAGGGTTGAATTGGGGAAAATGGGGTTTTGTATATTGTGATTGTTGTTATGTGATTGTTGATTAGGCGGAGACTTCGTAGAGGAGCCGTTCTAGATCGCTTGCTTGTGTTTCGTGCAGTTTTGTTAAGATAGGGTTTCCCTACTCAGTTCCTGTTTATTGATTTGAGATTATGTTGTTTTGCGTACGATTTCTTGTCTTCTGATCATCATTGGAGTGTTAGTGCGGTGTTGGTTTGATGACAGTGTTGGTGTTGTGATGATTGTGGTGGAGTGGCTTGCGGGAGTGGCTTCACACCCTAGTTTGCCCTCTGTGGAACCCGTAACGGGAGGGGATGTGCACATTAAGGGACAGGGATATCGCTCATTGATGAGCGGGACTTAGGTGGGGATTGGCTGCGGTCCCCTACTGGCGGTGTGGATTACCTGTTGCGATGGGTAATCTGGCAGGGCTACACACTTCAGTGTGTAGTCGGTTACTGTGTGAGTTCGGGAGACCGGAGGAGGAGGATGATCAGCTGGTTGCTTATTGTACCTGTCTTATTTTAATTATTCAGTAACTGACCCCGTTGTTGTTTTGTAAAATCTATGGTAATCCATTCGGGGATGGTGAGCAGATTGTGGCAGGTGATGCAGTCTTTTAGTTTTGGGGCAGTCATGGGGAGTCACCACGCAAGCTTTGCTTCCACTGTCAAGAGTTCTAGTTATCATTTTGTAGTAGTTGATTTTTGGATAGTTCTTTAATGTCGGATTTTGAGACTATGTAAACTTTAAATCTTTCGTACTTTAGTAAATGTGTTTGAGTTGTTGCTTTTGATATACTAACCTCGGGCAACCGAGATGGTAACAGCCTTTCATGCTAGGGTAGTTTTTGGTAAGGTACCTTGGTAAGAAGGGGTATTACACCAGCGGTCGACGAGAAATTAAAGTTCTTTGCATAATGGCTCAAAGAAGGAATCAAAATGCCTTGTCCGAAATGCTTCAAACTCTCCAACGACCGACGGGACAACTTCATGGCTTGATAGTCGAGATAGCCTGGCCGAAATCTTTGGTTGATCCAAGATGACTTGTATAGTACTTGAATTCACTGTACACGAGCAAACATTTCAAACAAACATTATTTGATGCACATTAAAAAAAATTATAAAGAATGGACCAAAAAAAAAGTGAAAAAACGACGTTATTGACAAACCTTTCATTTCCTGCCATACAGGCCCTTGTTTTTTTTGTGCTTGTCAAATTGATTCATGCTCCATTAGTCAAAACTTCACCGCACAACTACGACACAACCAACTCTTTGTGTGTCACATGTTCATGTCCATGATCGTTCAGCTCCTTTGGCGCCAAGCCCATTGTATGTCACCAAGCCACCAGTAATCATGTTCGATATCGTGTCGTTACTCCGGCACCCATAGCTACTCCCTCAAGTCACTGTTAGTTCGCTGCAAGAATCTGATTCTGACTAAGAGCACGCTCCTGCCAGCCCGTTTGTCTGTCGGTTTCGAACCATTTCCAACTGATCACCTAGTCAAGGACAACAAAACCCTAAATCAATCGTATATTTCATCAAATATGGAGTTGCTGTTATAGTAATTTTCTAGGGGATACCACAATGGACTCTAAGAAAATATAACTAAGATGGCCTGAAAATTGATTGGTGGTTTGAGTAGTATGGGCCGATATGGTGTGCGAATTTCACGTGAAGGTCACTACGTAATATCAGGCTCAACTTATGTTATATGTTCGGCCGGAAATGCTATACAGAATGATGTAATCCTTGAAATTGTGTCCCAGACCCAATCAAATCGGTAACTTCGTTAATTACTACTGGCTTAACGTTGAACCTAGATGGTCACACACTTATGGGTTGACGTTTTACACTTAAGATAACTTTATATTATTATAAGATAATAATTAAAGTATCTACATGACATATTATTGTATTAACTAATAACACAGGAGATACGTTTAATAAAAGGAGAAAGTATTTCATAGTATTTAAATAAGGAAATAAAATAAGATAATTATTTTATTTTTGAGAAGAATTAAGGATTCGTTTATATGTTTGGATGATAAACTAAGTTATGTGTTGAAGGGTTGCACAAACTTTAGTTTCCAAACCGAAAAGGATTTGGTGAAATCCTAGGATGTCTTATTGATTAAGGAGTAAGAGACTAGAAAAGTGTTTTAGTTTCGCGCATTGCAAATTCTACAAAAGGAATCTAAGTAGATTGTGATAAAATGGTCAACGTAGAGATTAAGGGTGTATCCCTCTACAAATGACTTTATCACAAGTTATGCGATAACAGTGGGAGCATCTTTCAAGTTAAAGAGTCCAAGTCTAGTAAGAAGACTAGACAAATGCTTAAAGATAAATTCAAGTTATTAGAAATAACATTGAAAAGAAGGAAATAGCAATTGATAAAGTTGGAATATATGGATATAGGGTATTTCCACATGCCAAGCTTTTATTGCATTTTAACTAGTGTTAATGGTACACTATAGATTATGAGATATGAAGTAGTAACAGTGTATTGATTATTCATATATGATGATCGCATTTATCGTTTGAGTTTTATTAAACTCACCCATTACCTTGTCGTATCCAAATGGGTTGTAGAGACAAATTGAACCCCATTAAAGTGAACTGGATTGACATGGTATTCGCCTCTAGTTACTTATATGAGGTGACGTCTCGAAGTGACTAGAGTGTGATGCGATTGATGGCAAGTTCAAGTGCCATAGAGTCATACGGGATGACTAGTCGATCACATAGGCAAACTGTATGGGACACTCTGTCGGGCAGTGACCGCTTATAGAGTTCTAGTAATTCATAAAGCCTGGACGTGGCAAGAGCTGCTATAGTATTCTTATGAGTCAATTCTTTTGACTAGAGACTATTCGCCCAAGTTGGCACAAATTTCTGATTAGCTTTGATTTATGCTCTACGACCGTCGTAAATGAGGTCAAATGGGTATATTTTGGGTTATGATGAACTGTGGCTAAACAAAGGGAAGGGAATAGTGCGATAGGAATTGTCCACCCCCTTGTCAGGGTTGTTTAAAATCTCAAGGCCACTCGAGGAGTAGTGAACTAGAAATGTGTGGCCACGCTCGAAAGGTATCTATGGTAGATAATTCCGGTCAGACAGTTACACTCCAGATCGAGAAAACCACTCAAGATATGATCAAGTGCAAGTACGACCTGTGAGACACCTTACATTGAGTGGGAGATTGTAATAGGACAAGAGAATCGGTGACGCACACTTGTCTCGGACAAGTGGGACATTGTTGGAATATGTGTCCTCAACAATAGTGCGATCACATGTTTAAATCTCATTTTAAGAATACGTAAGGGATGATTTATTATATAATCAACTGATCGTCATTAATCGGTAATGATTGGCTGACTAGAGTTTGACATTACTGTCGTATGACAGTGGTGGTCAGTTGATCCCTTAAGGTCACACCTAAAGGACAACTTCCTTAATAGATAAATTGATTAATTGTATGACGATACAAGGTGATCAATTCCTTAAAATTGAACAATTCACTTGTGAGAGAGAATATTGATATCTTATTGTAATGGGATTAAATAAGATTTATTTTAGTAATAAAAATGCTTTATTACTAAAAGGGTAAATTGATAACTTATACCTTACATAACACTATTTTTCAAATCTTATACCTAACATAATTGTTTTTCAAAACTTATACCAAAATTGACAAAATCTTATAAACTTAATACCAACTGGCAACTCCGGTGCAAAAAATGAACGGATTTCGCCATAATTCAAATTTTACCCACTAAATGTAATATTTGTTTCCAAGTTTACCCTTCTATAACACAATATACTTCTGGGTTCATCCATCTATTCTTTATTTCTTCTTCCCAGATTCCATCAACTAAATTAAGAATTCCTTATCCTTGATTGGGCATTTTTTTTTCTGATTAGGTTTTTCCATCCTGCAAACCCAATTAAATTCAGAAAATTAGGGGAAAAATCAAAAAAGCTTTGTGACGTTCACATAAAGGATTGAGGGATTGACTTTATTTTTGGAGACAAAAATCAACAGTAGAGTAGTAGACAAAAAGCAATAGTAGCAGAATATGATAATGAAGTCAAAGCCATGATCAACAAATTACAGCAGTAGCATACAAATCAAAATTACAGCAGTAGCAGTAGCAGTAGCAGTAGCATACAAGTCGAAATCATATATGAGTACAACCTTAATAGAAAATTTATTAACATGTTATTATAATCAAAGAGAGAACAAATGAATAAGTGGAATGATAAATTTATAACATGAATTGATAAATATGAAGTATGACTTCATATTTCACCAACAATAAAGAACATTAATTTGGTCGTAATTAACCAAAGTAAGCAAAACTAACATCTTATTTTTAGAAACCAGATTAATATTGAAAAGAGCTGCACGGTATAAGAATGAGGGGACTTGTAGAAGCTTGATTACTGAAGTATTGATCAGATTGAAGTACTATTGAAAAAAATTGGTAAATGTCGTAGAAATTGATTTAGGGATTTTACTTTGGGGAAAATAGAGGGGTTCTTAGTTTAGGGATAGTGAAAATGAAAGTAATTGGGGAGTAAAGTAAGTGTGGGTGAATACTTACTAGAGGGCAAAACGGTCTTTTTTTAATTTTTTTCATCGGAGCTGTCAGTTGGTATTAAGTTTATAAAATTTTTTCATTTTTGGTATAAGTTTTGAAAAAAAAATTATGTTACGTATAAGATTTAAAAAGTGGTGTTATGTAAGGTATAAGTTATCAATTTACCCTTACTAAAATTGTTTATTGTTTGAGAAACAATAGAGATAAGAATGAATGGTTAATTATAATTACAAGATGTTGTGAATTATAATTATATGACCCATTTTATTTATGTGATCAAGTATCACTAGTCAATTTGTTGTATGTAATTTAATTAATTTATAAAATGATATTTATGTGATAAATATGCATTAAATTAATTAATAACATGTAACATACTACATGTGACATATTGTGTGACAATTGACAAATTGACAAAATAAAATGGTAGTCAATTTTATACATATGGACCGAAATAATGGAGGTGGAAGGTGTTAGTGGGTGACATTATTTTATGTGATAATGTTTAAATACCTACATAATATAGCCTTACACACCTAAGATGTTGAGAAGTGCAAAAGGAAAAGGAGATGCCATATTTTGGCACCTTTCCCTTGACCCCCACCGGTCCTCCCTCCTCTTTGTTAAGGGATTTGTTCTCTTATTTACTTAACATCATTCATTTTTATTCATTCATTCATCACATGCAAAAGGCTTGCTCATTATTCTCTCTACTTCTCTCTAAACAAGTTTTAGAATACAAGAAATTGTTCATTAATTCTAATATCAAAATAAGGTTACTAGTGTAGTAATAATAACATATTAGAATACATTTTAATTAAGGGTACTAATGTATTAATTTAGTTAATTAGTATACTAGTTTAAGGGATTAGTCTTGGGTGCAATCTAAGGAGGATCTCTACTTTGGGATTTTTGGAGGATCATCCAACACATTAAGCTCAAGAATAAGTGAAGGAAGGTGACCTTACTTGTGCCCATATTTTCGAACCAACCAACAATGTAAGGGACATTGTTTTTTCTTATAAATCTCTTATTTTGTTATGCATGCACTAGATCTAAAGAACATATAATTAAGAAGTTAATTAGTTCACCATTAGAGGAGTCTAATAAGAGGTATATAATCCTAACAGAAATTTGAAAACGGTTAAATTTGTTTTGAAATGGTTTGAAATTGGATTTGAAATCTGAAAACGGTTAAATTGGTTTTCAAATGATTTGATTTTGAATTGAAATTTGAAAACGGTTGAATTTGTGTTCAAAGATTTGATTTTGAATTGAAATTTCAAAACGGTTAAATTGGTTTTCAAAGATTTGATTTTGGATTTGAAATTTGAAAACGGTTAAATTTGTTTTCAAATGGTTTGAAATTGAAAATTATGTGGATTGAATTCCTTTTACGACGGGTTAGAAAACCAATTTAATCTTTGGAAGATGGTATGCACATCGAAAAGTGTGAGAATTGAAATCGTCATTACGACGGCTTCGAAAAGCCAAATTTGATTTCGAAAACGAGATTTGAAATTTGGAAAGTTGCAGGGGTTGAAATCGTCATTACGACGAATTGAAAAATGTTTTTGCTTGAAAACTGATTTCGAATTTTGAAAATTCGAAGGTAGAATTTCTCATTACGACGGCGTACAAGGGCGCTTTGAGAATGCAACGGTCGGCAAGAGATCGGGGTTTGAAACGTCCATTACGACGACATAAAAGGGTACTTTGAAATGGTTTGTTAAAACCGAGGTTTGAAATCGTCATTACGACGGCATAAAAAGGTGCATTTGAAATGGTTATAAAAAATAACCAAGTTTGAAAATCGTCATTACGGCGGCATAAAAAGGTTTGCAACGGTCGGCAAAAGACCGAGGTTTGAAACAGTTCTAATAAAAATTGGGTATGAAAATCATCATTACGACGGCCTAAAAAGGCGTGCAACGGTCGACGAAAGACCGAGGTTTGAAATGGTTGTGAAAAACCGGGTTTGAAAATCGTCATTACGACGGCCTAAAAAGGCATGTTTTTGAATGCAACGGTCGGCGAAAGACTGAGGTTTGAAACGGCCATTATAACGGCGCGAAATGTGTTTTGAAAGTTTGAAAATGACACGGAAGGACTTATGATCACATAACACATAAGCACTCACAGTTCATTATATTATGCATAATGCTGACATGGGTTTTGGCTTAAAAGGGTGGGTTATACACCAAGCAATAAAACCCCGATTTTTGAGAGGGATACCAATCCAAACAAAATGTGTAAGGATGGTGCCCTAGCCTCGTGCTCGAAGGTGATGAAAGCCCTTTGACGAAACAGAAATGTGTAACGTACACGGTATGCTTGACTCAATCGGGATTCGAAACGCGGGGATGAGAAAACTCACGCCGACGGGATGAGCCAATTGGTTGATAAAGGTTAGGTTGTGGGCCCGGACAAGGAACCCGACTTCTGACCATAATATCAATTAATGCACTTTAACCACGACCTCGTTCGGGTTTCACCTCTAAGGATTACAAAGACACAAGTGTCCTAGTTTTCCCCAGCGGAGTCGCCAAATTGTGGACATGGGCCGCGCGTTAAACGTACATGGGCCACCGCTGATCGGTGGACGTAGGCCACCTACACGCCAAGCCAATCTGTGGACGTATAGCCGTCGGAAAGCCACGTTTGGAGGCGTAGAAAATGCTTTCGGCTGGATCGCTTTAGATCGGTTAGTTTCGTCTCGGCAAAGGTCTCGAAACGATATTTGAGATGTTCGGAGTCGCCACCAAGCAATGATGGGATGCCTGGAAACCATTCGAAATCCACTTTATACCTCGGTCAAACGAAGCACAAAGTAGTGTTTGACATAGGTACTAAAGATAAGGACTCGTCCCCCTTTTAGAATTCTATGGCTAAGATGACTCTCGTACGCCCTGGATAAGGCCATCCACTATCCAAAGGTTCTGAGTAAGGGGTGAGGGTAGGTATTGGGAAGTCCTTTAATCGGACACCCAATCCCGCCCGCGTTAGCGGCCTCTGCTGATTGATCGTGGTTGTTTAAGTGCAAAAGTTGATAGAACGGTTTAAATGCATGAATGCGCATCCAAAAGTCTTAACCTGCTAACATGTGAAGATTTCCTAAGTCGGTTTGTTTATCCAAATATCAAGAAAATGATGTCGACTTGGATTTAGATTGATTTGCATGTAAAAACGGGAATTAAACATCTATTTACCAAATTCGGGTTACGATGCTTAACACGATCCGTTATTCGAAAAAGGGTGTCAAATGACAAAGTGTAAAAATGTAAGCTTGTCAATCTGATCCATCATGTATTCGGGTTAACCGTAATCGGGATCGTCCTAGACAAATGCTAAAACAAAATAGAACAGTGCCAGGTAGCCCCATTGGAGCGCGGGCCTATTGGCGAGGGAAAGGGCTCTGCCCAGGTTTTAAAATAAGAAAACAGACGGCCTCTTGGGGCGCGAGTCAGACGACGATCCAAGGGGCGTCTCCTGGTGTTGGGGCTGGTGTCCTCTACAGTTAGTGCAATGACATATAAATCTCTAAAAGGATCAAAGGGTATACTTTTGTATTATTATCAGTTGGTCCACGTTTATCAATAACGGTTGGCTTGCTAGATAAGTTTGACGTTATTGTCATACTGATGGCGGTGATCAACTGGTCCCTAAAAGTCACACCTATAGGATACGTTTGAGAGATGTGACGGTATGAAAATACAGTCATGTTGATGCCTAATTTGACTAAGCAGTTAGTCGGAATTATTGACTAACAATTAGTCAAATGCGATGTTGAGACAATTATTTGATACGGATTAAATAATAATGGCTAAGACGAATTAAGCGGTTAATTCGTAAATTAAATATAAACGATTATATTTAATTGATTTATATTGAATTAATTATACAATATTGTCTTTGTCGGACATGTATTAATATTTCAACTAATCCGTGTTATTAGTCGATGTTTTAATAACCGATAACCGATGACGATTTATAATAAAATCCGTCATATACATTTACCATTTTCGAGTCGGACCACGAGTTAAAATAAAGAGGAAATGAAAGCCCATTTCCCCCCTTGGCTCACGGTTTGGCCGAATGAGGAACAAAAGGAGAGCTCCTCTCCTTTTGTAACCTAATCATTCATTTGCAAAAATATTAGGGTTTCGGGGCATTTTTCCTCTGAAATTTCTAGATCTCACATCGTAAAAACTCACAACAACTCTCTCAATATTGCAAGGCGATTAGAGAGTACATTCTAGCACAAGGGGCATATTCTCAGACGGTCTTGGGTGCAACGATTAGGAGGAAATCTACTTTGATTTCTGATCTTAGGCCGCATTCACAAGGACCCGAGGTTGATTCTTGTTCTTTATCGTTTTCTCTTGTATTTTTTGTAACACTACGGATTTCCTTTGGAGCCTACTCGACCGAGTAGAGCCTACTCGGCCGAGTAGTGCTCTGAATGCGTGTTATTTCGGTTCTGCCGAAGAACACTCGGCCGAGTATAGTGAATACTCGACCGAGTGTAGGTCACTCGGCCGAGTGTCCTTACACTCGACCGAGTGTCCGGTTTGGCGAAGTTATATTTCGACGGTTTGATTAAGGAATGATTAGGGTATTTTTATATTCCGCGTCAGTTTCTAATATCATATTTCACAGCGTTATCATTGCTACGTTACCCTAATCCTACCCAAATCATTCCCTAATCATCCCTTTTGAGCATTTCGTAGCATCTTTGTATCGATAATTTGTGGTGATTCTTGCGTAAAGGTTCTTGTTGCACTGTTGGTAAGTACATCTTTGTAATTATTGCATCATTTCGGGTTGCTATACATTTATATGGAAGGGGATGTTGGGAATTGTTCAAAGTGTAATTGTGTTGTATGATCTTTGTATAGGAGAAGACTTCGTAGAGGAGCCTTTTTGATTGTCCGTGTTGCTTACTGCTGTGATTGCTAAGGTAGGGTTCCCCTACTCAGTTGTTGTGCTTTACATGACATATTATTGTATTTATCGTTGTCTATTGATCATCGTAATATGGAGATTGTTGTGACAGTGTTGGTGTGAGGGGATTGAGATGACAGTAATGTCATGTGATTGTGATTGTGGTGGAGTCACTTGCGGGAGTGGCTTCACACCCTAGTTTGCCCTCCGTGGAACCCGCCACGGGAGGGGATGTGCACATTAAGGGACAGGGATTATTGTCGCTCATTGAGGAGCTGGACTAGGTGGGATCGGCTGCGGTCACCCACTGGCGGCGAGGATTACCTGTTGCGATGGGTAATCTGGCAGGGCTACACACTTTAGTGTGTAGTCGGTTACTATGTGAGACAGGGTGATTGGGAGTTGACGATGATCAGACGAGTATTGCATTTGTTTGTCTTGTTGTTGCATAACACTGACCCCGTTGTTGTTTGTATAATCTGCGGTGATCCATTCGGGGATGGTGAGCGGGCTTGACAGTTTTGCTAGTGAGAGCTTGGGGATTATCTTGGGAGAATCGCCATCACGAGTCTTAGCATCACTTTCTCGAGTTCTTAGCGAGTTTTCTTTTGTTATTAAGACCTTGAAGTTGTAGTTCAAGAAAACAGTATTTGGTTTTGGATATTGTAAACTTTACTTTTACATTACCTTAATAAATGTGCTCGATTCGAGACGCTTTTGATATGTACTAACCTCGGGCAACCGAGATGGTAACGCACTCTCATGGTAGGGTGGTCCTGGTAAGGCACCTTGGTATGAGGGGTGTTACAAAGTGGTATCGAGCCAAGATTCCGGCACCTAAACCAAATGAATTAATGAACCTAGGGAGTCTAAATAAAATGAACCCGGGAGAGTTGTCCGAGCTACCGCAAAGACTCGGGAGACGTCCCGGAGTCGCAACTTGGCCCTCACTAACTCAAACCGGTAACATGGGGAAAAGTGGTGAGAGTAGGTTTTGTATGTACATGTATGTGATGATGAAGGCTAGTAAAAGTTGATAGTTGAATATATATATATGTGTTAAAGTTGTGAAGGTGATGAAGGGAGAAATGATAGAAGAGATGGATTGTAAATGATTGTTATGTTAGAAATCGAATAAGCATGAATAGTATGCTGATATGTTTACAATGTGGCATTAAAATTTTGATATATGCATTGCATGTTGACATGTTTATAACATGGCTTTTGCTTCCTTACGTATTGTTATGAGAATAGTGAGCATGATAGAGGAATCGTAAACTGCTAACCTGTTTATAGTGTTACTCGACCGAGCCAGGTAGGCACTCGACCGAGTATGGAGTACTCGGCCGAAAGCGACAAGAACTCGACCGAGTGTTGTTTGTCGAAAAAGTAGCCATCGCTATCGTTTATGATAACTCGACCGAGTATGGGGGTATACTCGACCGAGTATGGTCCACTCGGCCGAGTGTTGCTACACTCGACCGAGTGCTTCTTTTTGTGTTTTGATGTTTGTCTCTGGAGTCGACACTCGACCGAGTATCTGAGAGGATACTCGACCGAGTGCTCTATACTCGACCGAGTATGATGTATACTCGGCCGAGTGTTCTTATGGCGGAAGAGTAGTATATTTTGAGCATGTGTTTACGTTTCTTTCATTCTTATCACTCAAAATGCCGCCAAAAGAACTCCCGCACGCATCCAAGCTTCGGAGATGTCTATTGATGAGGTTGCTCGCATGATTGAGCAACAAGAGGCTCTCCTTGAAGCTCTCAAAAATGTGGGGAAAGGAAACGAGAAGACGATGGATGCAACCCAGCTTAGCATCAACATTGCTCGTTTCCACCCTCCCACATATGAAGGGGTAGGTGAACCAAAGTTGCTCGAGAAGTGGCACCGTGAGATTGAAGCTCTCATGGAAATGGTTAAGTGCCCCGAGGATATGATTGTTGAGAAGGTAGTGTACTACCTAAGAGGAGAAGCTGCGGTTTGGTGGCGTAAATGTCAAGGACGATGCTAGAGCTTACTACCAAGAGGAAGGGGCCATTCCGTGGTCCGGTTGAAGAGTGCTATGAGGGAACGCTTTGTGCCGAGCATATCCGACACAAGATGAGATCCGACTTTGAATCTTTCACTATGTCCGAGGAGATGACAGTCACTGATTACTATCATCGGTTTATGGAGCTATCTCGTTATGTGGAAGATTTGCAGCTCGGACAGAGAGGTTTGGCTCTCCGATTTGAGAGGGGTTTGTCTCGCTAAGATCGTGAGTCGTATGCCGGCCGGGGTTGCTACGACCTCAAGGAAGTGTATCTGAGAGCGGGTCAAGCCGAGAGAATGGTGGATCTCTCAAGGGAGATTGAGGAGAGGATCTACCGAAAAGAGGAAGGCTTATAGTGGGAACAACAATCAGCCAACCAACAAGAAAGGGAATTTCAACCATGCTAAAGCTTTTTCTAGTGGAGCCGGTTTCTCCGGAGGTTCTCGTGGCTGGGGAAAGAATGGAGGTCGGGCTGTAAGTGACAACACCAACCTTACGTGCTTCAACTGTGGTGGTATAGGCCACAAAAGGCGGGAATGCACGAGCTACAAGCCCGGCAATGGTTCAGAGCTCGATCGGAAATTTCTCTCGGGGCCGACTCGAGTTTTGCTAGTAGCCGACCGGGAGGTTCATGGGGCAACAGAGGTGGACAGGGTAACCGGGGCGGTTACAACCGCGGTGGTGGTGGATCTTATCGCGTCGAATAACGGTGTCACCCAGGATTCGGCAGCTAAGCCTAGTACCTCCAATGCTTCGATTCGGGGTGGAGGACGGAAGAATAGTGGAAAGCTCTTCATGATGGATAAGCAGGAAGCACAGGATGATGCTCATGTAGTTACCGGTACCTTTCTTGTTAATAATGTACCGTCCTTTGTTTTGTTTGATTCCGGGGCTACGCATTCTTTTGTGTCTAAAAGTCATGTTGTGTCTATGGGTTTGGGTAAGTTTGAGGTTGTAAAAGATGATGTGTTCATACCTTCGGGGGAGTCTGTGTCGTGTCTCAAGTTATATATGGGTATATCCATGGTGATTGGAGGGGTAGATTTACCAGTAAACTTGTTAGAGTTTCCTAAGGATGGGTTTGAGGTGATCGTTGGGATGGATTGGCTAGGTAGGTATGATGCCAGGATAGATTGTAGACAGAAGAGAGTGTCTTTAAAGAGTCCCAAGGGTGTTAAGGTGTCCTATAGAGGGTTTGTGGTAAAGCCTAAGTGTAGGTTTATAGCGGTTATGACTTTAAAGTCATGTTTAAGGAAAAAGTGTCCCCTAATCCTTTGTCATGTGAGAGATCACCGAGTAGAGCCGCCGACAACTTCTGAGATTTCTGTGGTGAAAGAATTTGAAGATGTATTTCCTGAGGAAATACCGAGTTTGCCTCCCAAGAGGGATGTCGATTTCAGCGTGGAGCTTAAGCCGGGAACGGGTCCTATATCTAAAGCACCTTATCGGATGGCACCTAAAGAGTTGGCCGAGTTGAAGAAGCGATTACATGAGTTGTTAGACAAGGGTTATATCGGGCCTAGCGTGTCACCGTGGGGAGCTCCGGTTCTTTTTTTTGTAAAGAAGAAAGATGGGAGTATGAGATTGTGCATTGACTACGAGAGCTCAATCGGGTTCTGATGAAGAACAAGTATCCGTTGCCGAGGATTGATGATTTGTTCGATCAGCTAAGTGGAGCCGGTGTATTCTCTAAGATTGATCTCGAGGTCGGGTATCATCAACGAGGATAGCAGGACGAAGATATTCCTAAAACAAATGTTCGATCTCGCTATGGTCACTACGAGTATGTAGTGATGCCTTTTGGGTTGACTAATGCGCCAGCAGCTTTTATGGATTTGATGAACCGGATCTTCACACCGTTTTTGGATAAGTTTGTGGTTGTTTTCATCGACGATATCCTGGTTTATTCCAAGACTAAAGAAGAGCACGAAGAGCACTTGAGGATAGTTTTGCAGACCTTGAGAGCAAATCAGCTCTATGCCAAGTTATCCAAGTGTGAGTTCTGGTTAGAGGAAGTGGCTTTTCTAGGCCATGTGATATCCAAGAAGGGGGTATCTGTGGACCCTAGTAAGATTGAGGCCGTTACCAAGTGGGAATCGCCGAAGAATGTTGCTGAGATTCGGAGTTTCTTAGGCCTTGCCGGCTACTACCGGAGATTTGTGAAGGATTTCTCTACCATAGCACGGCCTATGACATCCTTGATGAGGAAAGAAGTCAGATTTGTTTGGGATGAGAGTTGTGAAACGGCGTTTCAGACCTTAAAAGAACGCTTGACCACAGCTCCTATCCTAGCCTTGCCAGAGGGTTGTGAGAACTTTGAGGTCTATACCGACGCTTCAAAGAACGGTTTGGGTTGTGTCTTGATGCAGGGAGGAAGAGTGATAGCCTATGCTTCGAGGCAAGGTGAAGCAATATGAGGAGAACTACCCTACTCATGATTTGGAGTCAAAAGGTGCGATTGTGTTCGCACTTAAGATTTGGAGGCACTACCTTTACGGCGCAACTTTTTAAGGTGTTCTCTGATCATAAGAGTCTAAAGTATATCTACACTCGAAGGAGCTTAACATGCGCAGGCGGTGGATGGAGCTGATTGGAGATTATGATATGGAGATCATCTATCACGAGGGTAAAGCTAATGTTGTCGCAGATGCTTTGAGTAGGAAGAGCGTTCATTCGCTATGTACAGCTATGTCCTTGCTGAAGTTGAGAGATGAGATGTCTAGGTTGGGGATCTTTATGATTCGAGAAGGGAATACCATCGGGGATTTGACGATCGAGCCAGAGTTGTATGAAAACATCAAAAGTAAGCAAGAGCTTGATCCTAAGATCCGGAGTGGAAGTCAAAGGTAGAAAGTGGAGCAGACTTCCGTTCTCTATACATCCAGATGGGAGTGTTCATTTTGATGGGAGATGGTGTGTTCCCCGACGATGCGAGTTAAGGAGAATGATCTTGTCAGAGGCTCATTGCACTCCTTATTCAGTTCACCCAGGTGGTGACAAGCTTTACAGAGACCTTAAGAAGACTTTTTGGTGGCCGAACATGAAGAGGGATGTAGCTGAGTTTGTGGCTAGATGTTTGACTTGCCAAAGGGTCAAAGGTGAACAAAGGAGACCTCAAGGTAAGATTCAGTCCCCGACAAAGCCCGAGTGGAAATGGGAGTCGATCTCTATGGACTTTATTGTGGGGTTACCTAGGTCACAAAAAGGTAACAACATGATTTGGGTGATTGTGGATCGGTTAACCAAGTCAGCCCATTTTGTTCCAATGAAAGATACCTGGTCTAAGATGCAGCTGGCTTTGGGTTACAAAAAGCATGTGGTTCGGTTACATGGTATTCCGAAAGATATTGTTTCCGATCGTGATGCGAGGTTCATATCAAAGTTTTGGCAAGAACTGCAAGAGTTGATGGGTACAACACTCAAGATGAGTACAGACTTTTCATCCGAACCGATGGTCGACAGAGCGGACCATCAAGACCTTAGAAGACATGCTAAGGGCATGTGTTATGGACTTTGGAGGCAGTTGGGAAGACAGACTTGATTTGATCGAGTTTTCATACAATAATAGTTATCATACAAGTATTGGGATGGCACCATTTGAAGCTTTGTATGGCCGGAAATGCCAAGTCCAGTTTGTTGGGATGATAGTTCCGAGACAAAGGGTTTTAGGGCCACAATTGGTTCAAGATATGGTTGAGCAAATCCAGTTGATTCGCCAAAAGATGAGAGCAGCTCAAGATCGTCAAAAGAGCTACGCCGACTTACACCGCAAGGACATTGAGTTCGCGGTAGGTGACAAGGTGCTTTTGAAAGTGTCACCTATGCGAGGTGTTATGAGGTTTGGGAAAAAGGGTAAGCTAAGCCAAAAGTTTATAGGTCCTTATGAAATTTTGGACCGTGTTGGCGAGGTAGCCTACAGGTTAGCTTTACCACCAGCTTTGGATAGAGTTCACAATGTTTTTCATGTGTCTCAACTCCGGAAATATGTGAGTGACCCGTCGCACATCCTCGAGATGGAGAACATCGAACTTGATGAATCCTTGTCCTATGCCGAGATTCCTAAGGAGATTCTTGATCGCAAGGTTCGTAAGACCCGGAATGGTGAGACGGTCTTACTCAAGGTCCTTTGGTCTAATCATAATGTGGAGGAAGCAACATGGGAACCCGAGGAGGCTATGCGAGACCGCTTTCCTAACCTTTTTTATCAGGTATGTTTGGTTACGGGGACGTAACCGTTGTCTTTTTAGGGGGGTAGGAGATGGTCGCGATAGTGTTTTGTGTTTTCTTTGCTTTGTTTGATTCGAGTCGGGAGATGCGTTTGGGGTAACTTGTTGTGATGTGTGTATAGTTCCTTGGAGTTGTCTCATGTAATTGTTAGAGTCTTGTGTCGTGGTGTTGTGCTTGCTGATAGTAGGGTGTGAACTTCGGGACAAAGTTCTTTTTAGGGGGAAAGATTGTAACACTACGGATTTCCTTTGGAGCCTACTCGACCGAGTAGAGCCTACTCGGCCGAGTAGTGCTCGAATGCGTGTTATTTCGGTTCGCCAAGAACACTCGGCCGAGTATAGTGAATACTCGACCGAGTGTAGGTCACTCGGCCGAGTGTCCTTACACTCGACCGAGTGTCCGGTTTGGCGAAGTTATATTTCGACGGTTTGATTAAGGAATGATTAGGGTATTTTTATATTCCGCGTCGCTTTCTAATATCATATTTCACAAATATTATCATTGCTACGTTACCCTAATCCTACCCAAATCATTCCCTAATCATCCCTTTTGAGCATTTCGTAGCATCTTTGTATCGATAATTTGCGGTGATTCTTGCGTAAAGGTTCTTGTTGCACTGTTGGTAAGTACATCTTTGTAATTATTGCATCATTTCGGGTTGCTATACATTTATATGGAAGGGGATGTTGGGAATTGTTCAAAGTGTAATTGTGTTGTATGATCTTTGTATAGGAGAAGACTTCGTAGAGGAGCCTTTTTGATTGTCCGTGTTGCTTACTGCTGTGATTGCTAAGGTAGGGTTCCCCTACTCAGTTGTTGTGCTTTACATGACATATTATTGTATTTATCGTTGTCTATTGATCATCGTAATATGGAGATTGTTGTGACAAAGTGTTGGTGTGAGGGGATTGAGATGACAGTAATGTCATGTGATTGTGATTGTGGTGGAGTCACTTGCGGGAGTGGCTTCACACCCTAGTTCGCCCTCCGTGGAACCCGCCACGGGAGGGGATGTGCACATTAAGGGACAGGGATTATTGTCGCTCATTGAGGAGCTGGACTAGGTGGGATCGGCTGCGGTCACCCACTGGCGGCGAGGATTACCTGTTGCGATGGGTAATCTGGCAGGGCTACACACTTTAGTGTGTAGTCGGTTACTATGTGAGACAGGGTGATTGGGAGTTGACGATGATCAGACGAGTATTGCATTTGTTTGTCTTGTTGTTGCATAACACTGACCCCGTTGTTGTTTGTATAATCTGCGGTGATCCATTCGGGGATGGTGAGCAGGCTTGACAGGTTTTGCTAGTGAGAGCTTGGGGATTATCTTGGGAGAATCGCCATCACGAGTCTTAGCATCACTGTCTGAGTTCTTAGCGAGTTTTCTTTTGTTATTAAGACCTTGAAGTTGTAGTTCAAGAAATGATTTTGGTTTTGGATATTGTAAACTTTACTTTTACATTACCTTAATAAATGTGCTCGTTCGACGCTTTTGATATGTACTAACCTCGGGCAACCGAGATGGTAACGCACTCTCATGGTAGGGTGGTCCTGGTAAGGCACCTTGGTATGAGGGGGTGTTACAAAGTGGTATCAGAGCCGAAGATTCCGGCACCTAAACCAAATGAATTAATGAACCTAGGGAGTCTAAATAAAATGAACCCGGGGAGAGTTGTCTTGAGCTACCGCAAAGACTCGGGAGACGTCCCGGAGTCGCAACTTGGCCCTCACTAACTCAAACCGGTAACATGGGGAAAAGTGGTGAGAGTAGGTTTTGTATGTACATGTATGTGATGATGAAGGCTAGTAAAAGTTGATAGTTGAATATATATATATATATATGTGTTAAAGTTGTGAAGGTGATGAAGGGAGAAATGATAGAAGAGATGGATTGTAAATGATTGTTATGTTAGAAATCGAATAAGCATGAATAGTATGCTGATATGTTTACAATGTGGCATTAAAATTTTGATATATGCATTGCATGTTGACATGTTTATAACATGGCTTTTGCTTCCTTACGTATTGTTATGAGAATAGTGAGCATGATAGAGGAATCGTAAACTGCTAACCTGTTTATAGTGTTACTCGACCGAGCCAGTAGGCACTCGGAGTATGGAGTACTCGGCCGAAAGCGCACAAGAACTCGACCGAGTGTTGTTTGTCGAAAAGTAGCCATCGCTACTGTTTATGATAACTCGACCGAGTATGGGGGTATACTCGACCGAGTATGGTCCACTCGGCCGAGTGTTGCTACACTCGACCGAGTGCTTCTTTTTGTGTTTTGATGTTTGTCTCTGGAGTCGACACTCGACCGAGTATCAGAGAGGATACTCGACCGAGTGCTCTATACTCGACCGAGTATGATGTATACTCGGCCGAATGTTCTTATGGCGGAAGAGTAGTATATTTTGAGCATGTGTTTATGTTTCTTTCATTCTTATCAGCTCAAAATGCCGCCCAAAAGAACTCCCGCACAGATCCAAGCTTCGGAGATGTCTATTGATGAGGTTGCTCGCATGATTGAGCAACAAGAGGCTCTCCTTGAAGCTCTCAAAAATGTGGGGAAAGGAAACGAGAAGACGATGGATGCAACCCAGCTTAGCATCAACATTGCTCGTTTCCACCCTCCCACATATGACGGGGTAGGTGAACCAAAGCTGCTCGAGAAGTGGCACCGTGAGATTGAAGCTCTCATGGAAATGGTTAAGTGACCCGAGGATATGATTGTTGAGCAGGTAGTGTACTACCTAAGAGGAGAAGCTGCGGTTTGGTGGCAGAACGTCAAGGACGATGCTAGAGCTTACTACCAAGAGGAAGGGGCCATTCCGTGGTCTGGGTTGAAGAGTGCTATGAGGGAACAGTTTGTGCCGGAGCATATCCGACACAAGATGAGATCCGACTTTGAATCTTTCACTATGTCTGAGGAGATGACAGTCACTGATTACTATCATCGGTTTATGGAGCTATCTCGTTATGTGGAAGATTTGCAGCTCGGACAGAGAGGTTTGGCTCTCCGATTTGAGAGGGGTTTGTCTGCTAAGATCGTGAGTCGTATGCCGGCTGGGGTTGCTACTGACCTCAAGGAAGTGTATCTGAGAGCGGGTCAAGCTGAGAGAATGGTGGATCTCTCAAGGGAGATTGAGGAGAGGACTGCTACCGAAAAGAGGAAGGCTGATAGTGGGAACAACAATCAGCCAACCAACAAGAAAGGGAATTTCAACCATGCTAAAGCTTTCTCTAGTGGAGCTGGTTTCTCTGGAGGTTCTCGTGGCTGGGGAAAGAATGGAGGTCGGGCTGTAAGTGACAACACCAACCTTACGTGCTTCAACTATGGTGGTATAGGCCACAAAAGGCGGGAATGCACGAGCTACAAGGCCGGAATGGTTCAGAGCTCGATCGGAAATTTCTCTCGGGGGCCGACTCGAGTTTTGCTAGTAGCCGACCGGGAGGTTCATGGGGCAACAGAGGTGGACAGGGTAACCAGGGCGGTTACAACCGCGGTGGTGGTGGATCTTATCGGCGTCGAATAACAACGTGTCACCCAGATTCTCGGCTAAGCCTAGTACCTCCAATGCTTGATTCGGGGTGGAGGACAAAGAATAGTGGAAAGCTCTTCATGATGGATAAGCAGGAAGCACAGGATGATGCTCATGTAGTTACCGGTACCTTTCTTGTTAATAATGTACCGTCCTTTGTTTTGTTTGATTCCGGGGCTACGCATTCTTTTGTGTCTAAAAGTCATGTTGTGTCTATGGGTTTGGGTAAGTTTGAGGTTGTAAAAGATGATGTGTTTATACCTTCGGGAGTCGTGTCGTGTCTCAAGTTATATAAGGGTATATCCATGGTGATTGGAGGGGTAGATTTACCAAGAAACTTGTTAGAGTTTCCTAAGGATGGGTTTGAGGTGATCGTTGGGATGGATTGGCTAGGTAGGTATGATGCCAGGATAGATTGTAGACAGAAGAGAGTGTCTTTAAAGAGTCCCAAGGGTGTTAAGGTGTCCTATAGAGGGTTTGTGGTAAAGCCTAAGTGTAGGTTTATAGCGGTTATGACTTTAAAGTCATGTTTAAGGAAAAAGTGTCCCCTAATCCTTTGTCATGTGAGAGATCACCGAGTAGAGCCGCCGACAACTTCTGAGATTTCTGTGGTGAAAGAATTTGAAGATGTATTTCCTGAGGAAATACCGAGTTTGCCTCCCAAGAGGGATGTCGATTTCAGCGTGGAGCTTAAGCCGGGAACGGGTCCTATATCTAAAGCACCTTATCGGATGGCACCTAAAGAGTTGGCTGAGTTGAAGAAGCAGTTACATGAGTTGTTAGACAAGGGTTATATCAGGCCTAGCGTGTCACCGTGGGGAGCTCCAGTTCTTTTTGTAAAGAAGAAAGATGGGAGTATGAGATTGTGCATTGACTACAGAGAGCTCAATCGGGTTACAGTGAAGAACAAGTATCCGTTGCCGAGGATTGATGATTTGTTCGATCAGCTAAGTGGAGCTGGTGTATTCTCTAAGATTGATCTGAGGTCGGGGTATCATCAACTGAGGATAGCAGACGAAGATATTCCTAAAACAGCGTTCCGATCTCGCTATGGTCACTACGAGTATGTAGTGATGCCTTTTGGGTTGACTAATGCGCCAGCAGCTTTTATGGATTTGATGAACCGGATCTTCACACCGTTTTTGGATAAGTTTGTGGTTGTTTTCATCGACGATATCCTGGTTTATTCCAAGACTAAAGAAGAGCACGAAGAGCACTTGAGGATAGTTTTGCAGACCTTGAGAGCAAATCAACTCTATGCCAAGTTATCCAAGTGTGAGTTCTGGTTAGAGGAAGTGGTTTTCTAGGCCATGTGATATCCAAGAAGGGGGTATCTGTGGACCGTAGTAAGATTGAGGCCGTTACCAAGTGGGAATCGCCGAAGAATGTTGCTGAGATTCGGAGTTTCTTAGGCCTTGCCGGCTACTACCGGAGATTTGTGAAGGATTTCTCTACCATAGCACGGCCTATGACATCCTTGATGAGGAAAGAAGTCAGATTTGTTTGGGATGAGAGTTGTGAAACGGCGTTTCAGACCTTAAAAGAACGCTTGACCACAGCTCCTATCCTAGCCTTGCCAGAGGGTTGTGAGAACTTTGAGGTCTATACCGACGCTTCAAAGAACGGTTTGGGTTGTGTCTTGATGCAGGGAGGAAGAGTGATAGCCTATGCTTCGAGGCAGCTGAAGCAATATGAGGAGAACTACCCTACTCATGATTTGGAGTCAGGTGCGATTGTGTTCGCACTTAAGATTTGGAGGCACTACCTTTATGGCGCAACTTTTAAGGTGTTCTCTGATCATAAGAGTCTAAAGTATATCTACACTCAGAAGGAGCTTAACATGCGACAGAGGCGGTGGATGGAGCTGATTGGAGATTATGATATGGAGATCATCTATCACGAGGGTAAAGCTAATGTTGTCGCAGATGCTTTGAGTAGGAAGAGCGTTCATTCGCTATGTACAACTATGTCCTTGCTGAAGTTGAGAGATGAGATGTCTAGGTTGGGGATCTTTATGATTCGAGAAGGGAATACCATCGGGGATTTGACGATCGAGCCAGAGTTGTATGAAAACATCAAAAGTAAGCAAGAGCTTGATCCTAAGATCCAGGAGTGGAAGTCAAAGGTAGAAAGTGGAGCAGCTTCCAGGTTCTCTATACATCCCGATGGGAGTGTTCGTTTTGATGGGAGATGGTGTGTTCCTGACGATGCAGAGTTAAGGAGAATGATCTTGTCTGAGGCTCATTGCACTCCTTATTCAGTTCACCCGGGTGGTGACAAGCTTTACAGAGACCTTAAGAAGACTTTTTGGTGGCCGAACATGAAGAGGGATGTAGCTGAGTTTGTGGCTAGATGTTTGACTTGCCAAAGGGTCAAAGGTGAACAAAGGAGACCTCAAGGTAAGATTCAGTCCCTGACAGTGCCCGAGTGGAAATGGGAGTCGATCTCTATGGACTTTATTGTGGGGTTACCTAGGTCACAGCAAGGTAACAACATGATTTGGGTGATTGTGGATCGGTTAACCAAGTCAGCCCATTTTGTTCCAATGAAAGATACCTGGTCTAAGATGCAGCTGGCTTTGGGTTACAGAAAGCATGTGGTTCGGTTACATGGTATTCCGAAAGATATTGTTTCCGATCGTGATGCGAGGTTCATATCAAAGTTTTGGCAAGAACTGCAAGAGTTGATGGGTACAACACTGAAGATGAGTACAACTTTTCATCCGGCAACCGATGGTCAGACAGAGCGGACCATCAAGACCTTAGAAGACATGCTAAGGGCATGTGTTATGGACTTTGGAGGCAGTTGGGAAGACAGACTTGATTTGATCGAGTTTTCATACAATAATAGTTATCATACAAGTATTGGGATGGCACCATTTGAAGCTTTGTATGGCCGGAAATGCCAAGTCCAGTTTGTTGGGATGATAGTTCCGAGACAAAGGGTTTTAGGGCCACAATTGGTTCAGGATATGGTTGAGCAAATCTAGTTGATTCGCCAAAAGATGAGAGCAGCTCAAGATCGTCAAAAGAGCTACGCCGACTTACACCGCAGGGACATTGAGTTCGCGGTAGGTGACAAGGTGCTTTTGAAAGTGTCACCTATGCGAGGTGTTATGAGGTTTGGGAAAAAGGGTAAGCTAAGCCAAAAGTTTATAGGTCCTTATGAAATTCGGACCGTGTTGGCGAGGTAGCCTACGAGTTAGCTTTACCACCAGCTTTGGATAGAGTTCACAATGTTTTTCATGTGTCTCAACTCCGGAAATATGTGAGTGACCCGTCGCACATCCTCGAGATGGAGAACATCGAACTTGATGAATCCTTGTCCTATGCCGAGATTCCTAAGGAGATTCTTGATCGCAAGGTTCGTAAGACCCGGAATGGTGAGACGGTCTTACTCAAGGTCCTTTGGTCTAATCATAATGTGGAGGAAGCAACATGGGAACCCGAGGAGGCTATGCGAGACCGCTTTCCTAACCTTTTTGATCAGGTATGTTTGGTTACGGGGACGTAACCGTTGTCTTTTTAGGGGGGTAGGAGATGGTCGCGATAGTGTTTTGTGTTTTCTTTGCTTTGTTTGATTCGAGTCGGGAGATGCGTTTGGGGTAACTTGTTGTGATGTGTGTATAGTTCCTTGGAGTTGTCTCATGTAATTGTTAGAGTCTTGTGTCGTGGTGTTGTGCTTGCTGATAGTAGGGTGTGAACTTCGGGACGAAGTTCTTTTTAGGGGGAAAGATTGTAACACTACGGATTTCCTTTGGAGCCTACTCGACCGAGTAGAGCCTACTCGGCCGAGTAGTGCTCTGAATGCGTGTTATTTCGGTTCTGCCGAAGAACACTCGGCCGAGTATAGTGAATACTCGACCGAGTGTAGGTCACTCGGCCGAGTGTCCTTACACTCGACCGAGTGTCCGGTTTGGCGAAGTTATATTTCGACGGTTTGATTAAGGAATGATTAGGGTATTTTATATTCCGCGTCGTTTCTAATATCATATTTCACAAATAAGTTATCATTGCTACGTTACCCTAATCCTACCCAAATCATTCCCTAATCATCCCTTTTGAGCATTTCGTAGCATCTTTGTATCGATAATTTGCGGTGATTCTTGCGTAAAGGTTCTTGTTGCACTGTTGGTAAGTACATCTTTGTAATTATTGCATCATTTCGGGTTGCTATACATTTATATGGAAGGGGATGTTGGGAATTGTTCAAAGTGTAATTGTGTTGTATGATCTTTGTATAGGAGAAGACTTCGTAGAGGAGCCTTTTGATTGTCCGTGTTGCTTACTGCTGTGATTGCTAAGGTAGGGTTCCCCTACTCAGTTGTTGTGCTTTACATGACATATTATTGTATTTATCGTTGTCTATTGATCATCGTAATATGGAGATTGTTGTGACAGTGTTGGTGTGAGGGGATTGAGATGACAGTAATGTCATGTGATTGTGATTGTGGTGGAGTCACTTGCGGGAGTGGCTTCACACCCTAGTTCGCCCTCCGTGGAACCCGCCACGGGAGGGGATGTGCACATTAAGGGACAGGGATTATTGTCGCTCATTGAGGAGCTGGACTAGGTGGGATCGGCTGCGGTCACCCACTGGCGGCGAGGATTACCTGTTGCGATGGGTAATCTGGCAGGGCTACACACTTTAGTGTGTAGTCGGTTACTATGTGAGACAGGGTGATTGGGAGTTGACGATGATCAGACGAGTATTGCATTTGTTTGTCTTGTTGTTGCATAACACTGACCCCGTTGTTGTTTGTATAATCTGCAGTGATCCATTCGGGGATGGTGAGCAGGCTTGACAGGTTTTGCTAGTGAGAGCTTGGGGATTATCTTGGGAGAATCGCCATCACGAGTCTTAGCATCACTGTCTGAGTTCTTAGCGAGTTTTCTTTTGTTATTAAGACCTTGAAGTTGTAGTTCAGTAAACATTATTTGGTTTTGGATATTGTAAACTTTACTTTTACATTACCTTAATAAATGTGCTCAGTTCAGACGCTTTTGATATGTACTAACCTCGGGCAACCGAGATGGTAACGCACTCTCATGGTAGGGTGGTCCTGGTAAGGCACCTTGGTATGAGGGGGTGTTACATTTTTGTTTTATGACAATAATCACATGTTAAATTTTGCGTTATAGTCCTAAAATTTAAGGGTTTTATACGGATATTACCCTACAAGTGGTATCAGAGCGAGACAACGTAATTTTTTCATTGTGATTTTCATTAAACGAATTGAATCGATATTTTTTTTTGCATAAAATTCCGTGCGGCAGATTTTTTTTCATGTCTCGGCTGTTTTTTTTTTTTTAGCAAACCGTGACAATTTTTTTGCATTGGTAATCGTGCCACACGGCTTTATGCTGATCAGACGATGTTTTGTTTTCGATTTGTTCTTTGCATATTGTTTTTGTAATCGATATTCATTGCAATATGTTAAAGTTTTATCAATTGTAGTTTCAATTCTATACGGATTAGGTTTATTTGCAATTGGTAATTTTTGTCAAATCGATTTTGCGAGGGTTTTTGATGTTTGGGAATTTTTCCCCTTTTCTTGCTCTCGGCAATTAGCTGAAAAAAAAAAAAATTGTGTACTGTTAACGGTTAGGCCGTGAAAGAAAAGAAAAAAAAAATTTTCGTGTTTTATTTTTTTTCGGCCATAACAAATGCACAATACGGATTTTGTGCATTCGCTTGATAGTGAAACGGTTCACTCACGTACCATTTAGTTATTTTAAAGCAATTTAAAGTAACGGATTATCATGAATTAAAATTAAGTTGATAGAAGCGGTTTTGTCGCATAATTTTAATCGTTAAAAGGTGGTTTGGATAAATTTAACATAATTACGGAATTATGTCACGAATAAATTTGTTTTAGTTGATGCATTTTTATTTATCGTTATTTTGAATGCCTTGAATGTTTTTTTTATTACGTATTTAATTTTACAAACGGTTGTAACTTAGTGTGGCCTTAGTAGAACGTGTTACCGTAATGATGGAACACGGTCTTGGTTGTATTTTGAGATCTTGTATCTCCGTTTTGGTTTTTTCCTTGTAATTACAGTTTTTATTTAGAATGTAAATAGGTTTATATTTTGTAAATTTTAATTGTAATTTTGAGAAGACCAAAGATGGAGACCGGATGCTCACTCCCGCTGCATGGACAAAGATGGAACATCAAGACAAGCTTCTCGGGTCCAACGGTGGATTCCAAAGTTGTATTATGTTCTTTTTATTAGGATAGGCCACACTAGGACTTTTTATTTACGTTTTGCATTCTTTTATTTTTGTAACGATAATTTGCATCATATTCCGCCTAAAACCAAACCACCTAATAATTGCATGAAAAATGACTCATATAGAGGTCACGCGTTAGTTTTCTTTGATATACAGATATCACATGTTTTATTTAAGCCATCACCTAAATTAATTCATTCACGCAGTTGCTAGCTTTTCGTTCACTTAAAATGAATTAAAACTAAGTTGATGGGATCTTCCTCGTATAAACAAAAATTGAGAATAGTCTTTATAGGTCAAACTCCAATGAATCCCTTCTTCGTCGGTAGGCATAATATGACCCCTTCTACGTCGGGTAAGTTGGAACTGATTGACCTATTTTATCTCAACACTATGGTCACTCGTACGATCCTGTGATTATGGTGGACTATAGATAGGATTTACGGAAATCTATCGACCAAGAGTTCTAACTATAGAACTAGCTAAACAGTTGGCTTATCAATTTACGGAAATTGAGTCTTGGGATCACTTGTATTATTCTTGAGGGAGATCAATTATGCAAGTGCAATGAGTCTACACGAATAAAATGAATTTTAAATAGACTTAAATCACCTCGATGAGTTGCTTATTTCGTTTTTTTTTTCCTTTCTTTTTCAGTGTAGATCACGATCACTTAAACTCGCTAATAACAAAATGGTCTGGCCGTGGCTTGACGACCCAATGCCAAGTGCCACATTGGACCGTGAGTCCTGGCTTCGGATCTTCATGAATCGATGAATCACTCTACTCCACCAAGAATGATGGATCAAACTTCGCGGACCGGGAGGCGGCATTACGGAATGCTGCCGCTGCTGACGGGAAGCTCAAATATCTAATAGAGCCCATCCCGCAAAACCCAGGTCCCACGGCTAGAGCTAACGAGATCGCCAAGTATAACGATTTCTGTATGGAAGCGGGTGCGATAAAGAACGAACTTATTTTTGCAATGGAACCCAATTTGCAGAAACGCTTCATAGCCCAAGGTGCAAACAAGATTTTCACCACGCTCACTAAGGAATTCTCGAAAGCACCGAGAATCGTGACCTATGAGCATACCACTCGCTTGTTTGATGCGAAACTCCAGAAGAGCCAACCGGTTAGCACACACATTCTCAGCATGATTGAGAATGTCGAGAGACTGGAGGCGCTTGATTGTAAAATCAGCGAGAACATCGTGATTGACCGCATGCTTCATTCACTCCACGATGGTTTTCCGCTCTTTAGAGCGAATTACTATATGAATGATTTGAAGAAAACTCCTCATGAACTACACTCCCTACTCGTACAGACCGAGAAGGATATGAAGTTTAGTGAGAGCTTGAAACAGGATGTTCTCGTTGTGTCAAACAAGGGGAAGGGTAAGGGCAAAGCTCAGGCAGACCTAGCGGTAGGTAAGCCGAAGTTTAAGAAGTCGGGATCAGGTAAGAGTGGGCCTGGTGAGTCGAGCAACTCATCAGGCGCGACAAAGAGCAAGACCGAAAACATGGAATGCCATCACTGCCACAAGACTGGGCATTGGAGGCGTACATGTCCTGTTTACCATGAGGACATAAAAGCGGGTCGCGTTAAACCTGTTGGTATGTCTTCTTCCTCTTCTACTTTTATTCATATGATTGAGATTAACCACGCAAGTTACGGAACTTGGGTACTAGATACTGGTTGTGGTTCTCATCTGTGTAATCATGTGCAGGGGCTCCGATACATCGAACCCCTCGTAAAGGGTGAGGTGGACCTGCGTGTCGGGAATGGAGCACGAGTGGCTGCCGTCTCGAGGGGAACATATGTGATCCAGCTTCCTAGCGGATTTGAGTTATTTTTATATAACTGCTATTATGTACCCAGTCTTTCTAAAAACATTATTTAAGTTTCTGCACTTGACAAACTTGGTTTTTCATTTGTAATAGAGAATAATACTTGCATTTTCTCATTACACGATATGATTTATGGCAAGGCAGTCTCCATGAACGGAATTTATGTTTTAGATCAGACCACCGAAATATTGCACGTAATGAATAAGAAGTTAAAGGTTGGTGACAAAGATCAAACGTATCTATGGCACTGCCGTATGGGACACATTAATGAGAAACGCGTAAAACAAAATCATAAAAAGAATGGAGCTATCTCCGCCTTTGATTTTCAATCATTTGGCACGTGTGAATCATGTCTCATTGGCAAGATGACTCGGATTTCCTTCAAAGGTGTTGGAATGCGCGCTGCTGACCTATTAGGTTTCATACATACAGATGTGTGTGGACCTATGTCAATCACCGCACGAGAAGGCTATAGGTATTTCATCACTTTCACGGACGATTTAAGTAGATATGGCTATGTCTACTTAATGAAGCACAAAAGTGAATCCTTTGAGAAATTCAAGGAATACCGAATCGGGTACAGAACCTCTTTTGGGTAGAAAGATTAAAACACCGTGATCGGACCGTGGTGGCGAGTATCTTTCTCACGAGTTTGATCAACACCTTAAGGATCGTGGGATTGCCTTACGCTTAACTCCACCGGAACACCTCGGTTGAATGGTGTGTCCGAACGGAGAAATCGAACACTACTTGATATGGTTCGATCCATGATGAGTCACACCGTGTTGCCCGACTCATTGTGGGGTTATGCTCTTCTCGTCACCGCTCTAATACTTAACCGAAGTCCGTCTAAAGTCATTGACAAGACTCCATATGAACTATGGAAGGGAACGGTCCCTAACTTGTCCTTAATACGGGTTTGGGGCTGCGAGGCTTATGTCAAGTGGAGACACGAGGATAAGCTCGGCCCGCGATCGGTCAAGACATACTTTATAGGTTATCCTAAAGGAACGCTGGGTCATTACTTTTATTCGCCAACCGAACAACGTGTATTTGTTGCGGCTAGTGCGACATTCTTAGAGAAGGAATTTCTCGAGAATGCAAAGAGTGATAGAACCTTCGAACTGTCGGAGATTCCAGAACCAAATACCGAGCAACCATTGGAGGAACCAGTTCCTTCAATCCCGGCTACGGTTAATATTCCTGAGGAACCTAGGAGGTCGGGAAGAGTCTCTATTCCTCCGGACAGATACATTGGTATGGTCGAGGAACATGACATAGATGACATTCTACTCTTAACGAGTAGTGAACCCGCAACCTATAAAGGTGCCATGACTAGTTCCGACTCAAAGCTATGGCTTGAGGCCATGCAATCCGAGATGGACTCCATGTATGAGAACAACGTATGGGATCTTGTTGACTTACCTGCTAAGGTTCGTCCCCTTCAATGCAAATGGATTTACAAGATAAAGCATTCTGTGGAAGGTCAACAAGATATCTATAAAGCACGACTAGTTGCTAAAGGTTTCACCCAAGTGCCAGGTTTGCACTACGATGAAATTTTTGCACCCGTAGTCATGCTGCGTTCCATTCGGATTATCTTAGCGATTGCCGCTTTTCATGACTATGAAATTTGGCAGATGGATGTGAAAACCACCTTCTTAAACGGTTTTTTGGAGGAAGAGTTGTACATGGTACAACCCGAAGGGTTCATCGATCCTGAACATCCTAAGAAAGTGTGCAAGCTTAAGCGTTCCATTTATGGACTTAAGCAAGCTTCTAGGAGTTGGAATCATCGATTCGACCAAGTGATTAAGGAAAATGGATTTACTCGATCGGTCGAGGAACCATGTCTATATATCAAGTCGAGTGGGAGCAAGATTGTCTTCCTAATATTGTATGTTAATGACATACTCCTGATTGGGAATGACATACCTCTCTTAACTTCGGTAAAAGTATGGTTGAAAAACCATTTCCAGATGAAAGATCTGGGTGAGGCACAAAGAATTTTGGGCATCCGTATCTATCGAGATAGATCACGTCGGATGTTATCTCTCAGTCAGGAGTCTTATATAGACAAGATACTAGAGAGATTCAGCATGACTAACTCCAAAAAGGGGTTTCTTCCTATGGCTCCAGGAGTGCATTTGAGCAAGTCTCAGGCACCAGAGACACCGGAAGAGAAATAGCGCATGACACGGATTCCTTATGCCTCGGCTATAGGATCAATCATGTATGCCATGATATGCACACGTCCGGACGTGGCATATGCATTGAGTATGAGAAGTCGATTCCAACAAAGATCCAGGTTAATCACATTGGATGGCTGTCAAGAACATTCTTAAGTACCTACGAAGGACTAAAGATTGGGCATTGACTTATGGAGGCGAACAAAAGCTATGCGCAACCGGTTCTGCACGATGCTAGCTTCCAAACGGATCGAGATGACTCGAAATCTCGGTCGGATTCGTTTTTACTCTTAATGGCGTTGCAGATCACCGGAAGAGTTCCAAACAAAGTGTTACAAAGAGATTCTACGACGAGTCCGAGTACTATGCCGCGTCGAAGGCGCAAAGGAAGCGATATGGATGCGTCAATTCTTACAAGGACTATCTGTAGTGCCTAGTTCGAATGACCCGATCACCATCTATTGCGACAATAGAGGTGCCATCTTCCAAGCTAAGGAACCTAAGTCTAGCAACAAGTCTAGACATGTACAACGGAAAGCTCATCTAATCCGAGATTACGTGGAGCAAAAGGAGGTAGTGATAGAAAAGATTGCTACAGATGATAACATAGCAAATCCTCTCACTAAACCATTACGACAAGATAAGCATGAAGGGCATGTTAATTCCATGGGAATTAAACGTGTTCCTGAGTTGTAGTACTCTTTTATGGATTAGATTCATTCTCTTTTGTACTCTATACGACATCATCGTTTTGATATTTATATATTTTGTTTTTCATGTGGATTTGTACGACAATTTTGAACACCACAAAGTGAACTGAACAAACTTTATATTTTGGTCCTTAATTGCCCACGTGAGCTGATAACTCTGGCAATTATTTTGTGACGTTGGTTGATGGTGGGTTCAACGAGCCATAAGTCAAACGGTTGACTGACCAATCACAGAGGCGAGTTATACGGATATCTCGTAGGACACAATTGTGACATCGACGTGGAGTCCTAAATGTTTTATAACATTCGGTGCCAGGTCGTGGATAGGACCTCCATGGTGATCCTAAGAGTCGATTCTTTTGACTATCGACTGTCTCTTGAGACTAAGGCAGATTTTGGGTGACTTTGGTTTCTTTCTCACGGTCATCCGTAACAGGGGGCCAAGTAGATTTTTTCTGGGTCATTTCATGTTTGTTCTTAGATCGGCAGGGTCGAGTTGAAGGAAATATTCAGCCTTTATCGGTACTCGATATTTCTCGGGGCCACTTGAGGAGTCAGAATCGAAATGCATGGCCATGCTCGAATACGAATTCGTTTTATCAGTTAAGTTACTCTCTAGTCGGGGAAACCACTCTTGATACAGATCGATTGTAAAATACGACCTTTGCGGATACGGATCTGCAAATTGTTTTACATTGAGTGGGAGAAATTTTAAATGGATATGAGAATCGGTTATCGCACATACACTTGTACGGACAAGTGGGAGTTTGTTGGAGCTGGTGTCCTCCAGTTAGTGCGGATAACGTCATTGCACATACACTTGTACGGACAAGTGGGAGCTTGTTGGGGCTGGTGTCCTCTACAGTTAGTGCAATGACATATAAATCTCTAAAAGGATCAAAGGGTATACTTTTGTATTATTATCAGTTGGTCCACGTTTATCAATAACGGTTGGCTTGCTAGATAAGTTTGACGTTATTGTCATACTGATGGCGGTGATCAACTAGTCCCTAAAAGTCACACCTATAGGATACGTTTGAGAGATGTGACGGTATGAAAATACAGTCATGTTGATGCCTAATTTGACTAAGCAGTTAGTCGGAGTTATTGACTAACAATTAGTCAAACGCGATGTTGAGACAATTATTTGATACGGATTAAATAATAATGGCTAAGACGAATTAAGCGGTTAATTCGTAAATTAAATATAAACGATTATATTTAATTGATGTATATTGAATTAATTATACAATATTGTCTTTGTCTGACATGTATTAATATTTCAACTAATCCGTGTTATTAGTCGATGTGTTAATAACCGATAACCGATGACGATTTATAATAAAACCCGTCATATACATTTAGCATTTTCGAGTCGGACCACGAGTTAAAATAAAGAGGAAATGAAAGCCCATTTCCCCCCTTGGCTCACGGTTTGGCCGAATGAGGAACAAAAGGAGAGCTCCTCTCCTTTTGTAACCTAATCATTCATTTGCAAAAATATTAGGGTTTCGGGGCATTTTTCCTCTGAAATTTCTAGATCTCACATCGTAAAAACTCACAACAACTCTCTCAATATTGCAAGGCGATTAGAGAGTACATTCTAGCACAAGGGGCATAGTCTCAGACGGTCTTGGGTGCAACGATTAGGAGGAAATCTACTTTGATTTCTGATCTTAGGCCGCATTCACAAGGACCCGAGGTTGATTCTTGTTCTTTATCGTTTTCTCTTGTATTTTTGTTTTATGACAATAATCACATGTTAAATTTTGCGTTATAGTCCTAAAATTTAAGGGTTTTATACGGATATTACCCTACACCTGGTTGTTAAAAAGGTTGTTTAAAACCATTTTTTTGTGATTAATGATTTGCAAGTATGATTTGCATGACTCAGAATAATTACTATTATGTTAGTAATATTCGTTGTCGGATTTGCAAGTTTGAAAAGCATAGTAAAATATGTAAAAGGAAAATGTTTGATTTGAACTAATTATGTTATGTTCAATTTTTTGTAATTAGTCAAGTTTGTCATCGTACTCGGATTAACCAGACATAGTATAAAGAACCAAGGATGATTATGAATTATGACTAATATGTTTGCAAATGTAAATAAATGAGAAAGATGCAAAGTAAAATAAAAAGGGGGTTAAAATACCCTTTAATTTATAATTAACCAAATAATATCACCGAGTCACGATAAAACCATCATGGTATAAGGAACCAAGGGTGATTATGATTTATGGTTAAAAAGTTCATCATAAAAATGATTTGAAACATCTGAAATGGTAAAAACCGATTGCAAATAAGAAATGAACTAAAGAGGAAAGACAAGAACAAACACGGCTGGATTAAGGCCTCAGAGGGAATTGAGGCGCGAGCCATGCTGCTATACAAGCAGCCCCTGTCTCAGGCCAAAATCAGGTTTTGGCTCGTCTAACCTATTTTTGAATCGTGTTATGCATTGTTCATGCTTATAAACTCATTAAAACAGTAAAGACATGAAATAAATGAGTTGTTTACACCCTCAAACTTACGTGTATTGATGTTTGCGACATAGACGACTTTAGAGACGGTTTTCTCGTAGTGACTACTCACGATCCAAGAAGTTTAAAAGAGTGCCTTAAAAAAGGATTATTTTTTTGAAAATATGTTGAAATTAGGTTAATTAAAACATGTTGATTGATGAATTGTGTTGGTCAAATGGGTCGGTCGAATACACGGCGACGGTACCAAACAAAAGGTGTAAGGCTTGTGTTTTCGATCGGTAGGTCGAAAACACGTGTAGATTTTGTGACTTAGGAAGTCAAGTCAAGAACTTTAAGAGAGAGGTGAAGGGGCGGACGCTCGTGTAAGGATTATGGTGTGTGATGGTGGGTGTTTATAGAGAAATGTGGGGTGGTAGGTCGGTTGAGTTTGCCTAGAGGGTAAGCAGGATAGCTTCTTTAGGCGCGAGGCACCTAGTGATCCAAATGGGTGTAATGTCCCTTTCGCAAATTTGGATTTTCCATTTGTTCTAACCAATGTTTTGTTGGTTGTGATTTGTGGTCTTAGGTGATTGCTTAGCCGTGTAAGATTAATCTTTGGTGTTATTTGGGGTAGGTATTTTGTGTTCTTGACTCGGGTTTGACCCGTGTGAGTCGGGATTTGAATTTCGAGTCGGTTTTTGGCCCGGTGTCGGTTTAGACTCTAATTAGGGTAATTTTAATCAAAATGACATGATAAAGACATTCATGGCAGTATTTTCGACATTCGATATTTGGGTTGTCTCGGGTTGACTCAGGTTGACTCGAGTTGCGGGTTTCTGAGTCGGTTTTGGGTCCGAAGACGGTTTTAACTCTAAATAATGTTATTTTAATGCAAATGAAGTTAGAAAACCATTTATGAAATCATTTTTCTTATCCGAGTAGTGCATTAAACCGTCTCATGTATAGCCAATCCACGCACGCATATCAAAAACACGTTATAGTCCGATCATCATCGGATGGTTTTTGGGAGGTGCAGATACTGGGTATCTACAAAGTCCCAATTCAAGAAATTATCAAAGAAACTAGGCAAGGGAAAGGGGAAAGCCGTTGAGATACCCAAGGCAATGAATGCCAAACTCTCCAAGGCCGAATGTTTTCATTGTAATGGGAAGGGGCATTATAGGAGGAGTTATCCCAAATACTTGGATGACCTCAAGGAAGGGCGTGTGACGCCTATTGGTATGATTTCCTCTCTCTATGTGATAGACGTTAATTATGCTTGCACTTCCACTTGGGTACTAGATACCGGATGTGGCTCTCACCTTTGTAATCATTTGCAGGGTTTAAGGGACGTGCGAGCACTAGCAAAAGGTGATGTGGATCTCCGCATGGGCAATGGAGCTAGAGTAGCGGCCGCTTCCGTGGGGACCTATGTGCTCACTTTAGCAAGTAGTCTAGAGTTGTATTTAAATAAGTGTTTATTTGTACCAACTTTAACCAAGAACATCATCTCCATTTCCACATTAGACGCGGAAGGCTTTTATTTTATGATTAAGGACAATAGTTGTACTTTTTCATTGAATGATATGGTTTATGGCAAGACCATTTCAATTGGAGGCATTTATGTTTTAAATGAGGTTAATGACATTTATCATGTAGAAACTAAAAAGCTCAAACGGGTGATCCAAATGAATCCTACCTTTGGCATTGTCGTTTAGGTCACATAAACGAAAGACGCATTAAGAGACTTGCTTCATCAAAAGTGCTCAAACCATTTGATTTCGAATCTTATGGTATATGCGAGTCTTGACATTTAGGCAAGATGACTCGTGCACCTTTTGCGGGAAAAGGGACACGAGCTAGTGAGGTTTTGGCTCTCATATATACGGATGTGTGTGGACCATTAACCATCACCGCTAGAGGAGGTTTTCACTACTTCATTACTTTTACTGATGACTTCAGTAGATATGGGTATGTCTACTTGATGAAGAATAAGAGTGAAGCATTTGACAAGTCCAAGGAGTTTCAATATGAAGTAGAGAACCCATTGGATAAAAGGATTAAGACCCTACGATCCGATCGTGGTGGTGAATACCTAAATTCTGAATTTGATTCACACCTAAAAGATTGTGGTATAGTATCACAATGGACTCCTCCTGGCACACCACAGTTAAATGGTGTAGTTGAAAGGAGAAACCGAACTTTACTAGATATGGTTCGGTCTATGATGAGTCTTACCTAGCTTCCTGATTCCTTTTGGGGTTTTGCCCTCTTGTCTGCAATATTTTCACTAAATCGAAGCTCGACTAAAGCGGCCGATAAGACTTCATATGAGATATGGACAGGGAAAGTCCCTCATTTGTCATTCATGCGCATTTGGGGTTGCGAAGCGTATGTCAAGATCAAGTCTGACAATAAGCTTGCACCCAGGTCTGACAAATGTCTTTTTGTAGGATACCCAAGGGAAACACGTGGCTATTACTTCTACAATAAACATGAGAACAAAGTATTTGTGGCTCGTGATGCTGTCTTCCTAGAAAAAGAATTTATTTCTAGAAGACAGAGTGGGAGAAAATTTGAACTTGAGGAAGTTCGAGAGCCACAAACCGAGAATGAGGTAGAGGAGAATGTGGAGGATAACGTTCCCTCCTCCTCTGAGATGGTTATCGTTCCTAGAAAGTCAAGTAGGATTTATAATCCACCTGACCACTACCTTGGTAACATCGAAGAGGATGGTGTTTTGTTACTTTTGAAAAGTGACGAACCCACTACCTACAAATCGGCCATGTGTAGTCCCGATTCCTCGCTTTGGCTAGAAGCCATGCGGTCCGAAATGGATTCAATGTACGAGAACCAAGTATGGGACTTGGTGGATTTACCTGAGGGAGTGCGACCCTTTCAGTGTAAATGGATATATAAAATTAAGCTCGGCGTGGATAAACATGTAGATGTTTACAAAGCTAGATTGGTGGGAAAATGTTTCACCCAAGTTCATGGTTTACACTATGACGAAACCTTCGCTCCAGTCGCAATGCTTCGGTCCATTAGGATAATCTTAGCGGTTGCCTCGTTTCATGATTATGAGATTTGGAAAATGAATGTCAAAACCGCCTTCTTGAATGGGATTCTAGAAGAGGAAGTGTACATGATACAACCTGAAGGTTTTGTGGATACATCTAATCCTAAGAAGGTGTGTAAGCTCAAGAAGTCCATCTATGGTCTTAAGCAAGCATCTCGGAGTTGGAATCATCGTTTTGATCATGTTATTAAACAATATGGTTTCACTAGAAGTGTTAAAGAACCATGTTTATACATGAAGTTTAGTGGGAGTAAGGTTGCATTCCTTGTCCTATATGTGGATGAAATATTGCTCATCGGGAATGCTATTCCATCGCTCACTTCTGTTAAGGAGTGGCTAGGGAAACACTTCCAGATGACGGACTTGGGAGAGGCACAACGAATCTTGGGTATCCGGATCTATAGGGATAGGTCCAAAAGGATAATAGCATTGAGTCAAGAAGCTTATATTGACAAAGTTCTTGACCGGTTCAATATAAAAGACACCAAGAGAGGATTTCTACCTATGGGCCAAGGGATTACTTTGAGCAAGTCACAATCTCCCTCCACCCCTAAGGAGATTGAACACAAGAAGACCGCCCCTTATGCTTCCGCTGTAATACTACGGTTTTATGAGTCTCTGGTTACTCTATCGAGTGGGGCTTACTCTGTCGAGTAAGTATGTTTTGGTTTACGAAACAGGAGTCGATCGAGTATGTTACTTACTCGATCGAGTAAGTCGGTTTCGGGTAATGTTCGACGGGTTTTGTCGATAATGCGGATTAATACTTAATAACTTTTCGTCATCTTCCTAAACACTTTTCACAAACCTAATACACATAAAGAGAGATTGCAAACTACGGTGTTCTCCCCATTCGCATTATTGGCAAATCCCGGAGTTAGAGAGGTCGGATTTCGTTGTTCTTTGCATCCTTGTGATCCTTGCGTCAGGGGTAAGTCCTACATACCGTTTTTGTAGCATTTGGTCAAGATTGGTTAAATCCTAATCTTGGGGATTGGGGGTTTTATTGTTTATATTATTGTAGTAGTAATTGTATGATTGTATGCATAGGAGGAGGATTTGTAGAGGAGAGATTTTGAGACAGCTGCTAGATCGTCTGCTTTGTGTTTGCATTCCAGGTAGGGTTTCTCTACTCAGTATTAGTTACATGACTGTGGTGGTTGTGCTGTAGATAGTAATTGTTGATTGTTTCAGACGGTTGTGATATTGTATTGTTGATTGTTTAAGACGGTTGTGATAATGTACTGTTGAATGTTTCAGACGGTTGTCGAGGTTGTGTTTTGATTACTATTTATCTGTCTGTGTTCTTCGGGGTGCGTCCCTGGCTGTGTGGGATCACTTGCGGGAGTGGCTTCACGCCCTTGATTCGCCTTCTGTGGAACCCGCCACAGAAGGGATGTGCACATTAATGAACATGGGTTTATCGCTCGGATGAGAAGAGCGGGGTTTCGGTGGGAACGGCTGCGGTTCTCCACTGGCGGTGTGGAGTACCTATTACGATGGGTACTCTGGCAGGGCTACATACTTTAGTGTGTAGTCAGTTGTGTGGAGACTGGAGATTGATGTGTTGATTGAGCTGCTTGTTATTTGCTTCATGTTGGTTTGTATCGTGTCATTAGTACTGACCCCGTTTAAATGTTTTGTAAAAACTGTGGTGATCTATTCAGGGATGTTGAGCAGTTGTTGAGCAGGTTTGATACGATGCATTTGGGATAGCTGGGATGAGTCATCACTTGCAGTTATAAGAGTCTTCCGCTGTGTCAGACGATGTCCTTTAGTTGTTCAGTTTTATTAGCAGACAGTATTGGTTTGATTGTATTTCATTTAACAGTTTTGGTTTGACACATGTAATCGCTTAAACTATATTTACTTTTAAAGTACGTTTCTTTATTGTCTTAAGATTATCATTGCCTCGGGTAACCGAGATGGTAGCACTTCCATGCCTTAAGTGGTCCTGGTAAGGCACTTGGAGTATGGGGGTGTTACATCCGATGTTGGGTCTATCATGTTTGCTATGATTTGCACTCGTCCCGACGTCGCGTATGCCTTGAGCATGACAAGTCGTTATCAAGCCAAGCCTGGTGAGAGTCACTGGGTAGCCGTAAATAACATCTTTAAGTACTTGAGAAGGACTAAGGATTCATTCTTAGTATTTGGAGGAGAAACTGAATTGCGTGTAAGAGGTTACACGGACGCGAGTTTCCAAACCGATCGGGATTATATGAAATCCCAATCCAACTATGTGTTTATGCTAAATGGAGGAGCTGTTTACTGGAAGAGCTTCAAACAAAGCGTTACCGCGGATTCTACAACAGAGGCTGAGTACCTTGCAGCATCCGAGGCTGCAAAGGAAGCTGTTTGGATTCGGCAATTCATGGAGGGACTAGGAGTAGTCCATTCCGCCAAAGATATGATCACTCTATATTGTGATAACAGTGGGGCTATTTTTCAAGCCAAAGAGTCGAAGTCTAGTAACAAATCTAGACACATTGAAAGGAAATACCATGTAATTAGAGATTATGTGGAAAGGAAGGAAATTGACATTTGTAAGGTTGGACAGACGATAATGTAGCTGATCCTTTAACCAAGCCTTTAGCAAAGGCTAAGCATGATGGTCATGTCGTTGCAATGGGATTGAGACGAGTACCAGATTTTCTTTAGATTATGGATATGTAATAATTAGATAATGTATCACTTTATATATATATATATATATATATATGATAATCGCATTCATTGTTTAAGTATTCATTTATGAATTCTTTTATTTAGTGTGACTAAATTTATAATACCTTGTTTATCTGAATAAGTTGTGGAGACAATGTTGAACACTATTCAAGTGAATAAGATGAACATTGTATTCTGTCTCTAGTCCCATAATGAGGTGACGTCTCGGAGTGACTATATTGTAAGTCGATTGATGGTTGTTCAACACCATGAGGTCATACATGATGACTAGTCGATTACATAGGCAGAGTGTGTGACACTTCGCCGTACAGTGACCATTTAGAGAGTCCCTAAGTTCTATATTAGACGCCTGGTCGTGGCAGGGATATCTAAGATGTTCCTATGAGTCGATTCTTTTGACTGGAGACTATTATACAAGTCAGTGCAGTTTCTGAGTGACTTTTGTTTTTGTCCTAGGTCTTACCGTGAAAGGAGGCCAGAGGGCATCTTCTGAGTCATGATGATCTGTATTGAGCAAAGATAGATAGGGCATACATGAATTGTCCACCCCCGTTGGGTAACTATATCTCAAGGCCACTCGAGGAGTTGTGACTATAAATGCGTGGCCACGCTCGGAAGTAATCTGTGGGAGATTTTCCGGTCTAGTAGTCACACTCCCGATCGAGAAAACCACTCGTGATATGTTCATGTGCAAGTGCGACCTGAAAGACACCTTGCATTGAGTGGGAGATTAAAACGGACAAGAGAATTGGTAGCGCACACCTTGTGTCGGACAAGTGGGAGATTGTTGGAGTTAGTGTCCTCCACAATAGTGCGTTTACATATTAAATCTCATTAAAAGAATATCATTAGGATATTTATTTTATTTGATCCTCATCAGTTGATTAACGTAAATCGATAACAGTTGGCTGACTAGAGTTTGACGTTATTGTCGTGAGACGGCGGTAATCAACTGACCCCTTTTGGTCACACCTAAAGGAACGAACCCCAATTGACAACTAATTAATTGTATGAGATACAACTTATTCAGTCCCTTGATTGATTGACTAATAGGTTAGTCGATTATTTTTAGAGAGATTTCGAGTTACGAACTCGAGGCGCGACTGTTATTATTTAATTATGCGATAATTGAATAATAAATTTATTGAGACGGGTTTGAGTAAATTAATTGTTAATTCACTAAAATTGTACTAATTGATTAATGTGATTAATATTAGTACGTAAATAATATGTGTAGTGGTATACGTATATTTACGCAGTGTTTTGGAACAAAATTAATCGGGAAGCATTTAAACATGAAACGATGTTTAAAGTAAAGTTACACGTATTTGTGCGAAAAATATAAGAACTGATTTCGACCCGTAAATGGGTCATGGAAATCGTGTAAATGGGATTGTGTGTTGCTTTAAACACAATCATTCCACTACACATTTTTCTTCCCAAAAATGCTTTTGTTTTTTTCTAAATTATGCACCATTCGGCATATTAAAATAAGAAAAGATAACACTCCACTCATCCTCTCACCCCAACCGGTTCCCCCCTTCCTTATACTCTCTATCATTTTGTTCATTTTACACTTCACTTGTATATTTTGCATGTGATAGAAAGTGTAAGAAAATTCTTCTCTCTAAAATAATAAAAACCATTTTACTAAGAAGTTAGTAATCTAAAAATAATTACTAAGAGTGTTAGTAATATTTACATATTATCAAGGGAATAAATTTAACAAGTTTCTAGTTAATACTTGTTAGATTATTGGGTTTAGTTCTTGGGTGCATATTGTTAGGAGATCTTCTCTTTGACGATTTGGTAAGGAGGATCATCCTTTATTTTAAGCTCAAGAACAATCAAGATAGGAGATCTTGATTGTGCCTATATTACCATCAAAATCAATGTAAGGAAATTATTTTTCCTTAATCTTTATTATTAGGCTTTTATATTAGCATGCATGTTACATAGATCACTAAAATAACATATTATGAGATAATTTTTTTTTTTTTAATTAGAGAGTCTAATTTAGATCTATGATCTTTCAAATACAGTATTTATATACCATATCATCACCACTCATTGTCCTTCGAGTAGTGTTCCCAAAATACTTAGTGATACCAACATGCGTCGATACCCCTCTCACACCACCTGTATGCTCTGCTTTGCCGATTGCCCTAGCAAGAATGTCATCACGTCCTTGAGGCTTCCATTTTCTGATGCGGGAGCACTTGAAGAAAATAAAAATGAAGTCTTGATTAGTAGAAATGTAACTCACATTTCTGAAGGTTTCAAAATGGGCTCAAGTATCGTGAATATGATAACATGGAGAAGCAATGGAGACGAGCTGGAATCGGTCTAACCAACACGCAATCCGAGGAGCTGCCAAATCGGTTCAAGAGCTGTCTAAGATTATTAGTTTCCTTATTTCTACTTTGCTTAGTCTAGTCAATAAATGTAAGGTAGTATTGTTATTTCCTTATTGTTTCTTTCCTAATCTTATCAAGGTTATAGTAAGGCAATTGTGCCATAGTAGGAGTCGGTTTTATGGAGCTGGTTGTAGCGTCAGTTTCCAGTCTGTTTTAGGAAAGTTTCTTTGTCTATTTTAAGGTAAGAGTAGGAGAACTAGTTTAGTATAAATAAGGGTCATTGTATTCAGTTTTAGACAATTGAGTTTGAGAATCAATACAAGTTTTCTTGTTGCTTATTGCTTGTGAGTTTTAAGTGTCTTATTTCTTTCTTGTGAGGGAGAGATTAGATTGTGGGTCAATCCTTGCGAGGTGATAGTCATACAAAAACCAGTCGTGTGTGAGTTCGAGTTCCTTGCGAGGGAGGAGAGTTTATTCACGTCATATCCTTTATCTTTTCGTTCCTTATCACACAAAAACCAAAATAAACAGTTTAATTTCCGCTGCATACTTGACAATCTGAAACGAACAGTTCACAAAACCGTTCTATTCCTTAAAACTGAGTAGATTTTACATCATTTTCCGTCCTCTACCTCCTTCTCACGGATCCTCTACATACACAAAAAACATTATGCAACTAAATTTTATTTAAAATCACAATTATATAACCGACCACGAGTGGTAGGAGTGACATATTTATTCAAACTTACAATTTTCTCTTTGATGGCCTTATCATATGAAGATTCTATTGTCCATTCTTAGGAGTGTGACCGGCCACCCAAGCGTCGTGACGATTGACAGTTCCAAGCTTTGGCTTCTATTCATTCATCACATTGATATCCTCTTAAAATATGTATGATTACTATATATATATATATATATATATATATATATATATATATAACATCAGTATAAAACACCTAATAATATAAGAATTAAGTACTTACAAGCTTCCTGTTAATCAATCTATAACCACCTCTAGAGCAACGAAAGATGCTCTCTTTCTTTAAAATGTTTTCTATGTTCTGCTTACTCATAGTCTTCATAAAATAAATTGTATCGATTAACATAAGCATATTTCTTTACTTATTAAGTGATTACTAATAAAGTGATCCCAATGAGTCGCAGATAAATTACCTTAAACTTGTCAGACTGCCTATAAGCAATATAGTTATTCCAATCTTCCTGGCTGACATGCCGATACTTCTTCGTTGGTGGGTTCTTGTTCATCTCCCCGGTCTTCTTGTTGAACAAGTGGTTCTGAGCAACCTTTAACTTCCATGCTCTGAAGGATTCCCCTATCTTTTATTGTAGGTAACCATCATTGTGTTTGGGGACAGTGTAAGCTAACTGCATATATGGTGAGCATATTTGGTTAGTTTCGGCTAATAGCATATATCGAATACTAAGATAATTTCATCTAAAGCATTTATTATTGTATATACATACCTTTATACTCTCCCTTAGCTTTTCCTCCAGATCTTCACTCAACCGATTGATACGCGGCAAACCGAGAGGCACATACTCCCTTACACAACAACCAATACAACTCGCAAAATTTGCAGCGTAGGTACTATCTGGCAGCCCCGTTAATGGAGCCTATTGAAGTTCATTAGGTATCCCTCTCTCTATTGCTACTAGGTAAACCCTATGGCGCCTTCGCCCAGTAACCGATTCCAAATTATTCTCATCACCTGAATCTTCTTCGTCTGACTTTTTCCCACCTTTTCTTTTCCGCTTTCCACCCATATCTAAACCAGAAATTAATAAACTACTAATTTTATGCATTAAGTCGACATAGGAGAAGCACCGTCTCAAATAAATGATCACACAGTATACCTAAAAATATAGGTGTTGTTTAACACATAATATACATAAAATAATAGGTGTTGTTTAACACATAATAAACCTAAGATAATTAGTGGATAATATCACAACTAAAAAATAAAATATAGACATTAAGTTATTGAGACGAAGGAGTAGCGTTTATTACTTCTTCAAAGAGGAGAAGTCGGGTTAATCTGGCGATGACGGAGGGGACGACGAAGGCAATAGGGATGGCGATGGCGACGGCGACGGAGAAGACTAGTGTTTCTAGGGAAACTTAGTGTTCGAGGGTTTTAAGTGAGCGGAGAGAAGGTTTGCATGTGTTGTTGGTTGAGGACTGATTTAATTAAAACTAATAAACACGAGTGAAGCCAAACCGCCATCTTTATATTACCATATGACAACGGTTGAATAAAAACTCGTAATGGTTTTCATTATAATACAACGGTTTGTGTGTAACCGTCGTCTTTTATCTTTCATTTTGTCTAGTTTTTCCAGCCAAAAAATAAAAGCATCTTCTTAATTCTTATACGACGGTTTATGTGGAACTGGTGTCTTTTAATTAAACAGAATTTGATGGTGTACAACCCATTGGGTTTTATTTAAACATTAAATAACTTCCATATTTGGTATTAAGTCAGGATTCAAGACTAAGTTATACACAACCCAATATAATAAATGCATATAGTAAAAACTTCTTTTCTTATTTAGTTTCCTAAATACAAGCCAATGGGCAATTAATAAACATACATTAATCAAATGACCCAAAATACACTATGTCATGGACAATATCTCTTCCCATTAATGATGGTGTAGGAGTCCATTTCAACTCTTGTTTTTTCCTCTAAATCCGACATCACCTTCGATGACCTAAACCACCATTGACGCCAAGCTTTTGTTGCTTCACTCACGGTAGATACACACCAAATGCATCTGGGTAATATATACCCCACCATCAAATCCTCAGAAGAACCAACTTCAAAAGCCGATGAATTCTCATCCGTACCTTCAAGAATTATATGTTTAGGGGGAACTTAATAAAATGGAAAGGACATTGTTCCTTTTAACTTTCTCGTAACACATCTATTTTCTTCTCGCTTTCAATGTAGCTCGGTTGACGACGCAATTCCCTTAATCTTTTATTTTCTGCTTCTTCTAACAACTTACGATCCCTCTGCACCTATGGACTCGCAATATTGGTACCTTGGTTAACGACCATAATTTTGGAACAAAATTAAAATTATTGTTAAGATGCAGCGTTGATTCAAACCCACCAATAATGCAACGTTGATTCAATAAAAAATACATGAACAGTCCGTACATATATAGGCATGCATCGGTCAAATGAACAGTCCGTGCATTTGTCAAACCAAGAATAATGAGAAATATTCACCACGGCTTAAAAAATCTCGTTGTTTTATCTTACATGTACTTATTTTTTTTAATATATTGAGTCGTATGGTCAAACAATTAATGAACGGTCCACCTTGAAGTTATAACGTCACGATTGACAACGGTTGTATGAGAACCATTGTTAATGAACAATACACATTGTTGACAACGGTTGTAGGAGAACCGTTGTTAATGAGTATTTTATCAGTTGAGACAAATTTAGCAGCAATCTTAATTACTGACTGATCTATGGAGTTCAAAAAATGGAAGCAAATCAAACAAGCATTAACTCAACACTTTCAAAATGATCATTTCATTTAATTTCAAACCAAAAACATTACAACATTTATCAGAAATCAGAAGATGTATAATAAGCCGGAACAACTCCGGTTAAGAGTAAAAAGCGCTTCTCAACCTGCCACCAACAACGCCACTCTAGTATACCGCTAACTTTCGGGTCATTGGCTTCATATTTTGCAATAAAATATTGAATATATGCAAGGACATGACTTGCGTGTGGAGATAAGGTTGGAAGAGTACAACTCAACATATCTCTCGCTCCAGCCAAGTTGCGAGTAATAAGTCGACGGGGGTATGAATATGATGATGATTATGAGGCTTGGTTGACAAGTCGGATTGCTTCACGCCTCTTAATCCAATAATTCCGTTAATGGTCAAGGGATGCTTTGATTAATGGGTGTTGATAGGGATGAGAATCAGTCCAAGACCGGTCCGAACCGGACCAAACCGGACTGGACCGAAGACCGAAAATAAAAAGTTAGTGGACCGAAGACCGGACCTAAAACTTTCGGTCTTGTACCGGACCAAACCCAAACCCGAAATTTCCGGTCCGGTCCGGTCTTGGACTAAAATGGACCTAAAATTAGTTTTTTCACTATTTCGTATACAATAATTACATTTTAATTCCGCTAAATAAATTGCATTTAAATAATTAGACGACTCTTTTTATGAAAATCATTAACAATACTAATTTATAATGTCTTTTGAAGATAAAATATTAATTTGATTCATTATATTTTAATTTTGCGTCATTAAAAACATGAAATTTGGTCCATTCGGTCTGGACCTAAATTAAACGGTCTTGGATCGGACCGGATCGAAGACCAAACCTTGAAAAAATTAGACCAAGGACCGAACCAAAATAATTCGTTCCGGGTTTGGTCCAGACCAAATGGTCCGGTCCGGTCCATTTTTCCGGTCCGAACCTATGTTTGCTCACCCCTAGGTGCTGATCGGCAGAAAGACCGGCGAGAACCTTTTCATCATCTGCAATCGTTTGTGTAAGCCATTCATCGTTGTAGATAAAATTAGGGTGCATTGCCATGTCGTTTCAAATTTGTGTAATGTGGATGAAATATTTTGATTTGATTAATGGATGTTAATAAATGATGCTTTAAAATTTATAGTCACATTTATAATTTTTTTCAAAACCGTTAGTAATTCCTAAACATTAATTAACTAATTAATGTAAAAGTTGAATTATTGACAAATATTTTAAACCTACAGTAATTTCTAATAAATAATTAGAAATTAAAATACACTACCACGCATATTTAAGAAAAAACACATACATAACAAGAAATTAAACGACGGGCAGTTTCAACAACATTAATTAGAATAATAATAATTAATCAACATAATCATCTTGTAATTCCCCTGCGATTGAGATAAATATTGGGAATTCAATATGTGGATTATTAGGAGGCACTTGTTCCGCCTCCTATGAACGAGGCACAGTGTCAATATAGTGCCCATATGTTCTTAATAGATTAATGTCACAATCGGTTGCAATTGATAAGTATTGCTCTTGTAACCCATCATCCGTATAATAATTTTTCTTCCCAGCATCATGATCCTCGTATCTTGCTTGGAGTTTTCTTGCTTGACGATAAGAGTCATGCTTCTTCCCATGACTTTCGAACTCAATAATTGCATACCCAAGAAAACCACCTTTAGCCCAACCTGGATAGACCTTTTTAACGTTCGTATAACCGCCTTGACAAAGCATATCTCTCATCCAAGTAAAACTTCTCAAAAAAGCCTTACCGTTGTCATCATATTTGATTGGAAGGTTGTGTATAGTACATGTAATAGGATGGACATAGCAGGTATTTGATTGTGATTCGGCGGGTGTAGAAGACGACGACGACATGGTGATCGAAGTGTAATATTTTTAATTAAATTATAGGCTATAATTAATTGAACTTTGAATTGTTGGATATGGTTAATTGATCACATTATAAGTGATATTAATAGGAAAATATGTATGCATATGTGAATATAATAATGGATGGATAGTAATAATGTACAAACAAAATAATGCATGCAACGGTTCATTATTTATCATACATGCATGCATTGGTTGAATATTAAATATCGAAAACTAGTTTACAACGATTATACTTAACCCGTAAATGATAAATAACAACTGGTACAGAGGAACCGTTCTTTCATAATAGAAACATAATAACGGTTACCAAAACCCGTAAAATAACATATCACAATGGGTACCCCAAACCATTGCTAGTGTTTATTTAGTAACGGTTTTTAAAAAGCCGTGTTCTTATCTTAGTAACGGTTATTTAACAACCGTTGATAAGAGCGTTTCTATAACGGACTTTATGGAAACCGTTAAAGGTTTTTGATAACCGTCGTTGCATCACCGTTGTAAACGCATAATTACAATGGTTTGGTACGTAAACCGTTATTATTATTAGCGCACTCCAGGTTTCCGCCAATATTTGGGCAACAGTGTTTTAAGTGCCGTTATTATATGCATTAAACCGTTGTGATACGCTCGTTATTGATGGCCAGATTTGGCGTAGTAAGGTGAAAATTTCGTCTTAAAAATCCGTCTCAAAATTTCGAAATCTAGGCAAGTCATGCCCAAATTTTGATTTTTCATGAGTAAAACTTGATTTATTTGCCATATAAGACTACCATCTTAGTTGGTAATGTGGTATGTGGTCTCAAAACGAAACAAATTTCGTCTTAAAATTTGGGTAAAATTTCAAATTTCTTTTAAACACTCATGAACAAATTCAATTTGGGTCTTAAAAATGGTTTAAGTATGTTGTTAAGCTATGAATTTGATGGTTATTGTTATACTATGAGGTAAACAAGAGAAATTCTTGTCTTAAAATGTGACCAATTTCCCGAAAAGTTGGTACTAGGCATGTCAAAGTTTTGATTTTTATGCTCACTACATGTTTTACTTACTCATGGTTACCTTAAACCTCAACATTATGATGCTTGAAGAAGCTTTATGTTGAAAATTTCTCCATCTTAAAGACTTTAAAGTGTCGGAAATAAGCATTTCCGTTACCCGAATTTTAATTTTACCAAGTCAATTCTTATCTTAATTGCTTCTTAATGAATTAAATTGATTCGATAACATGTAACCTCTTATGTTAGATTTTCCATCTTAAAATTTTCAATATTTTCGGAACAAATGACCATTATGCTAAGAGTCTAGTGTAGTATGTCATGGTTGAGTCAAGTTTGAACAAGTTGGATAAGAAACAAAGGTAGTACATGTGATTAAGACTGTGTTTTAAACCATATTATGTCACAAGAATTTCAATTTCCAGAAAAGAATTTGTAACATGAGGAAATTTTTGAGTGTTTGTTAAAATACATGGGAACTATGTTAGAAATCTCCTTTAAATTGCCATTTACCAATTTGAGAAGTTGGAGAAAATTCCATTCAAATCCAAATTTGGTTTCCAATTCTTACCTTTCCTATTCCATATCTTGATGTATGATTTCATCTTGTAGCATGTCGAGGAACACTAGAGCCGGCCGTGGGAGAAACGCCCGTCAACCACAACAAGAGGCACCACCCGCCATCACCCTCCCGGGCTACCCGGCGATAGCTTTTGGAAGCAAAGATCACCAGAGTAACTTTGAGGTCTAAGCCATTATAAGGATGGCCGCAAGGAAGTGTATATCGGTGAGTACTTTGGAGGCATTGGGAATAGAGAGCAAGGTACATGACATCTTTTCAGTCCTTGGGTTGGAGGGATTGTACAACCTACAGGAAATAAGCTACCATAACCTCACTCTCGAGTTTTTAAGCTCTTTCACCGATGATAAAGATACCCATGCCGTGAGCTTTAGGCTCAAAAATATCACCTTCAGCCTAGCTAGTGACGCCTTTGCCGACCACTTGGGAGTGGGTAAGCGAGTCGAGGGTCACCATGATATGATTGAGAAAGACATGAAAGCTTCGAGGTATTTTCACCTCTACATGAGTTAAGGAAAAACCGGTGTGAGTAACATGAAAACAAGTGATGTCGAGCACCCCATCCTCAAAATTTTCTTGCGCTCCTTGACCAACCTCCTTTATGGGAGGAGAGACCCGAGCAAACTCAACTCCACGGAGGTGTTGATCTTGAGTTCTTAACTTAACCCCCTCCATGAAGAGCGTTTCTACTTTAATGCCATATCTATGGTGTGCCTTGCCCTTAAGAGGATGACCGAGTCGGACAAGTGCTCCTTAGATTATGGGGCCTTGGTGACTCGGTTAGCTGGTGACTCGGTTAGCTAAGAATTTTCTAGCTTAAGAGGCGGGGGCGGTAGACGCACCTATGTCTAGGGGAGTGATAGGCTATCGCACACCTAACAAAGATAAATACCATAGTAACAAATGAATGTAGTAGTAGGGGTCGAACACAAGGAGACATTAGTTGCTAAACAAGTTGCCATGGAGCGAATTTTATCAAGGTTGATTAACGATTGGGTGATTGTTTTGGTTTGTAAAACAATGATAAAATAATGTAAAATCAATAATAATAAAAGAGTATAGGGGAGTCGGGTCACATATGCAATTCTGTAAATGCTCATGTCAAACTAGGAATTCTTAATAACGATAATTGTTTAGGCATAAAGACAACCACCTCTCCACCTTATTGTCAACCATATAACGGGTTCTAGCGAGCTCTCGCTATTACTAGATCGGTCTACTAAAATATGCTTAGTCTAATTCAATTTCGTGCCTCTCGACTTATAAAAGTGAATTAACAAATTTAATCTAAGATAATGATCAATTATCAAAGACTAGCAAATAAAACAAGCATGTGATAGAAACTTTTAATCGATATTATAGCATCCTAATTCAATATTTACAAGTACTATTTATGCATGGCTCCCCTAATCCCTAGACAAGATAAACTACTCATACATATTGAAAACTAAACTAATGACAAATGATATAACATGATGATAATGGAATGAAAATAGGTACTAGAAATAGAATTACCTTAACAATAGAAATGGAATATGGAAATAAAGATCAAGGTAGTAAATGGAATAACTTGTAATGTAATTTGTATTACAACTTAAAATGCTTAAAACAAATGTTTGAAACAACTAAAGAAAACTAAAGGAAAGCTAAATTTTATTCTGAAAACCAAGACTAAAGCATATGAAAAAGTGTATGAAAGTATCTAAGTCGGTGCCACAAATGACAGATTCAACACCCCTTATACAGGAATAAGGGGTGAAATGAAAAAAAACTCAAAGAGGGCAACCCCGATCAGGGTCGTGGTGATCCGATCTTTGTCCTTTAAATGTTGATTAATTGGCTTAGGGAATCCAATGACCCGCCTTAATGCCTCTTAATTCCTCCGAGTTATTGCAAAAAACAGGATCCTAAGCTTTTCTTCTCTATCTTTATGGGCTTAATTTGTTTGCTTATCCACCAACCAAAGTTGGTTTCTTCATGCTCGGGATTTCCATGCTCAGAATTTCCCAAAACGCCCCTCCATGGTCAAGTCTTGTTTCTTTTAGCCTCGTGAACTTTGATGCTTGCTAACATGACGGGACAAAGCTACCGAATGCTTCATTTCCTAAAAAATGCAATAAGTACAAGCAAAAACACCTAGAACACGGAATTAGCTTACAAATAGACTTATAAAAGTGCAATAATCAAATAAAACCGAGCTAAAGTAGGGAGTAAAATCATATATAAATTCGACACATCAAACTCCCCCAAGCTAAACCCTTGCTTGTCCTCAAGCAAGCAAGCAAACAAATCCTATGAATTGCATAATCCCAAAATAAGCAATAAGCATAATGACTCAAATCCCGAAACAATATGGGCATAAAGATAATGCATAAACATGTATGAGATTTATATGGCGGCGTAGCATGAATGACTTTAAATGAACTTTTCGGCCCTTGCATGATCTTCTTGACTTTGAACTCCCACGATTCACTCAATACTCATTTATATGTTAAAGCATATTTGTGTGAGTAGCACTCACCTATCCTCGACTTATGAGAGTGTGCCCGTAATCTAATATGGTAGCCATTTCAAAACCACAAGTCAAAACATTCAACAATGCAAGCATAGAAATAAGCCAATGGTAAGAAGAAGGCTAATTGAAATGGGTAAGAAGGGGGAACAAATGTATTATGGAAAGTGGAGCTAAGTCAAGCTAACAACTAACCAAGGTGTGCATGGATGCTCAATCCAAAACACAACCCATAATCAATTGACGAAAATTGAGCCAAAAAATAATAAATTGGCTACTACTCAATACACATCATAAGTGAACTTCCCAAAATTTTCATTTGGACTTGGAAGTTACTTCAAAATCTCTTCTTCTTTTTAAATTGACAATTCAAATTCTCATTTTTTTTAACATGCTTCTTTCTTTTTTTCTTCAATTTCTTTTATTCATCTTTTTTTTTCTCATCATTCTTTTTTTTTTCAATAACAACCAATGATACGGAAATCACTAATTCCAACTAACCAAACTCACAATGATAATAAAATAGTAACTATAACACCCCCATTTATTAAGGAGCCTTTAGCAAGACATTCCCCAATAAATAGAACTGTTACCATCTCGGTTGCCTGAGGTAGTGAATAACAAAGTAAAATAAACCAAAGTAATTTATATAAAAATTAACGATTATATGTTATTTACAAATTAAGCAAACTAAAACTCAATATAAATGTAATTACAACTCGCAACGGAAATAAATAAACTAATTAATAAACTATATGATCTAGACATCTAGGTAGACTAGCTAAGCCCTCACGCATCCCCATAAGCTCCCAAGTTAGCTAAGCCCTCACGCATCCCTATAAGCTCCCAAGTTAGCTAATCTTAAGCACCTGCAAGTCTGCTCCCCATTTATGGTTCATCAGAGGTATTCACGAGTACACGGTCACGCTACTGGGACTTACGCATCAAACTCTTAGTGATAGTCTGACTGTTTTCTCTAATGCCGAGATTACTTTGGAACGGATGGGGGTCTGGTTGTGTGGGGTGTGCTTTAAAACCCGTACCTTTCGCTCTAGATGTCGGCATAGTCGGGGTGATATTGTGGGGGCCCCGGAGTATGTTAACGGCCTCTATAGTTTTATTATTCAGGGTATCCCAAGACCTTCGGGTTCGTCTCCATCGCTTATTTCATCTGCTGATGGGGTTGAGCTTGTTCAGTGGTCTATATCTTCGCTTGATCGTTTGTTATCTTTGGGCCTTCGCACCGTGAAATTTATACCTCCTAAGTGTCGTCTTGTTTTTCTCGGGCTTTGAAGGGGGTCTTGGATGATGTGGCTGATTCTCCTGGTGACCTCTCCTGCTGGATTCGTTTGCTTGTTTTGCCTCTTTGTCTGCTTAAAACCTTCGCTCCTCGGAATAATCTTGAGTGTAGGACCGTTATTTGGCGCCAACGTCAGGAGGAAAGTATTACCAGGGTTATCCTCGCTTGGGGGGGGGGTGCCTGGGGGTGGTTTACAGCTGTTGCGGGAGTGTTTGGATAAAGGTCCTTCTTCGTTTCATGTGGAGGAGGATCTTGATTTGAGTGAGCTTAACCTCCGTCAATGTCTGCGGAAGATTTGTGATGGTCACTATATTGCTGCTGTTCGGGTGCTTTCTTCTTCTGAAGTCGCCCCTTACTCTGATGCCACTCTTGTGGCCTTGCGAGAGAAGCATCATGTCGCCCCACCTCCTTCATTGCCTCATTTGCCTGTGGATCATCATCCTCTTGTTGCCTCTTCGACAGTGGTTTTAGATATGATTCGGAGTTTCCCACGTGGCACTTCTTGTGGGAGGGATGGGTTTCGTGCCCAGCACCTTATGGACTTTTTGAGTGGCGCTGATATGGCCATCTATGATGATTTGATCACTTCTATTACTAGGGTGGTTAATCTTTTTCTTAAGGGCCGGTGTCCTCTAGCTCTTGGTGAGTATATTGCCAGCGCCCAGCTCACGCCACTTGTTAAACCCGGTGGTGGTGTTCGTCCTATTGCTGTTGGCACTGTTTGGAGACGGCTTGTCTCTAAGGTTGGGGTTTTTTGGTTGGCCCTTCTTTGCTTCTTATTTTGCTGGTCTTCAGTTTGGGGTGGGGGTGTCCGGTGGAGGGGAGGCTATCTTGCATGCCTTGAATCGGCTCATTGAGGCCCGTGGTGCTGATGTGGGACTTTCTATGTTGCTGGTTGATTTCTAGAATGCTTTCAACCTTGTCGATCGTGCAACCATGCTTCAGGAAGTACGCCGTCGTTGCCCGGTTCTTTCCCGTTGGGTGGAGTTTTGTTACTCCAGCCCGACCCGTCTTTTTTATGGGGAGCATTGCTTGTGGTCTTGTCAGGGTGTCCAGCAGGGTGATCCTTTGAGCCCTTTGCTTTTCCTTTGGTTTTGCATCCCTTAGTGTGCAAAATCCGGGACTCTTTTGTCCTTACTATGCAGGCGTGGTACTTGGATGATGGCACCATTGTTGGGGACACTTTGGAGGTGGGGAGGGTTTTTGATTTGATTATGGCGGAGGGCCCTTGTTTTGGACTGCATCTTAACGTCGCCAAGACTGAGATCTTTTGGCCTGTTGAGGATCCTCAGAGTCGGCTTCCCGGTGTTTTCCCCCCTTCTATTGCTCGGCCCTTGCGTGGTGTCTCTGTTTTAGGTGGACCTGTCAGTACTTGTCCTATTTTTGGCAGTGAGATTGTGGCGAAGAGAGTGACTAAGATCATTGAGCTTATGGACTTGGTCACGATGATTGAGGACCCGCAATGTGAATTGCTTCTACTGAGAGCTTGTACTGGAATTTCCAAGCTCTATTTCTCTCTTCGTACTTGCTCCCCCGTGTTTTTGGTTCGGCCCATCTTCCTTTCGATGCTGCCCTTCGTTCCAGCTTGGAACGTATTGTCACCGCGTCCGAACCTGGTTTTGGGGATTGGCAGTGGCGCCTTGCTACATTCCCTTTTCATCTTGGTGGGCTTGGTGTTTATGCGGCGGGAGATGTTTTACATTATGCCTTTCTGGCGTCCCGTTTGCAATCTGCAGATTTGCAGGCTAAGCTCCTACGACCTTCTGGTATTGTAGATGTTGGTCCTACTTTTGACGATGCCTTGCGGGTGTTTTCTGAGACTACAGGTTCTGCTTTCTTACGTGATCCTAGTGAAATTGCTGCCCCTAAACTTATGAAGAAATTGGCATATATATGTTTTGCGACGGTTGCTGTTGCTTCAGAATCTGTTTTCTCTTTGACACTGCGACAACTTACGTTGTGGAAGTATCAGCAGGGTGCCCACTCCTCTGATTGGTTGCGTGCGGTTCCTATCTCTGGGTTGGGCCAGACTATGAATGCGAGGACTTACCGTAGTGTGCTTGGATATCGACTGGGTGTTCCGTTATTCACGGTATCTAGGCCTTGTCCCGCTTGCTCTCAGGTTTTTCTGATGATGTTTACGGGGACCACGCTGTTTCTTGCACTGGTACTGTGGGTGTTAAGCATCGGCACAACCTCGTTCGTGACACCTTATTCGATATCTGCTATAGGTCTGGTATTTCTACATGTAAGGAGGTTGATATCGGCTTGGTTGACGGACATGGTGGCTCTCTTTGTCCTGCGGATTTGCTGCTTTATTCCTAGGACAAGGGGCGTGATGTGTGCATCGATTTGACAGGGTCTTCCCCCTTGACTTAGACTGGGATGACGACTTTTGTGCCCGGGCGGGTTGTCGCTGATGCTGCTCAGCGTAAGTGAGCTAAGTATGAGATTTATGTGCGGCAGCTGGTTATGGTTTCCTTCCCTTCTCTTTCTCTTCGCTTGGAGAGCTGGGTTCGGATGCTGTTGCCTTGCTCAAGCGGATCCAGAAATTCTCGGTATCTCAGGATGCGGGGGCTCGGGTTGCCGCATTTTTTTTTACTAGACTTAGCTTTGCTGTTGCTAAGGGATTGGGGAACCAGATTGTCTCTCGGCTCCCCACCAATTTCATGTAAACTTTTATTTCTCTAGTTATGAAAGTCCTTCATAATAATAATAATAATAATAATAATAATAATAATAATAATAATAATAATAATAATAATAATAATAATAATAATAATAATAATAATAATAATAATAATAATAATAATAATAATAATAATAATAATAATAATAATAATAATAATAATAATAATAATAATAATAATAATAATAATAATAATAATAATAATTAATAATAATAATAATAATAATAATAATAATAATAATAATAATAATAATAATAATAATAATAATAATAATAATAATAATAATAATAATAATAATAATAATAATAATAATAATAATAATAATAATAATAATAATAATAATAATAATAATAATAATAATAATAATAATAATAATAATAATAATAATAATAATAATAATAATAATAATAATAATAATAATAATAATAATAATAATAATAATAATAATAATAATAATAATAATAATAATAATAATAATAATAATAAACCCTATTGGCTTCCTGCTTGGACAGCATGTGGACTGTGGAGCCATTCTTGAAACTCATGTTAAAAGTGACAAGGCTCCCTTAATTGCCAATAGGGTTTTTGGTAATTATAATTGTGAGGATAACTATGGTGCTCATTACAATGGTCGAATATGGATTCTGTGGAATCCCATGACTGTGTTGGTTAATGTGTTCGCTACTAGTCCTCAATTGATCCATATCTCTCTTCTTCATCTTGTGACTAATAAGGTGTTGCACATTACTTTTGTCTATGCTTTTAATGTAGCTGCTGATAAGAGAGACTTATGGGCAACGCTTGGTCATTTGTCTGTTTCTACTACTGGCCCCTGGGTGTGTATGGGAGACTTTAACATGGTCCTTGGTTCTGATGAAAGAAATGGCAGTTCCCACCAAAATTATGCTGAAATGAAAGAGTTTTCTGACTGTTTGGATGCTTGTGGCCTGGTAGATCATCCAGCTACATGATGTTTTTATACTTGGTCTAATAAAGCTGAGAGAATGGCTAAGTTGGATAGAGTTGTTATGAATCAGGATTGGGTAGATTTTGTCCCTTCCACAACTTCTTTCCTTCCTGTTGGTATTTCAGATCATACCCAATTTTGTTGAACATTAATAATGATGTCAGGATCCATCGACCTTTCAAATATCTTAATTTCTGGACTTCCTCAAAGACCTTCAATCATAAGGTTCCTGTCATTTGGGGTCAGGGCTATTATGGTAACAGGATTGGTATTCTCTTCCAGAAACTTAAAGCTCTTAGGACTGCTGTAAGAGGTCTGCATAAAGAGGAATACTTTGGTATTGATAGACGGGTGAACGAGGCTAAGACTGCTCTACTTGACTGCCAGTCTGATATCCTTCAAACTGGAGGCAATTCTCTCTTATTTCAGCGGGAAAAGCTTCTTACTGAAAAGTTTAAAGCTCTCAAGTCTGCTGAGATTAAAGCTCTTCATCAAAGAGCTAAATGTAAGCACATTCAGCTCAATGATGGCTCCACTATATATTTTTACTCCTTGATTCAGGAGAGGAGACTAAGCAAGAATATTGGGTTTATAGGAAATTCTGCTGGGACTTTGTGTTATGGCAGGAAGGATGTAGCACAGGCTTTCATTCAGTTTTACACTGACTTGTTGGGCTCTACTGCTACTGTGAAGGAGTTTTCCCCCTCCCTCTTTAATCAAGGGACCCTGCTGCATGCCCATCAGGATTTTCATACAAGGCCAGTCTCTGATGATGAAATTCTTGCTGCTTTAAGATCTATTGACAGAAATAAGAGCCCAGGTGTCGATGGTTATTCATATGGCTTCTTTCTGGATGCTTGGGGGAGTATAGGATCTGATTTCTGTGCTTCTGCAAAGGAATACTTTGTCAAGGGCATCATGCCAAAAGTAGCTAATTCGACTTTGATTACTTTGATCCCTAAGGTGACTACTCTAAACACAGTTGGTGATTTCATGCCTATTTCTCTATGTACTACCTTCTATAAAACTATGAGTAAGGTCATTGCAAATAGGCTTAGAGAAGTTTTAGGGGTTCTTGTTGGGCCTAAGCAGGCAGCATTTGTTCAAGGACAAGATCTTTTTTATAACTCCTTGCTTGCACATGAGCTAACACACAAATACAATAGGAAACACCTCACTCCCAGGTGCATACTTAAAGTTGACATCAGGAAGGCCTTTGACTCTGTTAATTGGGAGTTTATCAGGAGTAGCTTAATAGGATTTGGGTTCCCTGTAAACTTTATTAGGTGGGTGATGGGCTGTATTACTTCCACGCATTTCTCCATTAACATTAATGGCAGAGCTTAAGGTTTCTTCCCTGGAAAATGAGGGCTAAGGCAAGGGGACCCATTATCCCCTTATCTTTTTGTTCTCAGTATAGAAATACTGTCTAGATTGCTGAGACATTTACCTTCTTATCCAGGATTCTCATACCACCCAAAATGTGTGAAGTTAAACCTCACACATCTTGTTTTTGCGATGACCTGTTGGTATTTACAAGAGGGAATGTGCCCTCAGTCATTGCTGTGGCAAGGTGTCTTGAGGTATTTGCTGGGTACTCTGGTTTACAGGCTAATCCCCTTAAGTCTTGTCTCTATTTTGGAGGAGTAGCTAGTGAGGTCAGTCAGGCAATTTTTCATGCAACTGGTTACACTCAAGGGGACTTCCCATTCAGGTACTTAGGCATTCCATTATTTCCTGCCAGATTGACCCAATCGGTGTTCCAACCTCTTTTGGACAAGATAACTAGGAAGCTTTCTCATTAGGCCGCAAGTTATCTCAGCTATGCTGGGAAAGCAATGCTCATTAATTCTGTTATTTTTGGTTTACAAAACATTTAGGGGGCTAGCATTCTTCTTCCTAAAGGGATTGTAAAAAGCATCCAACAGATTTGTAGCAGACTCTTCTGGGGTTATGAATGTGGTTCAAGAAGAATGGTTTATAGGAGTTGGGCTAGTTTTTGCTACCCCAGAAATGAAGGTGGAATGGACATCAAAGAGGTCTTGACATGGAATAAAACGCAATTTCTGAAATGGATATGGAAACTTGAACATAAGCCTCAAAGTTTATTGGTTCAATGGGTTAAAGCTTATATTATACAGCATGGCAGCTTCTGGCAACTCCCATTTAAGAGCTCTGATTCTTGGAATTGGTCAAATCTTCTAAAGGTAAGGGATTGGTTTTTAGCTTTAATGGGGACAACTGAGGACGCACAACTGATTCTTGCAGGGGATGTGGTGGGTAAGTTCCCTGGTTCAGTCATATATCTTGTGTGATAGCCTTTGTGTACCTAAACATGCAGTTATCAGTTTGCTTGCTTTCCAAAACTCTCTGCTAACTATTGATAACTTGAACAAAAGAGGGCTACTGATTATAAATCGATGTTCTTTGTGTGAAGCAGCTGGTGAAGATATTAATCATATTTTCTTTAGGTGTCCTTTTTCTGGAGCTCTTTGGAAGCTTGTCTCTGCCTGGACTAAACTTTGGTGTATCATCTTCTCGCTCCCACGCATTATTGCCTGGTACAAGACTCATCTTAGTGGGCAAAGCCTGTGGAAAAGAGCGTGTAGGTGTGCCTTGCTTGCCTCGATTTATATCCTGTGGCATGAACACGTATATTCCAAGGAAATAAGAAAACGGCTAATCAACTTTTTACTGATGTTAAGTTTGTCGTGTATCAATGGTTACTTAGTCTACAAACTATGGATGAGGATGTAAGCTGGATTTAGTGGCCGCCTAGTTGGTTCTTTTGAGTTTTCTAGGGGACCGTATTGGTTTCCTTTGTAGACTAAGGTTTTAGGATTGTACTCATTTCCTCATATTTAATGTAAATCTTATACTTTCTCTGAAAAAAAAAATTAAAATAATAATAATAATAATAATAATAATAATAATAATAATAATAATAATAATAATAATAAAAAAAAAAAAGTAATTGTTGGAGTTAGTGTCCTCCACAATAGTGCGTTAACATAATAAATCTCATTAATGGAATATCATCAGATATTTAATTATTTCATCCTCGTCAGTTGGTTAACGTAAATCGATAACGGTTGGCTGACTAGAGTTTGACGTTATTGTCGTGAGACGGCGGTGATCAACTGACCCCTTTCAGTCACACCTAAAGGAACGAACCCCAATTGATAACTAATTAATTGTATGAGATACAATTTGTTTAGTCCCTTGATTTATAGACTAAGAGGTTAGTCGATTATTTTTAGAGAGATTTCGAGTTGCGAACTCGAGGAGCGGCAGTTATTATTTAATTATGCGATAAATAAATAATAAGTTTTGGGAAACGGGTTTTAGTTAATTAACTGTTAATTTACTAAAATTGTACTAATTGATTAATGTGAATAATATTAGTACGTAAATAATATGTGTAGTGGTACACGTATATTTGTGCGAATTAATTATGAAAGTATTTAAACATGATACGATGTTTAATATAAAAATTACACGGATTTGTGCGACAAATATAAGAACCAACATGGACCCGTAAATGGTCAAGTGGACCGTGTAAAATACGAGTAGTGGATGATTATTCACATAATCATTTCACCTTATTTTGTATACTACCATAATTTATCTTATGTAAGAGTTTACATGTGATGTAAGATAAAAACATAAGACAAACTTTCTCCACTCCCTCACTCCACCTTCCACCCACCACTTCCTTTCCCTATACACTCCATATATTGTTCACATTTCACTCTACCTCACTTACACACTCCACTACTTTGCATGTGAACATTTTTTTCCTCTATCTCTCTAAAAAAAAATAATACATCACTACTAATATTACTAAGATTATTTAGTAATATTACTAATTATTATCAAGGGTTCATATTAACAAGTTACTAGTTCATACTTATTATTATTATTGGGTTAGTTCTTGGGTGCAACAAGAAGGAGATCTTCTTATTGAAGATTTGCAAGGAGGATCTTCCATTTGGTTTAAGCTCAAGAACAAGCTAGTAAGGTGAACTAGCTTGTGCCCTTTTTACCACAAATTCAATGTAAGGAAATTGTTTTTCCTTATACTTTCTTTTTATGCTTTCATATTAGCATGCATGTTACATAGATCACCTAAATAACAATTTATGAAATAAATTAATTTTATTAGAGAGTCTAATATGGATCTATGATCTTTCAAGTGGTATCAGAGCTTAGGCTTGTAATTTGCATGTTGATTTTAAGCATTTTAATGAATTATGAGATAATTTGTAAAAACTCAAAAATTGTGTTAGAAGAGGTTTTAGCACGAAATTTTTGGGACATGCATACCTACTGATCTAAAAATCTTTGTGGAATTTTTTGGTGATTTTTGAAGTTATTTTGCTAGTTTTAATGTTTTTTTGGTAGAAAACCGAGTGAAAATGTCGTATTTTAGTGAAAAATTGACTAAAATTAGTTAAAAGTTGATTCGGTGCATGGATTTTTTATGCTAGTTCATGCATATTTTCTACTGATTGTATGCAAAAATTTGAAGGTTGGTTCGAATTTTTTGCATGTTTATTGATTTTTGAGTTAAAAGTCGATAAAGGTCCAATTAATTAATCATAATTTCGAAACTTTTGATTCTGCCCATGATAAATTTATGTACATTTAAGAATATTATTTAAATTCAAAAGTGATTTTGCATGTGTGTTTTCACTTTGTTTCGATGTTTATTGGTTTTAGTGGTTAAAAACCGATAAATATCGATCTTTTTCTTCATAAAATTTATCCGGAATTTTTAGGTAATTTTTCTGACATTTTAGTGTTCTTGGGAGTGTTCCAGAATACTAAAAAGTTTTGTTTCAATTTTTTGGGTAATTTTTCAAATATTTTGGATTTTTACTTAAATATTATGATTTTATCGATTAAATTAGCAAATTATCACCAAATCAAACTAATAATTTGTCATAAAATTAGTGAGGACTAATTTTGAGATTCAAAACAGTTTGGACAATTAGTTTGGACTTAAATGAGATTTAAGAGTTAATTATTAATTTTTACATGTTAAAAATCGATTAAATCCACAAAAACCGAGATGGATACCAATGAATGATAGATAGGGCGATTTTGGCATCATATTTACAGCATTTTAAGCATATTTATTTAAGTTGAATGAATGATTGTCATTTATTTAAAGTATTTATCTTTTTGTACCTAGTATGGCCTAGTTAATTTTAATCGTTATTACCCGAAATGAATGTGAATATCGATTTGTTTGTAATTAAATACGATCTCGTATCGTCGGTTTGTATTTAATTAATAGTTTTTTTTATTTTATTAATTAATGTATAATAGGAATAGCTATGTAATTCATTTGTAATAGTTATTTTACCGGCGTTTCCAAAAGACAGATTACAACGAGACGGAGTCTATTTTTGGAAGGTGTTCCAAATCCCACAAGGAAGAGCCACTTATGGAATGAAGAGGCAAGGGACCAAGGAGTTGGTTTCCGAAATGTAATAGACTCGTTTTTATTAACCAGGTGGCCATACTAGGATTTATTCATATGCTTACATGTTTGCTTGTTTTATTTTCGCGCATGCAGAAATCGCCATTCACATGCATTTTATTTTCGCGGTTGTCAATTCACGTCATTTACATTCACCGAATTAATTCACTTATAAGGAATTTATGACTAAATTGACAAGATCTCTCACATAACTAAAATTGAGATTAGCCTTACCAATTAGTAACACCTATGAATCTCTTGTTCATTAGAGCCACGCTCGCCCAAGCGGGGTGTTCTCTTTTTACATTGGGTAAGTAGGGTGGTAAACGGTTATCACACGCCAAAATTGGTTGGACTCAACGGGATATAAGACGGTCTTGTGTTCCAGGGCTAGTAGATGGATTTAAGGAAATTCGTCGACCAAGAGTTCTAGAGGTAGAATTAGTCAACGTGACTTACCGAATTTACACAATTATGGGATGTTTCGCCCAAGCGATGCTCATTTTTGTTTAATATTTGGGTCTTAGAATCATTTATATAATTTAGTGGGAGATCATTATATAAATGTTAAAACTTGTTGAACATGTTTTTCACAAGTATTTTTTAAAACATTGAATGTTAATTTTTCCTATTTTTCGTTACTTTTTTTTATTAATGAATTTACTATGACATCGCGCACTTCATCCTCCTTTCATCCTCTATTTATTATTGTACTCGTTTCGTTCTTTCATAGGAAGCGGTTTCTTTGAAGGAATTAATGATTGGTAACATGATTTACAAATTCACCTACATAAGCTTACAACGATTTTTGCGATTATTATACAACTTAACATCCATACATATTTAAAAGGGGTGTTCATGTTGCAAACCTATATTACGAGTTTAAAAAGAAGTCACATTTTATCAAGAGAGTCTTGATTTCGGAAGTGACAACCCCGTCATGAAGATGACGTATTAGTTTTAATTACTCAAGTGTAATTCAAAAGTTTGCGAAAAGAGTTTTCAAAAACACAAATAATACTCCAATATAATACCGTCAAATGGCTCAATTCGAGAAAGGCCAAATCGATTGTTTATGCGCTAAAGAAGTTTAGCCATATGATGACAATTGAACGGTTAGATAGTCCAATTTCGCAAGAAGTTGAGATTTTGCCACATGTTGCACTCACTTTATAGTAATTCACTCTTACTAAGTGTATAAAATATCACGAATGACTTGAAGAGCGGTCTTCATGAGATTCATTTTTGCTTGATTGAAGCAAAGAGGAATGTGAAAGTGAGTGGGAGTTAAGAAGAATCAACCCTAGATGTATGCGATAGAACAAAGTTGAAAGAGACATCTACTCAATGGATAGGCTAGTTCCACTATCTTGGTATGAGATAACAAGTACGGGTCATTTCGTTGTAAAGAAGTTTACATGAATTGATAAAACGTAAGACGTCTAGCATAGGACATTTTTGTATCGAAATGGTGCTAGATTAGCAATGATTTCGATAGGGACAAATGTACCTAAATTTGGTTTTAAAAGAATGTAATCATCTATGTTTATACATAGAAGGCATCACTTATGTGATTTAAAACAAAATGTTGTACCTACTCCTATGATAACTTGGTGGTTGGTTTAGACCACTCAAGTTAGAGGAATTTTACATTCTTCACGAAAACTAAATATTATACTATCTTGTAAATTTTAAAGTCTCTACTCCGGTGAACCCAAATTGATCAAACCTCAAGTAAATTCGTTTCACGTATAAACGATAAGCACATCGAACAACCATTTGATTGTGAGTCTTATGGTATGTGTGCATGTATTATGTTTTCTTTTGTAGAAAAGAAACACAAATAGTGAGGTGATTGACCATATACATACGGATGTGTAAGGTCGATAGTTGGTAATATACATACTTGGATACTTTTACCGTATTGTTAAGTAGATATGAAAACCCCGTATCTATTTAATAAGACATAAAAGTGATTTTTGAAACGTGAAATATTTTCAAAATGAAGTAGTAAACCAAAAGCACGTCAAGATCAAGATGTTGATCGGAAGTTTCAAAGTAATGACTTTGAAGATCAAATGGGTAATATCAAGTAATGATCTTGATAATCACTAAGAAGGTTGTGAACCAGTTCACATAATACCTTCTCCTTGGGACACCATAGAGTATGGTGTAGTCAAGTATATAAACCAAACTTTATGAGATACAGTTTGAGGTATTTCGCAATTTTGTAAGCTATTTTCTCACTAAAAGTTTAAAACCCAACTATGATAGCCTTAATGACTCCATATGAGATATGGATAGGGAGAGTCCCTAACTTGTCTTTTTATACATTTGGGATGATAAATATTTATGTTCAGAACCAATTTGTGTATCTGTGAGGGTTATCCAAAATTAACCACATGGTTTTTACTCCTCCAAAACGAGAACAAAGAGTTTGTGGCTCATAATACTGTCTTTCCAGAAAGATTTTCATTTTCTGGAAGATAGAGTGGGAGAAATTTTTAACTTGCGGAAGTCCAAGACCCACAAACTGAGTACAATGCAAGAAGACGTTCTTTATTGTGGCTCAGTGGTTATAAGGAGATAATTTTGAGATAATATTGCGTTACTTTTTTAAAAACTGACGAATCATAAACCCTCATCAAAGGCTTTTCTATAGTATGAACACTATGTGATGGCGTGGCACCATGCAATTTGAATTGATCTCCTTGCACATGATGCTATAAGGAAGGAAACACGAGATGTTTTCGAGACTTGATTTATGGTGAATACTTTGGTTGGTTACCTTGATCTTGTCGTAGAGGTTACATAATATATTTAAAATTTGGGTTTGTTATAGAGAGTTTTGTGACAACCCAAATGCCTTTATCAATTCGTATGTTCTTAACAATATAGCTTCTCATGAGGATGAGATTCGGCAAATGAATAATGAAACTTTCTCCTTGGGAGAAGTTTTGTTGATGTTGTCAATGCTAAGAAGCCTAGCATGCTTGAAAGATCCCTTTTGTGATCTATATACGTCAAAGAGTTAGAACTTTGGGTTCAATCATGTAGTCTATCAAAACGGTATTACTCGAGTGTCGAGATAACATGATGATACATGGAGTTTAGTGGGAGCTAAAGTGAGTTTCTTAGTCTATAATATGTGCTCGACATATTATTGACTAAAAATGTAGCTGAGGTGATATTTCTTAGTCTAAAATATGTGTTTGACATATTAGTGACTAGAAATATTCTCGGGTGAATACTTGAGATTAGCATGGCGCATATTAAATATCCCGATCTAATGAGATAGATCTCTATGGATATTAGCATTATAGTCAAGAGACTTATGTGATAAGATTCTTGACTCGTTCAAGTTGTTGAACAATTAATATGATCTCTTGTGCTTCCGCTGCAGGATCTATTAAATATGCTAAAAGCTTCTCTCGTCGGGACTTATCATGTTGAGAATATGAGAAGTCATTACTAATCATTTTCTAGTGAGTGTCACTAGATGATTATCAAGAGCATCCTTGAGTACTTGAGAAGTACTGAGGATTTACTCTTGTAGTTTGGAGGAATTAATGAATTTCGTGTAAGAGGTTATACGATTACATTCCTATGCTTATAAGATGTTATGAGCCTCGTTAAGGAATGGTTAGCATATAAGAGTGCTATGTGCATAAAGAATAATATGTATAAGAAGTTATACATATATGTATAAGAAGTTATACATGAATAAAGCAAACATGTATGAGGAGTCATACATAAAAGATGTCATATGAAGGATGTGTATGTATAAGTGTTATACGTACAAATCATGAACGAAAAGCTAAGTACATTACAGCATCCGATGTTGTAAAAGAGATAGTTGATAACCGGAATTTAATGGAACTAGAGTAGTTCCGTTAGCCGAATATCGTCTCCCGATAGACTCGTGAAAAAAGGGGAGTGTTTGACTGGCTTTAGAACCAGAGTCTAAAAACTTGTTTAGACATGTACTTAGAAAGGCTCTATGTGATGAAAAGATTGCATAGAACAAAGGAAAATTACAATGAAAATTAGAGTGATGCAACTGTTGCTAATCCTCTAACCGAAGCCATTGGCATAAGGTTGACATGATGGTTATGTCATCTCAATGTGATTGAGCAGTATACCTTAATTGCTGAAGATCGTTATGTAAATATTGGATAGAGTATTGATATTTACATAAGTGATGATCGCATTCATTGTTAGAGTTTCTTTAAGAACTCAATTATTCAGTTTGACTGAAAACATTGAATACCTTGTTTATCTGAATAAGTTGTGGAGACAATGTTGAACAATATTCAAGTGAATAAGATGAACATTGTATTTTGTCCCTAGTCACTTAATGAGGTGACGTCTCGGAGTGACTAGATTGTAAGTCGATTGATGGTTGTTCAACACCATAAGGTCTTATGTGATGACTGGTCGATTACATGGGCAGAGTGTGTGACACTTTGCCGGACAGTGACCATTTAGAGAGTCCCTAAGTTCTATTATAGACGCCTGGTCGTGGCGGGGATCTCTAAGATGTTCTAATGAGTCGATTCTTTTGATCGGAGACTATTATCCGAGCAGTGCGGTTTTGAGTGACTTTGGTTTTTGTCCTAGGTCGTGCCGTGAAAGGAGGCCAAAAGGGCATTTACTAGGTCATGGCGAGTTGTATTGTGCAATAGGATAGATAGGGCATACAGGAATTGTCCACCCACGTTGGGTAACTATATCTCAAGGCCACTCGAGGAGTTAATGACTACAAATGCGTGGCCGCGCTCGGAAGTAATCTGTGAGAGATTTTCCCGGTCAGGTAGTCACACTCCCGATCGAGAAAACCACTCGCGATGTGTTCATGTGCAAGTGCGACCTGAAAGACATCTTGCATTGAGTGGGAGATTAAAACGGACAAGAGAATTGGTAGCGCACACCTTGTATCGGACAAGTGGAAGATTGTTGGAGTTAGTGTCCTCCACAATAGTGCGTTAACATAATAAATCTCATTAATGGAATATCATCAGATATTTAATTATTTGATCCTCGTCAGTTGGTTAACGTAAATCGATAACGGTTGGCTGACTAGAGTTTGACGTTATTGTCGTGAAACGGCGGTGATCAACTGACCCCTTTCGGTCACACCTAAAGGAACGAACCCCAATTGATAACTAATTAATTGTATGAGATACAATTTGTTTAGTCCCTTGATTTATAGACTAAGAGGTTAGTCGATTATTTTTAGAGAGATTTCGAGTTGCGAACTCGAGGAGCGGCAGTTATTATTTAATTATGCGATAATTAAATAATAAGTTTTAGGAAATGGGTTTTAGTTAATTAATTGTTAATTTACTAAAATTGTACTAATTGATTAATGTGATTAATATTAGTACGTAAATAATATGTGTAGTGGTACACGTATTTACGGAGTGAATTGGACGAATTAATTATTGAAGTATTTAAACATGATACGATGTTTAATATAAAAATTACACGGATTTGTGTGACAAATATAAGAACCAACATGGACCCGTAAATGGTCAAGTGGACCGTGTAAAATAAGAGTAGTGGATGATTATTCACATAATCATTTCACCTTATTTTGTATACTACCATAATTTATCTTATGTAAGAGTTTACATGTGATGTAAGATAAAAACATAAGACAAACTTTCTCCACTCCCTCACTCCACCTTCCACCCGCCACTTCCTTTCCCTATACACTCCATATATTGTTCACATTTCACTCTACCTCACTTACACACTCCACTACTTTGCATGTGAACACTTTTTTCCTCTATCTCTCTAAAAAATAATAATACATTACTACTAATATTACTAAGATTAGTTAGTAATATTACTAATTATTATCAAGGTCATATTAACAAGTTACTAGTTCATACTTGTTATTATTATTGGGTTAGTTCTTGGGTGCAACAAAAAGGAGATCTTCTTATTGAAGATTTGCAAGGAGGATCTTCCATTTGGTTTAAGCTCAAGAACAAGCTAGTAAGGTGAACTAGCTTGTGCCCTTTTTACCACAAATTCAATGTAAGGAAATTGTTTTTCCTTATACTTTCTTTTTATGCTTTCATATTAGCATGCATGTTACATAGATCACCTAAATAACAATTTATGAGATAAATTAATTTTATTAGAAAGTCTATGATCTTTCAGTAATAATAATAATAATAATAATAATAATAATAATAATAATAATAATAATTGTAAGATGCCTTCTCATTTCTTTTCTTCCCCTATATGGACGAATACAAATGAGTTTAACTTTCTTGCAAAAAAAAAAAAAATAATAATAATAATAATAATAATAATAATAATAATAATATTAATAATAATAATAATAATAATAATAATAATAATAATAATAATAATAATAATAATAATAATGAAAGCTAGAGAGAGAAAATAATGTGCGATTAGAAAGAGATTCGTGGCGCCATTGATTTTCGAGTCGATGGCTAGGAAATCTGATCAGCAAAGACAGCGTGAGATGACCTTAAGAGGACGGAGTATCCCTGCTACGTCTCCTGAGGCGCCTACGGGTGTGGTAGATGAGGAAACTGTGGAAACAAGTAGCCCTAATGGGCTATGCTCTGGTCCAGATGTAGCTGAGGAAGGAAAGACTAAGAACATTCATGATATTGTGGGAATCAAAGAACTTGTAGTGGAAACAGATGAGGAGGATGAAACATAAGATGAAATAGAGGCAAGCGAGGAGGATGAGGAGATTGTACGTGAAAGCGTGGAACAGGGGATAGAAACCCCAGAGAATGACAAGAAAACAGAGTCTGAGGACTTGTTACAAATTCATCTAGAGGATGTTGAGTATGAGATTGAATACTAGAATCAGGCCGTAATATGTTTTATTTTAGGAGCCAATCCCCCTTGGGAGATTGTTGAGGGATTCATAAGACGGATATGGACACAGTTTAATATTGACAAGATTTCGTTTATGCCAAATGGGATCTTCTTGGTTCGGTTCAAATCCATGGAAATGAAAGAAAAGGTGCTAAGTTCTGGATATTACTTATTTGATAACAAACCTATGATTGTAAAATCATGGGCAAACGACTTGGAAATGAAGAAGGATGAGGTTAAATCAGTACCGGCATGGATTAAGATTCACAAATTGCCATTGAAATTCTGGGGAAAAGGGTTGCCTAAGATTACAAGCATTGTTGGCAAATTCATTAAGTGTGATGTGGCAACTGAGGAAAGAACTAGATTAGGGTATGCTAGGGTAATGGTTGAGCAATTGGTGGATCAACAGTTGCCTCCCAAAGTGTCCTTTAAGGATGAAAATGGTGGGGTGATTCAGGTAGACATTGAATATGAGTGGGACCCGTTAAATGTAAGAAATGCCAAGGTATGGGACATGAAATGGAGCAGTGCAGAAAAGGAGAACAGAAGAAAGTAAGCCAAAAGCCAGTAAAACAGGTCTGGAAACCAATTTCTAAGAAGGCTAAGACTTCTGATGCTCTTGAGCCACAGAGACAAGTCAGGCAGACACGAGAAGATAGGACCTCCTCCACAGGTTTATGAAAGATCATAGATCCATATTAGACTCTCAAATAAAAATTAAATTATCTCATAATTTATCATTTAGGTGATCTATGTAACATGCATGCTAATATGAAAGCATAAAAATGAAAGAATAAGGAAAAACAATTTCCTTACATTGATTTTGTGGTAAAAAAGGCACAAACTAGTTCACCTTACTAGCTTGTTCTTGAGCTTATACCAAATGGATGATCCTCCTTACTAATCTTCGAAGAGAAGATCTCCTTCTTGTTGCACCCAAGAACTTACCCAAAATAATAACAAGTATTGAACTAGAACTTGTTAATATTATACCCTTGATATTATTTATAATATTACTAACAAGTCTTAGTAATAAAATTTATTTACTAACAATCTTAGTAAAGATGGATAATTATTTTTTAGAGAGATGAATGATAATAGTTCACATGCAAAACATACAATGAGTTGTAGTGTAGAAATGAACAACAATTGGAGTGTTGATGGGAGAAAGTGGCGGGTGGAATAAATGGAGTGAGGGAGTGCACTTGTTTTTATTTTGTCCAATCTTATATCACATGCAAGTGATCATAAGATGACTTATGGAAGAAACAACAAGTAAAGTAAAATGATTATGTCTATAATCATCCACTACACTCCATTTACACGGTCCAATGTCCCATTCACGGGTCCATTTTGGTTCTTATATTTGTCGCACAAATACGTGTAAATTTTATTTAAACATCGTATCATGTTTAAATGTCTCCAATTAATTTCGTCTAAATCACTCCGTAAATATACGTGTACCACTACACATATTATTTACGTACTAATATTAATCACATTAATCAATTAGTACAATTTTAGTGAATTAACAATTAATTAACTAAAACCCGTCTCCCAAAATTTATTATTCAATTATCACATAATTAAATAATAACTGTCGTTCCTCGAATTCGCAACTCGAATTCTCCCTTAAAATAATTGACTAACCTTTTAGTTTACAAATCAAGGGACTAAATAAATTGTATCTCATACAATTAATTAGTTGTCTATTGGGGTTCGTTCCTATAGGTGTGACCGAAAGGGGTCAGTTGATCACCGCCGTCTCACGACAATAACGTCAAACTCTAGTCAGCCAACCGTTATCGATTTACGTTAATCAACTGACGAGGATCAAATAATTAAATATCTGATGATATTTCATTAATGAGATTTATTATGTAAACGCACTATTGTGGAGGACACTAACTCCAACAATCTCCCACTTGTCCGACACAAGGTGTGCGCTACCAATTCTCTTGTCCGTTTTAATCTCCCACTCAATGCAAGGTGTCTTTCAGGTCGCACTTGCACACGAACATATCGCGAGTGGTTTTCTCGATCGGGAGTGTGACTACCTGACCGGAAAAATCTCTCACAGATTACTTCTGAGCGTGGCCACGCATTTATAGTCATTAACTCCTCGAGTGGCCTTGAGATATAGTTACCCAACGTGGGTGGACAATTCCTGTATGCCCTATCTATCCTATTGCACAATACAGCTCACCATGACCTAGTAAATGACCTTTTGGCCTCCTTTCACGGCACGACCTAGGACAAAAACCAAAGTCACTCGAAAACTGCACTTGCTCAGATAATAGTCTCCAGTCAAACGAATCGACTCATTAGAACATCTTAGAGATCCCTACCACGACCAGGCGTCTATAATAGAACTTAGGGACTCTCTAAATGGTCACTGTCCGGAAAAGTGTCACACACTCTGCCTATGTAATCGACTAGTCATCACGTATGACCTTATGGTGTTGAACAACCATCAATCGACTTACAATCTAGTCACTCCGAGACGTCACCTCATTAAGTGACTAGGGACAAAATACAATGTTCATCTTATTCACTTGAATATTGTTCAACATTGTCTCCACAACTTATTCAGATAAATAAGGTATTCATGTTTTCAGTCAAACTGAATAATTGAGTTCTTAAGAGACTCAAACAATGAATGCGATCATCACTTATGTAAATATCAATACTCTATCCAATATTTACATAACGATCTTCAGCAATTAAGGTATACTGCTCAATCACAATGAGATGACATAACCATCATGTCTACCTTATGCCAACGACTTTGGTTAGAGGATTAGCAACAGTTGCATCACTCTAATTTCCATTGCTATTTTCCTTTGTTCTATGCAATCTTTTCATCACATAGAGCATATTTAAGTACATGTCTAAACAAGTTTTTAGACTCTGGTTCTAAAGCCAGTCAAACACTCCCACTGTTTTCACGGTCTCTTGGGATATGATATTCGGCTAACAGAACTACTCTAGTCCCATTAAATTCCGGTTATCTACTATCTCTCTTAAACATCGGATGTTGTAATGACTTAGCTTTCGTTCATGATTTGTACGTATAACACTTATACATACACATCCTTCATATGACATCTTTTATGTATGACTCCTCATACATGTTAGCTTTATACATGTATAACTCCTTATACACATATGTATAACTTCTTATACATATTATTCTTTATGCACATAGCACTCTTACATGCTAATCATTCCTTAACGAGGCCCATAACATCTTATAAGCATAGGAATGTTTCCGTGTAATCCTTTTACACAAAATTCATAAATTCCTCCAGTCAAGAGATAATCCTCAGTGCTTCTCAAGTACTCAAGGATGCTCTTGATAATCATCTAGTGACACTCACTAGAAAATGATTGGTAATGACTTCTCATATTCTCAACATGATAAGTCCCGACGAGAGAAACTTTTAGCATATTTAATAGATCTTGCAGCGGAAGCACAAGAGATCATTTTTATTGTTCAACAACTTGAACGAGTCAAGAATCTTATCACATAAGTCTCTTGACTATAATGATAATATCCATGGAGATCTATCTCCGGATATTTATGATGCTCCATGCTACTCTCAAATATTCACCCGAGAATATTTCAAGTCACTAATATGTCAAACACATATTTAGACTAAGAAACATCACCTTAGCTACATTTCTAGTCACTAATATGTCAAGCACATATTTAGACTAAGAAACTCACTTTAGCTCCCACTAAACTCCATGTATCATCATGGTACCTCGACACTCGAGTAATACCATTTTGATAGACTACATGATTGAACCCAAAGTTCCAACTCTTTGACGTATATAGATCATAAAAGGGATCTTTCAAGCATGCTAGGCTTCTTAGCATTGACAACATCAACAAAACTTCTCCCAAGGAGAAAGTTTATTCATTTGCCGAATCTCATCCTCATGAGAAGCTATATTGCTAAGAACATACGAATAGATAAAGGCATTTGGGTTGTCACAAAACTCTCTATAACAAGCCCAAATTTTAAACATTTTATGTAACCTTTACGACAAGATCAAGGTAACCAACCAAAGTATTCACCTTAAATCAAGTCTCAAAAATATCTCGTGTTTCCTTCCTTTTCGCATCGTGTGCAAGGAGATCAATTCGAATTGCATGGTGACACGCCATCACATAGAGTTCATACTATAGAAAAGCCTTTGATGAGGGTTTAAGATTCGTCACTTTTGAAAAGTTACGCAATATTATCGCAAAATTATCTCCTTATAACCACTGAGCCACAATAAAGAACGTCTTCCTGCATTATACTTAGTTTGTGGGTCTTGGACTTCCGTAAGTTCAAAATTTCTCCCACTCTGTCTTCCATAAAATTAAAATCTTTCTGGAAAGACAGTATTATGAGCCACAAACTATTTGTTCTCGTTTTGGAGGAGTAAAAACCAAGTGGTTCAATTTTGGATAACCCTCACAAATACACAAATTGGTTCTGAACATAAACATTTATGATCCCAAATGTATAAAAAGACAAGTTAGGGACTCTCCCTATCCATATCTCATATGGAGTCATTAAGGCTATTATAGTCGGGTTTTAAACTTTTAGTGAGAAAATAGCTTACAAAAATTGCGAAAAACCTCAAACTATATCTCATAAAGTTCGGTTTATCTTTTTGACTACACCATACTCTATTGTGTCCCAAGGAAAAGGTATTATGTGAACTGGTTCACAATCTTCTTAGTGATTATCAAGGTCATTACTTGATATTACCCATTTGATCTTCAAAGTCATTACTTTGAAATTTCCGACCAACATCTTGATCTTGAAGTGCTTTTGGTTTACTACTTCATTTTGAAAATATTCCACGTTTCAAAAATCACTTTTATGTCTTATTAAATAGATATGAGGTTTTCATATCTACTTAACATTACGGTAAAAGTAACGAAGTATATATATAACCAACTATTGTCCTTACACATCCGTATGTATATGGTCAATCACCTCACTATTGTGTTTCTTTTCTGCAAAAGAAAACATAATACATGCACACATACCATAAGACTCTCAATCAAATGGTTGTTCGATGTGCTTATCGTTTATTCATTTAAACGAATTTACTTGAGGTTTGATCAATTGGGTTCACCGAATTAGAGACATTAAAATCTACAAGATAGTATAATATTTAGTTTTCGTGAAGAATGTAAAATTCCTCTAACTGAGTGGTCTAAACCAACCACCAAGTTATCATAGGAGTAGGTACAACCTTTTGTTTTAAATCACATAAGTAATGCCTTCTATGTATAAACATAGATGATTACATTCTTTTATAACCAAATTTAGGTACATTTGTCCCCATCGAAATCATTGCTACTCTAGCACCATTTCGATACAAAATTGTCCTATGCTAGACGTCTTACGTTTTATCAATTCATGTAAACTTCTTTACAAGGAAATGACCCGTACTTGGTATCTCATACCAAGATAGTGGAACTAGCCTATCCATTGAGTAGATGTCTCTTTCAACTTTTGTTCTATCGCATACATCTAGGGTTGATTCTTCTTAACTCCCACTCACTTTCACATTCCTTTTTGCTTCAATCAAGCAAAAATGAATCTCATGAAGACCTCTCTTCATGTCATTCGTAATATTTTATACACTTAGTAAGAGTGAATTACTATAAAGTGAGTGAAACATGTGGCAAAATCTCAATTTCTTGCGAAATTGGACTACCTAACCGTTCAATTGTTATCATATGCCTAAACTCTTTAGCGCATAAACAATCGATTTGGCCTTTCTCGAAGTGAGCCATTTGACGGTATCATATTGGAGTATTATAAGTGTTTTTGAAAACTCTTTTCGCAAACTTTTGAATTACTCTTGAGTAATTAAAACTAATACGTCATCTTCATGACGGAGGTGTCACTTCCGAAATCAAGACTCTCTTGATAAAATGTGACTTCCTTTTAAACTCGTAATATGAGTTTGCAACATAAAAACCCTTTTTAATATGTATGGACGTTATGTTGTATAATAATCGCAAAAAACGTTGTAAGCTTATGTAGGTGAATTGGTAAATCATGTTACCAATCATTAATTCCTTCAAAGAAACCGCTTCCTATGAAAGAACGAAACGAGTATAATAATAAATAGAGGATGAAAGGAGGATGAAGTGCGCGGTGTCATAGTAAGTTCATTAATGAAAATGAACGAAAAATAGGAAAAATTAACATTCAATGTTTTAAAAATACTTGTGAAAAACATGTTCAACAAGTTTTAACATTTATATAATGATCTCCCACTAAATTATATAAATGATTCCAAGACCCAAATATTAAACAAAAATGAGCATCGCTTGGGCGAAACATCCCATAATTGTGTAAATTCGGTAAGTCACGTTGACTAATTCTACCTTTAGAACTCTTGGTCGACGAATTTCCTTAAATCCATCTACTAGCCCCGGAACACAGGACCGTCTTATATCCCGTTGAGTCCAACCAATTTTAGCGTGTGATAACCGTTTACCACCCTACTTACCCAAGGTAAAAAGAGAACACCCCGCTTGGGCGAGCGTGACTCTAATGAACAAGAGATTCATAGGTGTTACTAATTGGTAAGGCTAATCTCAATTTTAGTTATGTGAAAGATCTTGTCAATTTAGTCATAAATTCCTTATAAGTGAATTAATTCGGTGAATGTAAATGACGTGAATTGACAACCGCGAAAATAAAATGCATGTGAATGGCGATTTTGGCATGCGCGAAAATAAAACAAGCAAACAAGTAAGCATATGAAAGAAAAAAAAATCCTAGTATGGCCACCTAGTTAATAAAAACTAGTCTATTACATTTCGGAAACCAACTCCTTGGTCCGTTGCCTCTTCATTCCAAAAGTGGCTCCTTCTTGTGGGATTTGGAAAACCTTCCAAAAAAAAAACTCCGTCTCGATGTAATCCGTCTTTTGGAAACGCCGGTTAGAATAACTATTACAAATGAATTACATAGCTATTCCTATTATACATTAATTGATAAAATAAATAAAACTATTAATTAATTACAAACCGACGATACGAGATCGTATTTGATTACAAACAAATCGATATTCCCATTCATTTCGGGTAATAACGATTAAAATTAAACTAGGTCATACTAGGTACAACAAGATAAATACTTTAAATAAATGACAATCATTCATTCAACTTAAATAAATATGCTTAAAATGCTGTAAAATGATGCCAAAATCCCCCTATGTATCATTCGTTGGTATCCATCTCGGTTTTTTGTGGATTTAATCGATTTTTAACATTAAAAATCAATAATCAACTCTTAAATCTCATCTAAGTCCAAACTAATTGTCCAAACTGTTTTGAACCTCAAAATTAGTCCTCACTAATTTTATGATAAATAATTAGTATGATTTGGTAATATTTTGCTAATTTAATCGATAAAATCATAATATTTAAGTAAAAATCCAAAATAATTGAAAACATTACCCAAAAATTGAAACAAAAATATTAAGTATTCTGAAATACTCACAAGAACACCAAAATGTCAGAAAAATTGCCCAAAAACTCCGGATAAATTTTATGAAGAAAAAGATCGATATTTATCGGGTTTTAACCACAAAAACCAATAAACATCAAAACAAAGTGAAAACACACATGCAAAATCACTTTTAACAATTAAATAATATTTTTAAATATACATAAATTTATCATGGGCAGAATCAAATGTTTCGAAATTATGATTAATTAATTTGACTTTTATCAACTTTTATCTCATAAAATCATAAACATGCAAAAAATTCGCACCAACCTTCAACTTTTTGCATACAATCAGTAGAAAACATGCATGAAATACCATAAACAATCCATGCACCGAATCAACTTTTAACTATTTTTAGTCAATTTTTTAACTAAAATACGGCATTTTAACTCGGTTTTCTACCAAAAATCATTAAAAATAGCAAAATAACTTCAAAAATCACCAAACTTAACCACAAACCTTTTAAGATCAGTAGGTATGCATGCACCAAAAATTTCGTGCTAAAACCTCTTCTAACACAATTTTTGAGTTTTTACAAATTATCTCATAATTCATTAAAATGCTTAAAATCAACATGCAAATTACAAGCCTAAGCTCTGATACCACTTGAAAGATCATAGATCCATATTAGACTCTCTAATAAAAATTAAATTATCTCATAATTTATCATTTAGGTGATCTATGTAACATGCATGCTAATATGAAAGCATAAAAATAAAAGAATAAGGAAAAACAATTTCCTTACATTGATTTTGTGGTAAAAAGGGCACAAACTAGTTCACCTTACTAGCTTGTTCTTGAGCTTATACCAAATGGATGATCCTCCTTACTAATCTTCGAAGAGAAGATCTTCTTCTTGTTGCACCCAAGAACTTACCCAAAAATAATAACAAGTATTGAACTAGAACTTGTTAATATTATACCCTTGATATTATTTATCATATTACTAACAAGTCTTAGTAATAAAATTTATTTACTAACAATCTTAGTAAAGATGGATAATTATTTTTTAGAGAGATGAATGATAATAGTTCACATGCAAAACATACAATGAGTTGTAGTGTAGAAATGAACAACAATTGGAGTGTTGATGGGAGAAAGTGGCGGGTGGAATATATGGAGTGAGGGAGTGCACTTGTTTTTATTTTGTCCAATCTTATATCACATGCATGTGATCATAAGATGACTTATGGAAGAAACAACAAGTAAAGTGAAATGATTATGTCTATAATCATCCACTACACTCCATTTAAACGATCCAATGTCCCATTCACGGGTCCATTTTGGTTCTTATATTTGTCGCACAAATACGTGTAAATTTTATTTAAACATCGTATCATGTTTAAATGTTTCTAATTAATTTCGTCTAAATCACTCCGTAAATATACGTGTACCACTACACATATTATTTACGTATTAATATTAATCACATTAATCAATTAGTACAATTTTAGTGAATTAACAATTAATTAACTAAAACCCGTCTCCCAAAATCTTTTATTCAATTATCACATAATTAAATAATAACTGCCGTTCCTCGAGTTCGCAACTCGAATTCTCTCTTAAAATAATTGACTAACCTTTTAGTCTACAAATCAAGGGACTAAATAAATTGTATCTCATACAATTAATTAGTTGTCTATTGGGGTTCGTTCCTATAGGTGTGACAGAAAGGGGTCAGTTGATCACCGCCATCTCACGACAATAACGTCAAACTCTAGTCAGCCAACCGTTATCGATTTACGTTAATCAACTGACGAGGATCAAATAATTAAATATCTGATGATATTCCATTAATGAGATTTATTATGTAAACGCTCTATTGTGGAGGACACTAACTCCAACAGTTTCCATACTCCAACTAAGAGACTTGTAAAGATGAATACACAGGAAGTTATAAAAGATGGGTATATTACAGAAGCGTTTGGAGCACATTCATATAAGGAGGTAGTTATTTCTCCCCCCAAGAAGAGTGTTGTTGGAAATGGTAATGTTGTATCCCCTATAATCTCTAATGGATAGGATAGGCTTTTGGAATGTGAGAATGATGAATAGAGTAGGCAAGCAAAGAGCTATTAATTATTTTTTACAGAATAAAAATATAGGTTTATTTGGTTTACTAGAAACAAAAACAAAGAGCAAAGCTTTTAATAAGGCTGTTAGTAGTTTTAATAATTGGTGTTTCTCGACTAATAATGGTTATCACTCTGGTGGAAGAATTTGGGTTCTATGGAATCCAAAGCTCTTTGGAGTACAAGTCTTGGAGTATAATGCTCAGTATATACATCAGAAGGTTGATTCACTCGTGGATAGGAGAGTGTTCTGTATGACCATGGTATATGCTTTTAATGGGATTCATGACAGAGACCCTCTGTGGGATAATTTGAGAAGGATTGCTAATCTTGTTTGTGGCCCTTGGGCAGTAGCAGGTGACTTCAATTGTGTCCTATCTGCTACTGATAGAGTAGGTGGGAATACTCCTTCTCTTGAGATGGAACCTTTCAGAAGGTGTGTTGCAGATTGTGGAGTGTTAGATATTACTGCAATAGGGTCTATATTTACCTGGAATAACAAACAAAAACCTGAGGAAAGAATATACAGCAAAATTGACAGGTTTCTAGTGAACAGGGCCTGGTGTGACAGTTTTCCTGACTTATATGCACATTTCCTTCCAGTGGGGCTTTTTTATCATACTCCGTGCATTATAAAAAGTACTAAAAAAGTTCCGGGCAAGACGATTTTTAAGTACTACAATATGTGGGGTGGCTCCAAGGAATTTTTACCAATTGTGAGAGGAACTTAGGATACTAGTATTACTGGTACTCATATGTTCAGGTTGGTTAAAAATTTGAAGAATCTGAAGCCTGCATTAAGGAGTCTGAATAGGGAGGGCTTTAGTGACATAGAGATTTCAACTAATATATTGCAGAAACAGGTGGAGGGGTTGCAAGAGAAAATTGGTAAAGATCCTACAAATTTGCAGTTAATCTCTGCTGAACATGAAGGCTCTATGTAGTTACAGGAGTTAAGCAAAGCTAGAGAAAGTTTCCTATCTCAAAAAGCCAAGCACCAGTGGATAAAAGAGGGGGATGCTAATAGTGCATATTTGCATGGCATGCTGAAAAAGAGGAGAAATATGAATAAAGTAGTAATGGTAGAGGATATGAATGGCAGAATGTGTGATAGTCAAGCACATATTCATGATGCTTTTCTTGAATACTACCAAAATTTGCTAGGGTCAAGTCAGGATACAAAGAAGATTCATAAGAAAATCATTGATCAAGGACCTATATATAATGATGAGAACTGGGTTAGCCTGCTGAAACCAGTTACAGGAAAGGAGATCAAGGATGCGTTATTCAGCATTCCAGATATCAAATCTCCTGGAACAGATGGTTACACAAACAAGTTTTTTAAAGATGCTTGGGGTGAAATAGGAGGTGATGTTATCAATGTTGTACAGGACTTTTTTCATCAGAGACAGCTCCTAAAACAAATTAATGCTACTAATCTTACACTCATCCCTAAGTGTGATAGGCCAAAGATTGTGCTTCAATATCGACCAATTTCTTGTTGCAATGTAGCTTACCAGGTCATCTCAAAGCTACTGTGTGCTCGGCTTGCTGAAGTGTTGCCCCACATAGTTGGAAATAACCAGGGAGCTTTCATCCAACATAGAAGGATTCAGGAAAATATACTTATTTGCCAGCATTTGATTATACTGTATGAAAGACCTCATGCTTCACTTAGATGTATGTTCAAGATTGTTTTGCAAAAGGCATATGATACAGTGGAGTGGTCTTTTGTTGGACAGTTATTGGATGTGCTTAATTTTCCTTCTGATTTCAAAGTTATGCTCATGTAATGCATCACTACTGCCACATTTTCCTTGTCTGTAAATGGTGAAATGTTTGGGTATTTCATTGGCAAGAGAGGGCTAAGACAGGGGGATCCCCTATCTCCCCTAATTTTTACCTTGTGCATGGAATACCTCATACGTACCCTACAATATGTTGCCTCCAAGTTTGAGTTAAAGTACCATCCCTTGTGTAATAAACAAAGGTTAACAAGCTTAATGTTTGCTGATGATGTCCTCCTATTTAGTAGAGGGGATGCTACCTCTATGATGTTGCTGCTACAGTCCTTCTCCACCTTCTTCAAGGCATCTGGATTGAAGGTAAGTGCTTCTAAGTCTAATGCATATTTTAGGAATGTACCAGAGCAGATTAAGTATGACATTCTACAGGTGTCAATGCTTCTAAGTCTAATGCATACTTAGGAATACCAATACAAACCACAAGATTAAAAAAACAGGACTGTGAATGCCTAGTGGAAAAAATATGCAACCGTATTCATAGTTATGGAGCAAGGAAGTTCTCTTATGCAGGGAGACTAGTTATTGTGCGGAGTGTTCTCAATTCTTTACATTCCTACTGGGCATCAATGTTCATTATACCCAAGGGGATCATCAATAGAATTGAGGCAGTGTGCAGAAACCTTTTGTGGGATAATAGTGCAGATTATAGAAGAACTCCCCTTGTGGGATGGGATACTGTCGGTAGACCAAAAGAAAAAGTAGGATTAGGTCTTAAAGATCAGGAAATTTGGAACAAAGCCATGGTTGGAAGACTTGTCAATTGGGTAGCTGAAAACAGGGATTCAATATGGGTGAAACGGGTACATCAAAATTACCTGAAGGGCCAGGATTGGAAGGATTATAAACCTAGTGCAAACTAAAGTTGGGTATGGAGAAGAATTTGCAAGGTCAAGGAGGAAATGGCTACTGGATACATCAATGGCAAATGGGATGTTCAACCAGATGGCTATACACCAGCTGCCTGCTATGATTGGCTTATGGCTGTTATGACTGGCTTAAAGGTACCAGACCTCGGGTAAACTGTACAGAGCCATTTGGAATGGGCGGGTAATACCAAAACACCAATTCCTGGGTTGGCTTGTTTCTCATGAGGCATTAAGACCACAGCTAGACTAGTAAGATTCGGATTGGACATTGATGATAAATGCTATTTGTGTGGAATGTCTGATGAAACCCAAGACCACTTATTCTTTGATTGTGTTTACAGTAAGAGGGTCATTAGGTGGCTGAATCACCAGAATGGGTGGGACTTCCCTGTGAGTGGTGTATTGAGCTGGTGCGCCCAAAGGACAGGAACAGTGGTCCAGAGGGGGGTGCAGGCTGCCATGATGATGGGAGCGTTATATCAGGTATGGCATTAGAGAAATAAGAGCAAGAATGACAGACTACTGCAACGACCTGAGAGTGTGGCAAAGCAAATTGTGGAGGAGATGAAATCAAGAGTTCGAGGCCGGGATATACAACACATGAAAACTGCAGAGATAGACTGGCTAAAGAGGATGCAACTTGTAGAATGCTAGATTTATCTTATTTGGTTCTAATACACACCTCATTATTTTGATATATATAAAAAGCTCACATTTCACAAAAAAAAAATTAATAATAATAATAATAATAATAATAATTAATGGTAATTCCTATAATAATTAGAATAAGGCAATAGTTTCCTAAATGGCATCATATACTCTCTAAACCTAGACTATAAATACAAAGTAAATCTGAAAAGTAGTTCATAAAAGTAGAGGAAGGAGGTTTAGAAGGCGGAAGAACAATTATCGATAAAAGGTAAGATCGTCTTATAAATAATTCAACTCGTATTTTGTTTAATTAAATCTGTATAACATGACAATGACCATATAGCATGACCATGCCGTGACCTTAACTGTATCTCTGCCGTGGACCGTCTCTACCTCATCGGGCCTATTATTGACCGACGTTGACTAACCAAGGCTGGGAACAAGGGGTGGTGGTCATGGTGGTTGGGTATTTGTGCCGAATTGATTAAGCACGGGTTTCGAACCCTCTAATGGACGAGTCTTAACCTGGGCATGGTGGGGTTGTGATGTGGAAGAGTAGTCGACCATAGTGGAGGCATTGGGGTGGTGGTCGGTGGTGGCTGGTGACGGTGGTGGTGGTAAACAGGGGAAAGCAGGGGAGTTGTCGTGGCTGTTTTAAGACGGGCACTGCGGTTGCGTTTTTTACTGCTTCGGGGAAAGGGGACCACCCCTGGAATCACCGTGGGATAGTGGAGTCAACGGTGGTGGCCAGAGGTGGTAGTGGTTGTTGTGGTAGCCGTGGTGCTGGGTTCTATACACGGTGAAGGGTGGTGGTTTGGTTGTTGATGTTGGGTAGAGAAGAGAGTTAGGGCACGTGTTTTTGGGCTGCTGGTGGTGGTTTGACGGGTGGTCGGTGTGTGTTTGGCTACGTCAGGTTGCAGGCTAGTGGGGACGGAGTTGGGTGGACTTGGTGGTGGCTTGTGGTCTCGGGTTTGGTGGGTTTATGGGAGGTGTGGACACGGTTATAAAACTGAGTATATGGGGGGGGGGGGGGGGAGTGTTGTTGGGTGTTTTTGTGAAGGGTTTTCTTTTGGGTTATTTGGGTTTGTTATAATCGGGCTTTTAATATCGTAACCTTTTATAATAATAATAAATAATTAATTTGAATAATAAATAATAAAAGAATGTAATAATTAATAATAGATGGAAAATTATAATATTTATGTTAAGTGACGATTTGTGAAGAAATTATAATCGGGTTTGGTTGCTTTAATTATTTGGATCGCTTGAGCTGCTTATTTGGAATTGCTTGCCAGGTTGGGATAAATCATACTCAACTCTTGTTTGTTAATGTTCGGCATGATGGATGATTTATATTGAAGTGGAATTGATCATAAGTTGATAAGTGAATTGTTCATATGTTGATATTGTTGTATTTGTTGGAAGGGAGAATTATATTACATTGTGTTGATTGTTATTAATAATTATGATAAGATGGGTTTAAATTGCTATCGTGGATTGTGAATGTGGAAATTGTGATAAGCTGTGGTACATTCATATGTACATTGTTGAGGGAGTTTGTTCTCTGGGGTGGATGGTAATATGTAAGTTATGAGAGTGGGGTACTATTACATGATGGTGGTACGTTTTTAAGGGAGGGGTGCCAAAGTAATGTGAGCACATTGTTAAGGGAGGTGTGCTAAGTCATGTAAAAGAGCACGTTGTTAAGGGAGAGTGCAATGTGAATGGAATTGGATTGCCTATCGTATGTTGTTGTTGTTAATATTTATTCCTACTCAACCTCGTGGTTGACTATGTATTCGTGAACACATGTGATGAACCATAATGGGGAGCAGATTTGACAGGTACTACAGATTAGCTGATTTGGGAACTATGGGACGCGTGAGGACTTGGCCAGTCTACCTAGAAGTCTAGACCACATAGATTATTTGATCACTTTATTTATTTCCGCTGCGAGTTGTACTTTAATTAAGTTCTAGTTGGTTAATTTATAATAAGCATGTATTCGCTAAAGTTTTATTTAAAGTACTTTGGTGAGTTGGACTTTGTTATTCACTTCCTTGGGAAACCGAGATGGTAACGCTCTCATTTACTTGGGATGTATAGCTAAAGACTCCTGAATAAATGGGGGTGTTACAAAGTGGTATAAGAGAAAAACGATCCTCAGGGCTAACCAATGAATTTAATAATGAATTTAGGTTATGTCTAATAAATTGAACCCGGGTAGAAACTGTTAGGAGCCCTTTTGGCTTTGGATGAGAAGGTACCCTTACTCCAAACCCCGACCCTTTCAGTTTTGAACCGGTTACCTTAAGAGATATTGATGAGTGGGGTAATTTAAAATGAATGTTGTTTATTTTTCTTAGGTGTCATTGTTGCCTTTGATGTGTAATGTTTTCGTTGATGACCGAAGTTACGTGGACGTAACCTTCATTTTAAGGAGAGTGGAATGGATGAAATGAGGATTTGATGTTGAATTGTTTTGATCCTGAGCATGAAAGTAATTTTAAATCGATATTGATTATGTGGTTGGACGTTGTGTGATAGTAGTATCATGTCTAGTGATATGCGGTTATGTGAATCCCAAAACCATGCTATTTACAATATATTATGAAATGATTAAACTTGTGATATGAATGCTTTAGAGTAGATACTAGTCATGTATGAAGCTTGATGACCAAGTTGTGTTGATACAAGTATAGGACGGTGTTAATGAGGGCTTGTGACCTAGTAAAAAGGAATGTAGAAGCTGAACCTTATTTGTCACATTTTACTCCTATTTGATTTAGTTGCCGTTTGACCTCTGTTTATCATCTAAGATTGAAATGTTTATCAGTGATAACCCATTGAGTTAGCTTTCCAATGTCATTGGTCTCATGTTTAAAAGTTTTATGGTTAGAGAGAAATAAATAATTTAGTGGACAATGGTTAGAATGTTCCTGTACAGTTATGTTTTCGACAAACAATTTTGTAAAATTTCTCATTTAAAATGTACTTAAAATTATTGCGTAATTCCAACTCCACTGTTTAAAAGATTCAAATATGTTTTTAAATTGATAAGCCACGTTGCACGATAAAAGTTTGATATTTAATAGTGATTTTAGAACTCGACCCATGTTTTTGACAAATTGCTGATCAGTTTTTGTTAGGACCAAATGGATTGTAAAAATCTTTATAAAATGGTTGTTCGAGATTTAAGTTCGATTATTTTTCTCATGTTTTGAAAACTCTTTATGTTTTTTAGAAAGTATAAAAACTGTACGTAGAATATATCACTTATTTAATGGTGATTTTTGAAAGTTACAGCTTGATTTTGATTTCTGAAAACGCGAGTTTTACCAAAGTTCAATATAAATGCTTTATCGATTCATAACCAATGATAGTTGAGAGATAGGAATAACGATAGGGGGGACCAAATGAGGGGTAAGATAGGATACAGTTGACCACACGTTGTCTTTGTAGGTATAGAATGTTTAAAAATGTTAAGCCATCTTTCCTCGGGTACAAACTTATGTTTTCTTGTTTTACTTTTATAGAACCATGGCTCCAAAGAGATCTACACCTAAACCATTTACCATGTCCCAACAGGAGATTGACCGTTTGATATCTATGAATGAGGTTTTGACTACGGCACTGAAGGCTTAGGGGTCAGTTCAGGATCCAGCAAAGATGAGTGCTAGTATCGCAAGGCACAACCCGACGAAATATGACAGATTAGAAGAACCATCTTTACTTGGGGATTGGCATAGGGAGTTTGACAACCTTTTTGAGTTGTTGGGTTGTCCTGCAGAGTTACAAGTAGATCAAGCTGCTTACTATTTGAGGGGAAAAGCGGGTTTGTGGTGGAATCGTAGTAAGGAGGGCATAAGGGAAGCTTGGAGGGAGAGTGATGAACCTTTTATCACTTGGAATGGTTTCTGATGGAGCGGGTCGTTATCCGCCATCAAACACATTTATACCCAACTATTAGCATAGCAAGCAAGTCGGGGCCGGTCCACAGGACGGGGGTACTCAAATTGTTCAATCTAATTGTAGTTGCACTTAGGGTTGTCAAAATTGATTTGGTTTAAAGATTCTAAACTAGTGAAAGCAATAAAGTAAATAAATATGTAAACAAATAATAAAGGGATACTAGGATGTCATTGGATCATATGGGAATCATGGTAAGATAGCATAAATGAGTTATATAGATGCAAACAATTTATTATTGTTGGATTTAAGTTAGTTCATGTCATATAGTTCATAAGAAGATTTGGGTCCCGGAGCCGAGTCAATTGTGACTTTACAACACCTACAAGTCGACTTAATTCTTCCTAGTAGACTACATGCATGATAAACCAATTCCTAGGGAAACTTACATCTCGGAGCCGAGTCGGTTAAGACTTTACAACACCTACAAGTCGACTTGGGTTTTCCCTACTCAACAATATGCAAGGTCTAACAAGGCTTGAGTTGGTTTATATCTTACAACCCTTGTTGAATAGATAAGAGATAGGTAAAAAATGCAAGGTTTCATAGTCTAGAATTTCATCAAACATGACATGTGCATAAGTTGAAGAACAATAAGCAAGCATTCATATGAACTCATTAAGCATAAATATATCCTATGATTACTCCCCTAATCCCCCACTAATCCTAGTTAAGTAACTACTCACTCATTATTATAGAAGACATGTTATCAATGGTGTCAATCAACACAACAAGTATAAACATGATAAGAGAGTGAAGAAATAAACAATAAAGAGTAAAGAGTAAAGAGTAAAGGGATTATACCAAACTTAAGATGAACAATTGGAAAGGAAAGAATAATAGAAGAAAACTTGATTGATTGATGAAGAGTTGTCAATTCTCCAATAATAATCACCAATTACCCAATAATCATCAATTACCCAATAATAAACTTGAACAATAATTAAGGAAAGATTAATGTGGAGTGATTGAGATTAATCTATTCTAATCTACTCCTAATCTAATCTAAGGAAGGTTTGCCTCCACTAAGAGGACTTAGTCTCTTGATTATTACAAATGGAGTATATATAGTGGTACATCATTAGGTTAAGCAAGGGTAGATTAGTAAATAACAATGCTTAAGTCTTGAATAGAGCTTTCCAAGTCCCGAGGGACATGCGCGGATTGAGTATATACTCCCAAAGAAATCCGCGTGTCCTGGCCTGAAGCATGCTTGGTCCTGTAAGGGGATCCGCTCGGGCTGGGCATCGGGACGCCCGGATCCTGGTCTGGGATGCTCGTTCTTAATCTCGGGATGCTCGGATCCTGGGATAGGGTTCTTCTGCATTCTTAACTGCCTAACAATCCGCTCGTCCTGAGTCTGGGACGCCCGGCTTGAGTCTGGGACGCCCGGATCATAGGCCAGCTTGTCTATTTGAGCTCGGATTGTAAAACGGACGTCATTTCCTCTTCCAGACTCCTATTGAAGTGATTCAAAAGCCTAGAACACTTAATTTTTCGACGCCGTTTCATCTAGCATATTTTTAGAGCCAAACAAGCAACTATTGGTTTCGTTCCGAGCAATTTCTTCTTGTAATGGCTTCCTTCTCGTCATCCTTACTTTTAAGCCTATGATCCTTCTATATACTCTTTATGCCAACATCCTTGGTCATTATTCTTGCCTCCTCTTCATACTAGTCCATCCAAGATCGTCAACAAGCTTCCGAATATGCGCGAGAGACAGGAATTCCGCCTCATTATCTTCTTTCCTACAAGACATATACAATGCAATAGGATAACAAAATAGGAAGGAATTGACGGATAAAATGGTCATGAAATGCTATATTAGTATGCAAAATGGGTTCAATTAGGGGACTAAATGTGCGCAATTAAGAGTCACATCAAACATCCCCAAATCGAACCTTTACTCGTCCCGAGTAAAGAGGTGACTAGAACTAGACCTTTATTTAAACTATCCTAGTAATAATATAACCGATGTGAGACAATTAGCGGGTCTCACTCCGCCCCTTCAACTCATAACAAGACAACCATGAGTTAAGTTGACTTCTTGCAAGGCAAGGTGGGTTTGCCAAAATGGCGATACATCCAAGCATTAAGCACACAAAACAAGTAATGGATGCAACTTACAAAAGAATAGCCACTTTCCTCATCTAAGTGGCAGAAATCATCTAAAGGGGAATCAATCTAAGGGTACACACTCCATTGTAGATATCATTTCTCTAAGCTACTAAGTCTAAGAAGATACCAACAAATCACCTCCAAGTTGTGACAAACTAGGGTACTTTTATCCTCAATCGCTAAACGCTTTTGTCAAGAGTAGGCTCCTTATAGTGTTAGAAACACTGTAGGATCGCGGAATTCCCCCTCTTGCCTAGACAACAGGAAGGGTCGTCCCCTCTCCACCATGGAACAAATAAGATAAATGGATAAAAGGGATCAAGATGTTTTGAGTTTCACATTGGTAGTTTGCTTTTTGATTTGTTTTTCCCCCGAATTTCTTGTGGCATTTGACATTTTTTAGAACAATTTCTTGCCACTTTTGATGTTTGGCATTTTGATACTTGGCAAATTTTTCAATCTTTGCATTTTTGAACATTTTTCAAAGTAACTCCATTTTGTAGCAAGGTTACTTTTATTGAAGCATAGGAGTCTATTTTTGCTCCTCATTTCCTTTGATGCATTTTGCAAACTTTTTTATTTTCATTTTTCGTACTTGAACTCAATTTGGAGATTTTTGTGCCCATTCCCTTTTTGTTGACAAAATATGATGATAGAAGTGAAAGAACGGTTGAATGGCTTCAAAGGTCACCTTGGAATAAACGCTAGCCAAGGCGTTATCACACCACAAGGGACTTTTGACTAGGTGGTTCGTCGGTTTTGTTACTCGTCGTCAAAAGTTACCTAGACCAAAACAATATTTATAACTTCACAAACTACTCTACTATTAGTAAAGAGGTAAGTAAAGGTCTGAAGGAAATGTAGATCTATATACATAAACATACTCATATATGTTATAAAATAATTTGTCATAAAATTAAATATGGATTTTATGCATGCAAACAAATGATAAAATAGAGGAGAAATCATGTTCTTACATTGGTGATTTCGGTTTTATGGGCACAAAAGAAATCTCCTTTTCTTTTGTTCTTGTGCTTTCCTATAATGGAAGAACCAAGATCCAAGTGTAGGATCTCTCCTTAGGAATAATACCCAAAGCTAACTCTTAATAAAATTAATATTATATGAACTAGTACAATATTAATCTTGTGAAAAATGACCCAAAATAATTTGGTATTTGGCTCCCAAAACCTGGTAGGAGAAGAGGAGAGGAAGAGTATTATTTTTGTCTCTCTAAAAATAATTTTTTTCAAGTGAATGAATAAAATTATCACACACCCATTCATATGGTGAATAATAATAATTTAAGCAAAAGAACCCTTGTTCTTTTCTAGGTAGAACCGGGTAGGAGGGGGAAGTATGGCCAATGCATGCACAATTTGTTCTTTACAAGAATGTGTAGGGTGCATGGCTAGTATTAGGTTAATCATCATTATGCTTTCCATTAACTTTAATCAACATATTATATATGTTAATTCCACCCAATATTTCGGCCAAATAGATAATATGGTCTCCATATTATCTTTGTCAATTTGTCTTATGTTACATGTCATATGTGACATAAATTTGTTATGTATTTTTAACATATTAAAAATCAACGTATTAATAAAAATACGTCATATAAAAACGACTTAATAATTCATAATTACTTGTGCCAAAATATTTTACCAATTTATAAATCACAACATATTGTATTTATAATAATTCATTCAATTTCAATTGTTTCTTTAAACAATAATTTCATCCGAGTAATGATACAATTCGATTACTCATACCGTATCTCATTTAATCACATTTCAATTTGATACGTAAATTTTACTTCCAAAATCGTCCGTCAATTTTTCAAGTAATTTAATTACCTCGTAACATTATACGATTAATTAAATGATCAATTAAGAGTGTTGCCCTATAGGTATGACCTAGGGGGTCAACTGATCACCACCGTCGCACGACAGTAATGTCAAACTCTAGTCAGCCAATCATTACCGATATATGTTGACCAGTTGACAGTAAAAATACTTCCCAATTGTATTCTTTAAAATGAGATTTAATAATGATATTTAAATCATATGATCGCACTATTGTTGAGGACACATTTCCCAACAATCTCCCACTTGTCCTCGACAAGTGTGCGTCACCAATTCTCTTGTCCTATTACTATCTCCCACTCAATGCAAGGTGTCTTTCAGGTCGTACTTGCAAGTGATCATATCGTGAGTGGTTTCCTCGATCTGGAGAATAACTGATTGACCGGACTTATCTATCATAGATACTTTCCGAGCGTGGCCACGCATTTCCAGTTCATTACTCCTCGAGTGGCCCTGAGATATTGTTAAAACCCTGACTAGGAATGGACAATTCCTATCGCACTCATTCCCTTCGACTAGCCACAGCCATCATAACCCAAAATATGCCCATTTGACCCCATTTACGAAGGTCGTAGTAACACAAATCAAAGTTAATCTAAAACTGTGCCATCTTAGGTGAATAGTCTTTAGTCAAAAGAATCGGCTCATTTGAATACTATAGTAGCTCTCGCCACGACCAGGCTATATAAATTTGGCAGAACTCTATAAGCGGTCATAAGGCCCGACAAAATGTTCCTAACAGTCTGCCTATGTGATCGACTAGTCATCTCACATGACTCTATGGCACTTGAACTTGCCATCAATCGCCTCACATTCTAGTCACTTCGAGACGTCACCTCATACAAGTGACTATGGGCAAATACTATGTTAATCCGTGTTCACTTTAACGGGGTTCAATTGTCACTACAACCCGTTTGGATGTAACAATGTATAAATTAAAGATAAAAGACAAATGTGATTGTGAACATGAACAAAAACAACACTTTTATTTCATTTCAAAATCTAACATAAACTTGGTACACGTTTAAGTCCCATGGACGTAACATGTCCATCATGCTTAGACTGCGATAAAGGCTTGGTGAGCGGATCGGCTATGTTGTCATCCGTCCCAACCTTACAAATCGCAATTTCCTTTCTTTCAATAAAATCTCTTATTACATGATATTTTCTAAGTACATGTCTAGATCTATTACTAGACTTCGGCTCCTTAGCTTGGAAGATCGTCCCACTATTATCACAATAGAGAGTGATGGGATCATTGGCGGTAGGTACTACTTTTAGACCTTCCGTGAATTGCCGATCCACACACTTCCTTGGCGCCTTCGATGCTTTGCTATGTACTCGACCTCCGTTGTAGAATCCGCGATTCTGACTTCCTTGAAGCTTCTCCAGCTAACGGCACCACCATTGAGCATGAAAACAAAACCAGCTTGTGATTTCATGTTGATACGTGCCTAATGTATAGTCTTTTTGGCCTATTTCAGCACGTATTTCTTTGCATTTCTATGCTATTTTTATAGTATTTTGCCCCGAATTGGCTACTTTGGTGTATTTGGTCCTTTTTGTAGGAATGATCGCGAAAGTAGCGGAACCATGCTCTTTTCTGTCCTTTTGCATGCATTTAGAGGAGACGGGACCATCCCAGAGTGAGATGTTGCACTTAGAAGTGTCGTTGCACGCTTTACGAGGCATTTTGGTGAAGACGTGAGCTGAATTGAAGACCCAGGTGGTCTATCGAGCTGTTTGGTGGTCTATCGAGTGATTCCTAAGCTTCCCAAGACTCGATCGAGCTACTGCTTACTCGATCGAGTGATCCACACATGACCAGTCCTCGATCGAGTTCCCTGAAGGTCGATCGAGGAGTTTCTCTTGGTGATGGTCGATCGAGTAGTCTAATCTACTCGATCGAGAGGCTTTTGACTTCGTGGGCTTAATTAGTCCGTGTTTTAGTATTTCCGCATAAACACTTAGGGGTTTTGGCTATTTAACCTATGTTTACTAGGTTAATTAGGATCATCTTTTACTTAATCTTTTTATCTATCTTTTTACCTTCCTTCACTGGAGAACTAGTTACGTTGCTTAAACCTTCTCTTACTTTCGTTTCGGATTGCTTGGTCGGATTTCGAGTTCTTTACGCCGGAATCGCTTAGATTGTAATCTTCTTCCTTCTTTAATAATAATTAACCTTCTATTGCTTTTTAATTCTTGTTTTTGTTATTATTCTTTCGCCTAATTTCTATTATTGCATTTTATTGTTATTTCGTCATGATATCTCTGGGGAAATTATTTGTCTTTGTTAGATTAGTTATGAGTATGAGTAGCTAAACCCCTTCATGTTGGGATTAGGGGATCTGCGGTAGAATAATGACGACGTAGTGAATGAATTAGACGAATTGACTAAGAGACCCTGTCACTATAGCAATATAACTGTAATTCTCGACCTAGTTGAGTGCACGCTTCTATGTCACCCATTAATCTGGCTACAATTAATCCTGGATCGAAAGATTGGACTAAATAGGCCTGCTATAAACAGTAGACTACCCTAATGAGGACGAAAGTTAAGTTAGTGGTATTTTAGGGTGGGAAGTGGACCGAAAGGACCTTCTAATATCCGTCTCGCATTAGTTCGCCGAGTCATTTATCTTTGCTAAGTTGTTGAACTACCGTAGTGAACCGAATTCCCGGCATGTTCCTCTCTCATTGATAGTTTAAAATCATTTTCATTGCCTTTCTTTTGCTCTCTCTGTTTTATTTCTCTTTCCTTTCAACTCCGTAGTTTAGAAACCAAAAATTCAATCAACCCCCATTGTTACCGTAGGATTAGAATAGACAAATTTGTAGTTGCATTACCTCCCGAGGATTCGATACTCGACTGCCTCTGCTACATTTTTAGTTGAGACCGTTAGGTTTTATTTTTGACAGGTACGCGACAGACGTGTAAAATTTTGGCGCCGTTGCCGGGGAGACAATTGTCCAATTTACTAGCTGTTTTATTTTTAATTCTCCTTTTGGTTTAAGGAACATCGTTCCTTAAACTATTCTCATATCTTGTCTGTAGCTTCGTCTTATGCGCAGGTCGCAAGGTGGTCCACTACTACCTTTTGATCCCGAGATTGAGAGATCTCTACGCGTAAAAAGGAGACTTTTATTCGAACAACAGGCAGAGGAAGAGCCTAGTTCTCGTGGTAACTTTTACGAGAACGAGCTTTTCGAAGACAACCCACCATCTTCTCCAGTTTCCAATTCATCCGTTGAATCTATCACTTTCCCAGATTTTCCCGAAATGGCCGAGGAAGCTACCATTGCTAGTCACTCCGAGCCCACTGCTGACAATCTTTATAAAGGGTTCGAACTGCCGGGAGATGCTAGGAAGTTCGAGCCTAAGCCTTCTTACATTAGCATGGTCGAGAAAAATCAGTTCGGGAGCTGCGAAGGAAGATGCGGCTCGGATATGGAGACTTTTATTGACTATCGCTGCTCCATACCTCCTCCCACCGGGCGTGACAAATGATCGATCAAAGAAACTATGTTCATCTTCTCACTCCGCGATGCTGCGAGGGAGTGGTACAGGGATTTAGACAAAGCTGCTCACGGCATAACAGATTGGAATTCGCTAGCATTGGCGTTTTATAAGAAGTATTTCTCTGCTTCGAGAACCATTGCCATTAGAGCTCAGATAACCAGTTTCAAACAGGGTCCCGACGAGAATTTCCACGAGGCATGGCTGCGATTTAAGAAATTGGTGCGGACCATACCGCATCACGGTTTCGAAAAATGGAGTCTGTGCAACCATTTTTACAATGGTTTGTATGATGATCAGAGGGCTATATTAGACGCTGCAGCTAACGATCGTTTTTCTGACAACTTGGGGCCGACGAAAGGATGGAAAATTATAGATGATTTAGCCACTCACAGGGCTGAATACGGGAATTCAAGGGGAAACCAAAGGAGAGCTGCTGAATCCTCTTCAGTGGCCGCATTAGAAGCCCTTACGGCTAGGTTCGACAAGTATGAACTAGGGGGAGCTCTCAAGCCAGGAATGTACCAGGTTAATGCTATGACAGACGGTCCTTTCGTCTGTACGAGATGTGGGGTAGATGGACATGTCGCTGATTATTGTCCTAGTCCTTATGAGCAATGTGCTGCCTTTCAACATTACAGGCAAAACAACACTCATTACGAGCCGAATATCCACCCCAACTTGAGGTGGAGTAACCAGAACAATGTACTCAATCCCACCGCTCCTCCGAATCAGCAGCAGCCCTATATTCCTCCACATCAGAAGCAACAAGGCTATCAGAAGCCTCCGTCTTTCAACCCTCCTAACCACGGTTCATCTTCAAGTGGGGTGAGTGAAATGGGCGAGTTAAAGTCTATGATGCAAGCCATTACAAAGCAGCTTCATGCGAGCGATCAACAAAGAAGCACAAGTGATCAACAGAGAGACGCGACTATAAAGGCACTTGAGACTCAAGTTGCCCAACTCGCCGCGAATCAATCCTCGAGGAAGCCAGGTCATTTACCGACTCAAAATGAGAAGAACCCAAATGAGACGGTACATCTAATAGAGTTGAGAAGCGGTCTCTCTTATGAGGGACCAGAAATGAAGAAATCAAACCTGGAAATAGCTGCAACTGATGATGAACAGTGTTCTGTCAAGAAGAAGGGGCTCACGACGAAGCAGTTACTCGATCGACTGAAGTCAGGTGGTCGATCGAGTGGAAATGGTGAAGAATCTGGTCGATCGAGTAGTCTTTCTACTCGATCGAGTGAACTGGAAGCTGAAGATGGTCGATCGAGTGGGACTGTTGCTCGATCGACTGAAGTTGCTGAAGAAGCTGCTCGATCGAGTGACCACATTACTCGATCGAGTGATATTGATGACGGGAAGCTTATTCGAGAGCCTGCTAGTGCTCGTTTAAGCGATGAATTACCAGAAAGGCCTCGTTCGAGAGGTAAGAAGCGTCCGAAGAATACTGAACTTGCTCCGGAAGACACTTTGGAGGCGACGAACAAGGGACTTGAGATTCCAATTACAGTTCCCTTCCCGAGGCGGCTGCAGAATACCAAGATTAATCAACAGTTTAGCAAGTTTGTTGAGCTTTAGAAGAGTTTGGAAGTTTCCGTGCCGTTCACTGAATTGCTGACTAAGGTACCTTCTTACTTGAAATTTATGAAAGAGATTTTAGCACGTAAGAGGACCATAAATGATAATGAGACCGTAGCTTTGACTGAGATGGGGTCAACCCTATCTCAAAATAAGCTACCTATTAAGCAATCAGACCCGGGTAGTTTTTCGATCCCTTGTCACATAGGAATGCAATTGATTGATAATGCACTATGCGATTTAGGCGCTAGTGTAAGTGTTTTACCTTTGTCTCTAGCTAAGAGACTTGGTGTGACAAAGCTGAGTTGCACCAATATGACTCCCGGATGGCCGACCGTAGTCTATCACGGCCACTAGGTGTAGCGGAAGACGTACCTGTTAGGATCGGGAAGTTCTTTATTCCCGTCGATTTTGTCGTCCTAGATATCCCCGAAGATATGCACACCCCTATCATTTTAGGGAGACCATTTTTGTCCACTTTGCCGTGCGGTGATAGATGTCGATGGGAAGACGTTGACATTTCGGGGGGGGATGAGGAGCCGACCTTTCATCGGTCCAAATTCCGGAGGGCTCCCATGCAAGCTCGGCCTTGCAATGCCCTTTCTTCTCGTTGACCCTATTATCGACACTCCGGATGAAAATCTGAGAATATTGTGTTATTGCTAACCCTCCGCCTCTTACGAGAGCAAAAAGGAGAAAAATTCGTCCTTGTCCTTACTGCAGTACGGATGAAGGCAAGAAAGGAGCCGTCGAGGGACAAAGGTGCAACCATTATCAACCAAGCTGGAGCAAAGGATGCCAAGGAAGCTGACAGAGGGGCGAGAACGAAGACAGTTCGCACCTACATTGATGGGAACTACATTCCAGCTACTGTCACAAACAGCAATTCAAGCTCATGGAAGTCAAAGAGGACGGTCAGTATCGCCGAAGTGACGTCCTCCAGTCAGAAGCCCACGAAGGGGCTACTGAAAGCTAACGGGAATTAAACGGGGAAATGCCCCGTGTAACAAAGTGTAATAGACATATTGTTTGAATTACTTTTGAATTTCTTATTTACGTTTTTATTAGGACAATTAGTTAGACATTCCTTTTTTAGCGTAGAATAAGACTATAGACTGTGTTGCTGCATATTTGGTATTTTTGGGATGTGTTTGAATATGTTTTACGCAGGTTTGGGGAAGATGCACGCAATTCAAGGAAGAAAGGACGAAAATTCACGAAGAAGTTCTCGATCGAGTACTTTTTGTACTCGATCGAGTGGAAGTTGGTTCGATCAAGCGTGCTTGCTACTCGATCGAGGAAGGCCACAGAGGAAATGGTCGATCGAGAGGCTGACTACTCGATCGAGCAAGGGGACATGAAAAAGTCCTCGATCGAGGGATTAAAACCACTCGATCGAGTGGAATGAACAGTGAACGACGGGAGTTTTTCTTCTTAAAACTCTTATTTTTTTTTTCTAATTCATTTTCATTTCACCCCTAATTTCGTCTAACCCCCTCCTTAATGTGCGACTGATTTCACCCCCAAATCCCCAATTTTTGCCCAAAATCATCAAATCTACCACCTACATTCTATCACTAGCATTTGATTCTTCCATAACCCCTTATTTCCCCCCTCTTTTATGCTCGTTTTCTTGGTTTTTAAAGGGGATTAGGGTTCCGCGGGTTTTCGATTAAAATCCGCCTTGCTTGCTTGTTTTTGAAGTTTAAATTGCTTGTTTTAGGATAATCATCATCAAGTAAGTATTTCTATCACACTCTTTGCAATTTCTCTTGATTTAATTCGCATTTTTGAGGTGATTTTGAATTAAGGCTCGAAAATTCCATGTCTAGTTGAATTTATTCGATTAAATCGTGTTTAATTGCCCTTGATTAGCTTGATGATGATATTTTAGCAATTCCTCGCTGTTTCTACATGCTTTATTCGATTTTTGCGCGAGATTCCGCGATTAGGGCTTCTCAGTCGACAATTTCGACTGTTAGACGGTTGTCTTGCTGCCATGCTTTATTATTTGCGGTTATCGCCTACTTGCTACTGTTGTTAACCGCTGTTAACTGTTTTCTCGTCCCCTATTGCCATTATGCTGTGAATTATTAGGAATCTCGCGCTGTGAATGGTTACTGTCGACTGCCCGGAGTAATGCATGCCCCCATTTTCGGTTTTCAAGATGTATTCACCCTTTTGCAGTCACTGTTTTATCATAATATCACCACTCACATGCTGTTTTTTGAAAATTTTTGAGGAATTGTTTGGTTTTGTATGCTGTACGTCGATTGTTTCGACTGATAGGGCCTCATTTTTGCTGTCACATGTTGGTTAGCGGGTTGTTTTAACCACGGTTAGCAGCACCGTCTCTTATTCGTGCCCTTTGACACTTTGCAGGATGGACGCGAGTTCTCTTTCTTCTACTAGTACGTCCTCCAGCTCGTCAGTGAGCGAGACAGTGGCCCCTGCTGTTGCCACTAGCTCCGCCTTGGTCACCACTGCAGCCCCAGTTCTGCTTGTGTCAGCTGCAGGGACAGTCTACTCCGCGGCTAGCTCAGCCGGGAGCTCGGTTCAGGCTTCACAGGCCATCACTCCTGCCAGGCCTTTCTCTTTACTGGACTGCGGGTTCAGACCCCGTTTTCCGCAGCTTGGTATGGTGCCACCGAGACCACACCAGCAGGCTAGCCAGCTAGCCATCACCGCCAGCCCATCAGGGGCTACAGCTACAGGAGAGGGCGCTCTCACACCCGCATCGGCGCCCACGACGCGTTTCACTTCGAGGCTCACCGGAAACGGTTAGTTGCTTTACTTCGTTGCCCCCTCTCCTCCACCCGTTTCCTTGCGCGGACCGACCTAGAGACCTTAGGCATTTACGAGGAGGTCTCGTAGTTTGTTGAACGGGACGGGTATGTCGGTCCGATTACCATGCGGAGGCTACTATTCGTACCCTTACGTACGAGTTCTTTAGCTCCTATTCCTTTGACACCGACTCTTACGCTGCGACCACTCCCCTCGCATTTACTTTCGACTCCGCAATGAGTCGCACCACTGGACTTTGGCCAAGTTTGGCCAAGTTTTAGGCCTAGTTAGTGACGGTCTCACCGCCCCACCTCGAGACCTCCTTCAGCCACTTTGGGCTGCGCTTACTCACACTCCCTTCCACTCACGGAAGGGAGCTCATGTTCACTTACCTGCGCCCCGTTACTACTTGCGTCTGTTAGGAGAGACTATTTTTGGGCGCCCCGAGTCCAACAACGTGACCAACACTGAGCTAGCGATTCTCGCGGGGTACCTCGACATTGACTACGGTACCCCGTTTGTTCTAAACATTGCCTATCTGGTAGCTCAGCATTGGAACGGGATTGGGACTCGGGTCAAGACCGCTATTGTCTGCGGAGGGCTAGTGACTAGGATCGCCCGCGACCTTTACCCCACTGACCCCTCACTCACCGCACCCGATGAGGTGGCTTACCTTGACACAGGAGGCCATGGTCGTCTTGACCTGGTTCCCAAAGGCGAAGGGGAGTGCGAGGACGTGGAAGATCTGTGGTTCCACGTCTGTTACCTTGTCGTGCTCTACCCTTCCGCCACTTTTACCGCTCTCTACTGCTGCTGAGGGAGCGAGGCCATCTCCACCTACCTACCACCTTACCTTCACCCCCCCTCTTCTTCCTCTAAGAAGAGGAAGCGGGAAGCCGGAGCATCTTCTAGCTCTCAGGCTCAGACTCAGGCCCAGGCTGGACCGACCCCCACGCCTCAGCCTACACCTTCACTCACTCCACCCCCACTTGACCCTCCTTCTGGTTCGGTTTTTCCGGCCAATTTTGTTTGCCCTCCTCCTTTAGAGGCGCCCGAGGTCATGGACCAAGGGCGTCGTGATGCCGTGCTTTCGGATATGTGCAGGTACATTACTGAGATGAGACGGGATATGGCTTTGGCTGCATTCCCGATCTACGAGTTCCACATCCGAGCCCGGCGACCGATTCCAGTGGGGTGGCCGCATCCTTCCTTCTACCGATACCCAGCGGACGGGTACCCTCCACTTTCTTCTGACTCAGAGGAGGAGCCGGAGGAGACAGAGGTAGCACGAGAGGTGCGGTTCTGGGCAGAGCGGCGCACAGAGCCGCCGAGAGGAGCAGAGTGACCCTCCGTTCGTACCCGGTCCGGAGGACCAGCCTGGTGACGACGACTGAGTCTCCCCCTTGTTTGTTGCTGGTTTGGGGAGACTGTTTTGTTGAGTCGGAGTACCTGAGAGACAGCGGTGCCGACGACGAGTAGCTACTGGTCTACTCACTTCCCGATTTTACGGCTGGTTTGGGGAAGTTCGTGTTTTGTATGTTCTCTCACTCTTTTTATTTCGTCTCCTTTATTTTTATTTTATAGGTCGTATACCCCCATCCCCCATTTTTCTCATTTGGTGTATCTTTGGAGGACAACGAGGGCGTTGTCCGTTTTGGTTTGGGGAGGGTATTGCATCCTTTTGAGTCTGCATCTGCATTTGTTTTGCATTCACGTTTAATTTTTCAGTTTGCATTTGTTGTTTATTTTCAAAAATCAAAAATCCAAAAAAATTAGAAATTGTTAAAAATTCAAAAAATTTCACGTTTATTTTTGCATTTAGGTTGAGTCGGAACGGTAGATTCCCGTGATGAAATTGCACTATAGCTTGTCATATTACTTGAGCCTTGCACTTTATTGATAGTTTTTAGCCTTGTCATACGCATAGTCTACGAATTTCTGTTCAAATAATAGCTGACTGTTTAGACTTGACCGAATAAACTGGCAAACTACTAAAAAAATTCTGAGTTTTAGAGCCATAACTGGTGACATTCATGACCAGTTCATTAGGAATTTTGAGAGTAGTACTCCTTGCATAGCATGTTTGTCTCATTTGCACATTTATGACATTCAATTTCTCGTCAAATGCACATATTCGGGTTCGTGGTTGGTGTCACATGCAGGGAGGGTCTTGCAATTTCCCTTTCTTTACACCTTTCACCCATTTAGCTCCACATTGACCAAAACTTGCCTTTTTGACCCATTAGCTACATTCCAAACTAAGCCTGCCTAGTCAAGCTAGTTAGTCTGTCCTTTTGTGGTATATTTTCCATTGCAGTTTGGTCTGTAATTCCCGTTTGGAGTTGGTGTTTGTGTCGAGGAAGGAGGAAGAAAGAAAAAAAAAAGGAGTATTGAAAAAAGAAAAAAAAAGGAAACGTGAAAGAAAGAAAGAAAGAAAGAAAAAAAAAAAAAATGAAAAATGAAAAAAAAAACAGAAAAAGAACTGATAAGCAAAAGAAACAAAGAGAATTTGTGTAAAAAGTTGTCCCCTCTTGTCAGAGTTGAGAAGATGTTCGAAGATGTACAATCGACAAGAGGGTTGGTTGTTTCATTAGTCATGTTTCGATTTACGATGTGTTTAAAAAAAAGGGAATTTTGTGACCGTCTGACTCCTCCATTCTTATTCTATATTTTTGAGGAGATTGTGTTTGAGTCTAGTGAGTTTTGTGCCAAGTGAAGGGCACCTGTGTTTAGTCTTTCAGTCAGTTTGAGATCCGGATGGTTTATTATGGTCCTGTTAGGAACTAGCTTGACGCTTTTACCTCCACATTTCCATAACTTGTTTTGCCTTTTCTCACCTGAACCTCACTATTCCCATATTGTTTGCATACCCTCGGCTGTGACGGACATTGTTGGTTGGAATTTGTGCATTAGTACTTGAATTGTCTTTCATCTTTGTTGCATGCATGCTATGTAGGTCGCAGTTAGGTGAGTGACTGTCCTTTCTTCTCTCTTTTACATATAACATTTACCCTTTGCTTCATGAGAGAAGAGTGACCACGAGAGAGTCCCGATTTTGTTGGTCTTGCAAGGTCGATAGGTCGGCTTTAATTCTGAACAGCTTATAATTCGTTTGCGTATTGACTGCTTAGCTTTAACCATTGATTTTCGTTGCATTAAATTGGTTCAAGTAGACAAGTTAAGCTAGCTCTGAGTTATCATTTCCGTTCCATTAGTTTGTTTTGAGTTTACTCGAGGGCGAGTAAAGGTTTGGTTTGGGGAGATTTGATACGTGCCTAATGTATAGTCTTTTTGGCCTATTTCAGCACGTATTTCTATGCATTTCTATGCTATTTTTATATTATTTTGCCCCGAATTGGCTACTTTGGTGTATTTGGTCCTTTTTGTAGGAATGATCGCGAAAGTAGCGGAACCATGCTCTTTTCTGTCCTTTTGCATGCATTTAGAGGAGACGGGACCATCCCAGAGTGAGATGTTGCACTTAGAAGTGTCGTTGCACGCTTTACGAGGCATTTTGGTGAAGACGTGAGTGAATTGAAGACCCGGTGGTCTATCGAGCTGTTTGGTGGTCTATCGAGTGATTCCTAAGCTTCCCAAGACTCGATCGAGCTCGCTTACTCGATCGAGTGATCCACACATGACCGTCCTCGATCGAGTTCCCTGAAGGTCGATCGAGGAGTTTCTGCTGAGCTGATGGTCGATCGAGTAGTCTAATCTACTCGATCGAGAGGCTTTTGACTTCGTGGGCTTAATTAGTCCGTGTTTTAGTATTTCCGCATAAACACTTAGGGGTTTTGGCTATTTAACCTATGTTTACTAGGTTAATTAGGATCATCTTTTACTTAATCTTTTTATCTATCTTTTTACCTTCCTTCACTGGAGAACTAGTTACGTTGCTTAAACCTTCTACTGTTACTTTCATTTTCGGATTGCTTGGTCGGATTTCGAGTTCTTTACGCCGGAATCGCTTAGATTGTAATCTTCTTCCTTCTTTAATAATAATTAACCTTCTATTGCTTTTTAATTCTTGTTTTTGTTATTATTCTTTCTGCCCTAATTTCTATTATTGCATTTTATTGTTATTTCGTCATGATATCTGCTGGGAAATTATTTGCTGTTAGATTAGTTATGAGTATGAGTAGCTAAACCCCTTCATGTTGGGATTAGGGGATCTGCGGTAGAATAATGACGACGTAGTGAATGAATTAGACGAATTGACTAAGAGACCCTGTCACTATAGCAATATAACTGTAATTCTCGACCTAGTTGAGTGCACGCTTCTATGTCACCCATTAATCTGGCTACAATTAATCCTGGATCGAAAGATTGGACTAAATAGGCCTGCTATAAACAGTAGACTACCCTAATGAGGACGAAAGTTAAGTTAGTGGTATTTTAGGGTGGGAAGTGGACCGAAAGGACCTTCTAATATCCGTCTCGCATTAGTTCGTCTGAGTCATTTACTGCTAAGTTGTTGAACTACCGTAGTGAACCGAATTCCCGGCATGTTCCTCTCTCATTGATAGTTTAAAATCATTTTCATTGCCTTTACTGCTCTCTGTTTTATTTCTCTTTCCTTTCAACTCCGTAGTTTAGAAACCAAAAATTCAATCAACCCCCATTGTTACCGTAGGATTAGAATAGACAGCTGTAGTTGCATTACCTCCCTGAGGATTCGATACTCGACTGCCTCTGCTACATTTTTAGTTGAGACCGTTAGGTTTTATTTTTGACAGGTACGCGACAGACGTGTCACATGTCATCTCTATCTGTTTGAAAACTTGAGTCCGTGTATCCATTAACACGCAACTCAGTATCTCCTCCAAACAGTAGGATAGAGTCCTTAGTTCTTCTTAAGTACTTAAGGATGTTCTTGACGGCAATCTAGTGACTCTCATTTGGGTTTCCTTGATATCTACTTGTCATACTCAAAGCATACGAGACATCAGGACGTGTGCATATCATGGCGTACATGATCGATCCAACAGTGGAAGCGTAAGGGATCTCCTTCATGCGTTCAACATCATGGGGTTTGGAGGGAGATTGAGTCTTGCTCAATATCGTCCCGGTTACCATAGGTACCAAACCCCTTTTGGATTTGTCCATGCTGAACCGTCGAAGAATCTTATCAACATAAGACTCTTGACTCAGTGCCAATATCCTCTTGGATCTATCTCTATAGATCCGGATACCTAATATGCGTTGTGCTTCTCCTAAATCCTTCATTTGGAAGTGGTTACCTAACCACTTCTTAACAGAAGACAACATTGGAATATCATTTCCAATGAGTAGTATGTCATCGACATACAAGATTAGGAACACAACATTGCTCCCACTAAATTTCATGTATAAACATGGTTCCTCAACACTTCGAGTGAAGCCATTTTCCTTTATAACATGATTGAATCGATGATTCCAACTTCTAGATGCTTGCTTAAGACCATAAATGGATCTCTTAAGCTTGCACACTTTGTTAGGATTTTTAGAATCAACAAAACCTTCGGGTTGTATCATGTACACCTCCTCTTCTAAATGCCCATTTAGAAAAGCGGTTTTGACATCCATTTGCCATATTTCATAATCATGAAATGCGGCGATCGCTAACAAAATCCGTATGGATCTTAGCATGGCTACGGGGGCGAAGGTCTCATCATAATGGAGACCTTGGACTTGGGTAAATCCTTTTGCCACTAGCCTAGCTTTGTAGACATCGTCATGTCCTTCTATGCCATTCTTGATTTTGAATATCCATTTGCATTGAAGGGGTCTTGCCCCTTTAGGCAAATCTACCAAGTCCCAAACTTGGTTTTCATGCATAGAATCCATTTCGGACTTCATGGCTTCAAGCCATAAGGAGGAATTAGGACTAGAGATTGCGGTCTTGTAGGTGGCGGGCTCGTCACTTTCTATAAGCAACACATCGAGTGTTCCATCTTCCTCGATAAGTCCCACATATCGATCGGGATGGCGAATAACTCGGCCCGTCCTTCTTAGTGGAGGAGGTACAACCGCATTAGACGACGAAGGAACATCTTCTTGCGTCTCTTCCTCGGTTTGTGGCTCTTGAACTTCGTCAAGTTCAAAATTTCTCCCACTCTGTCTCTTAGAAATGAATTGACTTTCTAAGAAGACAGCCTCGCTAGACACAAACACTTTGTTTTCTTGAGGTTTGTAGAAGTAGTATCCTCGACAATGCGAGGGGTAACCTACAAAGGTGCATTTTTCGGATCTTGGGGCAAGCTTGTTGTCGGGTTTAGTCTTGACGTAAGCATCACATCCCCAAATCCTCATATAGGATATATTGGGAACCTTTCCCGTCCACATCTCATATGGAGTCTTTTCGGTGGATTTAGTGGGACTATTGTTCAAAGATCTAATTGCGGTTTGAATCGCAAATCCCCAAAACGAGTTTGGTAACTCGGTTTGGCTCATCATGGATCGAACCATATCAAGTAAGGTTCGATTTCTCCTTTCGGCAACACCATTTAGTTGTGGTGTTCCAGGTGGAGAAAGTTGTGATATAATACCACAACCTTTCAAGTCTGAATCGAACTCAAGGCTAAGATATTCCCCACCTCGATCGGAACGTAGTGCTTTTACCTTTTTGTTCAATTGGTTCTCTACTTTGTTTTGAAATTCCTTGAATTTCTCAAACGCTTCACTCTTATGTTTCATTAAATAGACATGCCCATGTCTACTTAAGTCGTCGGTGAAGGTTATAAAGTATTCATAATTACCACGAGCGGTGATACTCATTGGTCCACACACATCGGTGTGTATGAGTCCCAATAGTTCACTAGCTCGTGTCCCTTTACCACTAAAAGGATTACGAGTCATTTTGCCAAGTAGGCAATATTCGCATGTACCATATGATTGATAATCAAATGGTGTAATCACATTAGTCGAAATTAATCTTTTGATGCGATTCTCGTTTATGTGACCTAATCGACAATGCCAAATGAACGCTTCACTTGGGTCACTTGTTTTTAGTTTCTTTGATTGAATGTTATAAATATCATTTGTCGGATTTGAGGTCTCTAAAATGTAAATGCCATTGATAGAGGAAGCTTGGCCTATAACCAAATCATTCCTAGAAATAGTACAACGATTGTTCTTAATGACAAAATAAAAACCGTCCATGTCTAGCATGGCGATTGAAATAATGTTTTTAGAGAGCGTAGGCACATAAAAACAGTTATGTAAATACAACTCAAATCCATTTGGCAAAGCTAGAACATAAGTTCCTTTGGATTCGGCCGCTACTCGAGCTCCATTTCCAAGGCGTAGATCCACATCTCCCTTGCTAAGCCTCTCCACATCTCTTAAACCCTGTAAGTGATTACAAAGGTGAGAACCACAACCGGTATCTAGTACCCATGTCGTAGTGGAAGTATAATTTATATCAATAACATAAATTTCTTTAGGAATTTTACCTTTCGGAGTGATGATTCCTTCCCTTATATTTCGCAAATATACGGGACAATTCCTAAGCCAATGTCCCATGCCATAGCAATAATGGCACTCATCATTAACTTGCTTGAAGTTTTTGATTTTCTTTCCCTTCTTCTTGAACCTCTTGCCCTTTGAAGCAAGAACTTGATTGCTAGAGCTCCCACTAGCTTTGACATCTTTATCTTCCAGAGACAAAGACCCTATAGATTGCATGAGGTAGTCTTCCTGAGACGGACTCACACGAGGTCTAGTAGTAGTGGGTGGTTTAGAAGAGGTGATGAAGTTAAGGTTTCCATCCGAACCTATCCCAAAATGAAGTTCTCTAGTAGTGTCGAAATCATTGTTGGAGTATACGTCGTCGAAAACATTGTGGTAAGACTCAATAGTTATTGGTGCGGTAGCATTTGTTGGATTCATTGTAAAGAACTACAAATAAGGAGGAAAAGGAAATATTAACATTTGTCTTTTTAAATCATACTTGTAAAAATAACAAGATATGAGCATTTATATAGTGACCTCTACCTAACTATCATAAATGATTCCAAGACCCAAATTCATATCGAGTTAGGCACGGTATGGTCGATGAAACCTTTATCAATATAACTCGGTGGATTAACGTTTAATCGATTCTACTTTTAGAACTCTTGGTCGATAAAATTACTCTAATAATTATCTATAGCTTGGAACACATGCAACTACGGTCGCGAATACTTCCGTTGAGCTCAATCCAAATTTCGAATAAATGTGTCCATGATCCAAATCCACATCAACTTGGGCACGGTATGGCCGATGAAACCCTCATTAACATGAACTCGGTGGATAAACACTCATCACCCACTTCCCCTACGTAACAAGGTTTGTACCCCGGTAGGGCCGAGTGCACTCCCTCGCGAAATAGGTTTTCATGGTTTCTACTATTTGGTAAGGCTATGTCTCAATTGATTGTTTTAGCGAGAGGTCATGTCAATTTATTATCTATCACGTTTTAAGTGAACTAAAGCGGTGAACTACGATAATTATATTTGACACGGTCGACGAACTCGATAAGAAGATAAGGATGCATGTTTTAGTTATGGCGATTTAGCGATGCATGTGACATATAAGTAAAATGCAAGCATAAAATAAATCCTAGTATGGCCTTTCCTAAAATAGAAAAACTATTTAACTATTACATATTCGGAAACCAACTCCATTGGTCCCTTGAACTTCGGTTGTGATACGCATCTCGAGGTAACACCGTCTTTATGTATCGCCATTCTTGAAGAAATCCGTCTTTGGGAACTCCGGAATGAATAAAATTACATAATAAATTACATAATTTCCTATTATACATTTGTAACTAAAATAAAATAAATCTATTAAATTTACAAAACGGTGATACGAGATCACAATAAAATTACAACCGAATCGATATTCCCATACATTTCGGGAAATACCAATTAAAATCTAAGGCCATACTAAGTAAAATTACATAATTCAAAAATTACATAAATTAAAATTATGACAATCATAAAGAAAAATGCAGCATTATAATATGTATGAACATGCTCCATTTTATGCTAAATCGCCTTTAATTAGCCAATATCGTATATTACTCGGTTTTTACGGATTTGCGTGATTTCAACATTTTACAATCACAAAAATACATAAACTCATATTTATGCATAAGTTAATTACCCTAACCTCTTAGGACTCAAAATATAGTCTTCACTAATTATTTGACCATAATTAACTCATATTTATAAAATTGTTCATTAATGGACTAAAATTACAAAAATAAGCTATAAACTTCAAATAAGTCACAAAATTTCAAATAAATTCAAAATTTAAAATTTAAACTCATGAACATTCTGGAAAAATACCAGGACACTCATAATGTTCAAAAACTTAGGTTAAAAATTTCGATATTTTTTCCGGAAAAACAATGTTGCGGTTTATCGGTTTTAACTAAAATAATCATAAAACATGAGGAAAAATTATATTCATTAACTTTTCAATTTTAGATCTGAAAAAGATAATAAAATGCAACATTAGACGTTTTTCCTAAGTCATAGATTATGTTTTATTAATTTTTCACTAATAATGTCACTATTTATGCTATTTTTGTTCAAAAAACCATAAATCATGCAAAAAGACTTCTTCATAGCCAATTATTTTACACACATCTTGTAAAATTGCATGTGACAACATATTAAATTTCTATGACCAGATTCGAAATTTAACTCATATTAACCTATTTTTCACCTAAATCCGAATTTAATAATGAAAAATCCATTTTTCGAGCATAACAAATTCAAAAATTATGAAAATTTACAGGTTATCTCAAAATAATATATGTGACAACATATCCAAAAATCACTGGAAAATTCGAAGTATAGCTAATTTTAGACCGAAAATGACATTTTTACTCATAAAATCATATTTAAATGTCATTATTGAATAATATGAACAATAAAAATCCGTAAAATTAACCAAAATATCCTAAAACATTTTAGGACCAGAAATATCAACATGCATGAATTAATTTCGTGATATATCATAATAACACAAATTTTACAAGTTTTATATGTTATTCTTATAACTCGGAAAAACTTTTAACCGATATGCATGCAAACAACCGTGGCTCTGATACCGATTGAAGGAAATGTAGATCTATATACATAAACATACTCATATATGTTATAAAATAATTTGTCATAAAATTAAATATGGATTTTATGCATGCAAACAAATGATAAAATAGAGGAGAAATCATGTTCTTACATTGGTGATTTCGGTTTTATGGGCACAAAAGAAATCTCCTTTTCTTTTGTTCTTGTGCTTTCCTATAATGGAAGAACCAAGATCCAAGTGTAGGATCTCTCCTTAGGAATAATACCCAAAGCTAACTCTTAATAAAATTAATATTATATGAACTAGTACAATATTAATCTTGTGAAAAATGACCCAAAATAAGTTGGTATTTGGCTCCTAAAACCGGGTAGGAGAAGAGGAGAGGAAGAGTATTATTTTTGTCTCTCTAAAAATAATTTTTTTCAAGTGAATGAATAAAATTATCACACACCCATTCATATGGTGAATAATAATAATTTAAGCAAAAGAACCCTTGTTCTTTTCTAGGTAGAACCGGGTAGGAGGGGGAAGTATGGCCAATGCATGCACAATTTGTTCTTTACAAGAATGTGTAGGGTGCATGGCTAGTATTAGGTTAATCATCATTATGCTTTCCATTAACTTTAATCAACATATTATATATGTTAATTCCACCCAATATTTCGGCCAAATAGATAATATGGTCTCCATATTATCTTTGTCAATTTGTCTTATGTTACATGTCATATGTGACATAAATTTGTTATGTATTTTTAACATATTAAAAATCAACGTTTTAATAAAAATACGTCATATAAAAACGACTTAGTAATTCATAATTACTTGTGCCAAAATATTTTACCAATTTATAAATCACAACATATTGTATTTATAATAATTCATTCAATTTCAATTGTTTCTTTAAACAATAATTTCATCCGAGTAATGATACAATTCGATTACTCAGACCGTATCTCATTTAATCACATTTCAATTTGATACGTAAATTTTACTTCCAAAATCGTCCGTCAATTTTTCAAGTAATTTAATTAACTCGTAACATTATACGATTAATTAAATGATCAATTAAGAGTGTTGCCCTATAGGTATGACCTAGGGGGTCAACTGATCACCACCGTCGCACGACAGTAATGTCAAACTCTAGTCAGCCAATCATTACCGATATATGTTGACCAGTTGACAGTAAAAATACTTCCCAATTGTATTCTTTAAAATGAGATTTAATAATGATATTTAAATCATATGATCGCACTATTGTTGAGGACACATTTCCCAACAAGGTCGGATCCCAAGGACCGGGTATTGATGTAGAATTTTCGATTGCAAATGGTCGTGTCTAAGGGTGTCACAATTTGGGTTGAGGTAGTAGATCAACTAAGCTAAAATGCAATGTAAATAAAACAAGCAAGATGATTAAAATGAGATGTAAACAATTGATTAAAAGCACTAGGGTGTCATGGGTTAATAGGGGATTCATGGGATTTGATCATACAAACATATTCTCAATTAAATGCAAGCACTTATTGTTGTGATGGGATCGAGTTAGTGTATATCTTACAATCCCTGGAAGGTTTGGGTCCCGGAGCCGAATCGATTAGATTGTACAACACCTACAAGTCGACTTAATCCTCCCTATCCAACTATATGCATGGTCTAATGAGACTCGAGTTGGTTTATGTCTTACAAGTCTCATTGAAAAGGTAAGTGATGGGTTAAAAATGCAAGGATTCATAGGCTCGCATTTCATCAAACATAACATGTGCATAAGTTGAAATCACAACAAGGAAGCAAATTAATTATGAAAACATATTAGATTAAGCATGATTCAATCCCCATGTTGGTTTCCCCTAATTCCCCATTAACCCTAGTTAAGGAAACTACTCACTCATTATCAGGTTTAACATGCTAACAAGGTTGTCAATCATACTAGCAAGGCAAAACATGATGAACAAATGAAGATGATAAACAATAATTAAAAAGGATTAAGAGAGAATTATACCTAAAGATGATTCCAAAATAATAAAGCAAAGAATAATAGAAGTACTTGATGATTGATGGAAGGTTGTCAATCCTCCAAATAAACCCCAAATACTCTTCAATTACCCAAAATGAATGATGCACAATAGAGAATTTAAGCAAAGATTAAGAAATGAGATTTATATTAATGCTAAATTAAGAGTTGATTACAAGATTAAGATGAGATTAAGAATGCATAAGAAGAACATGATAATCCAATTAGTACAATGGGGTATTTATACTAAGGATTAGATACATAAATGAGGGTTACTAAGGGCTTAAATGACGATTAAGACCCTTAAGAAAAGTTGAGGAAGGGTTCCTCTCGAAGGAGATGCGCATATCCGTTTTCATAGTCTTCAAGAAATACGCTCGTCCCGAGCGGCTTGGCTGAGGGACGGTTTGCACTGGAGAGGAATCCGAGCGGATTGGTGAAGGCGACACTCGGCTCATCAGGTACCAAGACGAGCGTCTTGGCCACGGGACGCTCGAATTGTGGCAAGGCTGGACGCTCGTCCCGAGCACTGCGACGCTCGGATTGCTGGGCAGTCACTTCTTCTTCTTTTCTTTCTTCCACAATCCTCAAGGATCTTATTGGAGATGTAAGGATCCTTTCATCATTGCCTAATTTACTTTATTATCTACATAGGCCTTCTAGCATTGTCTTCCCTTTGATGCTTGGTCATTGAATTTGATTAATTTAGCTCCATTTTGCCATGATAATGCAAGGTTCTTAATTCTTTTCCTACCAAGGGATCAAAACCTCAAAGAGTATGCAAAACGAAAGACTAAAGATAGTAAATGACCCAATTATGCACTAAAAAGCATAGGAACGAGGTTAATTCGGGGACTAAATATGCTCAAATATGAGTCACGTCACTAGGCCTTAGTCCATGGGTCAAAAGATACTAGTATGACACATCCTAGGGTGTTTTGAGGGTAATCTAGCAAACAAAGTCTCAAGGAGAAAAATTATCTACAAGGGCCTTATATACACTTGTCAAGCTTCCCAAATAGGCATTTTCACAAAATTTTCTAACTATGCAACTACATGCCATGATGCAACTAACATATATACAACTCTAATGCATATGCTTCTATCAACTATAATGCCATATAAACTAAATGCAAACTCCTAACAACACATAGATACACAAACCGCAATAACAAAATATACCACATCCTCCTCGACATGTAAGCCCATCCTCCTCATATGAATAATGAAAATAAATGGAAGGGAAATAGAGATTAGAGCGATCATACCAAGCGGTCTTCACATTCCCTTGACAATGCCTCAAATGTAGTGTTGTATCTATGTGAGAAGAGAACAAAAACACAAGTATATACAATTCTACACTACTAAATTAAAGAACATGGTTTTGGTTTTTGAAATTTTCAAATTTTTATGGGTTTTGTTTTAATGAAATTAAAGAACATATTTTTGGTATTTTTAGAAATTTTTCATTTTTTATGCATTTTTGAAATATAAATTTCCATCCCCCACTTTATTTTGGACATTGTCCTCAATGTACATGTAGGAGTAGGAATTAAAAAGAAATACATGTTTTTGGATTTTTGGGTTTTTTAGAAGTTGAAGTACAAATGCAATGATATGATATGAATGAATGCATGCTCTAACTAAATGCAATTCTATATGACATATATAACAAATGAATGCAATCTAAACTACACTAGATGATGCATGATTTCTAGTAAACTATGGTCACTTATGATCAAACCTCCCCAAACCGATTTAAGCACTATTTCTAGTGTAGAAAGGAATAGGTTTGGTTATTGGTGACTATGCATGAACTCAAGTCTATATGCAACTATCTACATGAATCATCTGAGATATATTACAATGCAAATTATACTATATGAACTAACTAATGTAAATGCAATATGAAATATTTCACAAATGCTAGTCTATTCTATATGATTAACTATAATGTATGTTACTTCATGGTTTAACCTCCCCAAACCGATTTTAAACATTATTTCTAATGTAGGAAGAAAGGAGTTTAATCATGAGGCAACTAAATAAATGCAACTATACATGAGAGATAAGGAAAGAAATGGTTCTTACAATGTAGGGGATAAAGACGGTAGATAGGAGGCATACCTAGCAATGACAAGAGCCAAATGAGAGAAAAAGATGAATTTCAGGGTCAACCCGCTCGAGTTGAAAATAACCCGCTCGAGTTTAGCCTCAACCCGCTCGAGTATTTCGACCCGCTCGGGTTGAAGCTATGGGACGCGTGTTTTCTCAGGAATCCGCCCAGATTCTCTTACAGGAAGAATTTTTTCTTTCCTTGGTCTTCAACTCGCGCGAGTTGGGCTCGGGACGCACGAATTTCAAGCAATTTTGACCCAACACCTTTTTAATGATAACAAAGATGTTCACAAGCCCAAATTCTCCATTTTCTTCATTTCTTTACATATGCTACCTTCTCATTTTCATCAATTTCCTTCAAAAATGATCAATCAAATATGAGATCCCTCCCTTTCATCTCTCATGCAATTTATTAAATGAATGCATGCAAAATTACACTAAATGCATATAAACAAATTAATGGTTATTGAGGAACTCCATCAAACCAAAGATTATCAATAAACAATTTCATGGAAGATTATCACTGGCACTCAAAGCACGTAGAAGTCGGTCAAATTCTTGGGAGTGAGATATAAATAGGCATGGATAACAACACAAGATTATGCAATGAAATAATGCCCAAGTAATAGACCGAACAAGCATGTCAGGAACGTTATGAAAAAATTATAAGAGATGTGATGGATGGTAGGAACTAGAAATGGGTAGTTGGTTGGCAATTCACTCAACTTGTCCTCCAAATAGTCAAAATCACCATATTCGATGCAAGTACTCTCAATATCATCTAAGGTGATTTCAAGGGTGTCTATTTGGGGTTCCCAAATGTCCTCATATTCTTCATCACAACAAGGTCCATTATCAAAGGGGTTGTCATAACAAGGCTCACCAAGTTCAACACAATTGTCTCCCTCTAATGTGTCATCCTTAAAGGGTGAGTTTTCACTGAAGCTCACATCCATCTCACTCTCAACTTACCCATTAACATCAAATTTCATGGAAGTTGGGTTCATTGTTACACAAGAAGAGTAAGGTGACGGCATCCAAGCATTGGTTTCACAATGAAGAATGTACTCCTCCTCATCATCACTCTCTTCATCTAGCACTCCATCTTCCCAAGGAGGGGCAAATTTGTGAACATAGTGGGTAGGCTCAACGTTATAGGTAGGTGTCTCATTCTCACAAATCTCATTTTCATCATAGTTTTCTTTAATGAATATTTGAAATGTGGTTTTTATCGCTTCCATACCTTCCTTGGCACTCTCAAAGATGTCATGTACAATTTGCTTAAGAAAATGGGTGGCCATGAACTCAACAAATTCCCAAAATTCCTCACAACTCATCTCACAAATCCTACCACCACTCAAGTGAAATGCCAAGTTGCGGGTTTCAAGGTTCATGCCATTATAAACAACACAACATGCTTCATAATTTGAAAGAGTAAAACCATGATGCCAAGCAAGAGTCATATAATCTTCAAATCTTGCAACATATTTATCGAATGACTCATTTTCATATTGCCAAAAAGTGAATGTAAACATGATAAACATATGAAATAGAACAAGTACCAGAAATAAAATTCCCAAGGAACCAAGATTCCTCAAGAAGAAGCACAACTAAAACTAGATAAAAGAACGATTCAAATACACAACACCGTCCCCGGCAACGGTGCCATTTTGATGGAGCGGGTCGTTGTCCGCCATCAAACAAATTTATACCCAACTATTAGCATAGCAAGCAAGTCGGGGTCGGTCGACGGGACGGGGGTACTCAAATTGTTCAATCTAATTGTAGTTGCACTTAGGGTTGTCACAATTGATTTGGTTTAAAGATTCTAAACTAGTGAAAGGAATAAAGTAAATAAAGATGTAAACAAATAATAAAGGGATACTAGGATGGCATGGGATCATAAGGGAATCATGGTAAGATAGCATAAATGAGTTATATAGATGCAAACAATTTATTATTGTTGGATTTAAGTTAGTTCATGTCATATAGTTCATAAGAAGATTTGGGTCCCGGAGCCGAGTCATTTGTGACTTTACAACACCTACAAGTCGACTTTATTCTTCCTATTAGACTACATGCATGATAAACCAATTCTTAGGGAAACTTACATCTCGGAGCCGAGTCGTTTAAGACTTTACAACACCTACAAGTCGACTTGGGTTTTCCCTACTCAACAATATGCAAGGTCTAACAAGGCTTGAGTTGGTTTATATCTTACAAGCCATGTTGAATAGATAAGAGATGGGTAAAAAATGCAAGGTTTCATAGTCTAGCATTTCATCAAACATGACATGTGCATAAGTTGAAGAACAATAAGCAAGCATTCATATGAACTCATTAAGCATAAATCTATCCCATGATTAACTCCCCTAATCCCCCACTAATCCTAGTTAAGTAACTACTCACTCATTATCATAGAAGACATGTTATCAATGGTGTCAATCATCACAACAAGTATAAACATGATAAGAGAGTGAAGAAATAAACAATAAAGAGTAAAGAGTAAAAGGATTATACCAAACTTAAGATGAACAATTGGGAAGGAAAGAATAATAGAAGAAAACTTGATTGATTGATGAAGAGTTGTCAATTCTCCAATAATAACCCAATAATCTTCAATTACCCAATAATAAACATGAATAAAAATTAAGGAAAGATTAATGTGGAATGATTGACATTAATTTATTCTAATCTACTCCTAATCTAATCTAAGGAAGGTTTGCCTCCACTAAGAGGGCTTAGTCTCTTGATTATTACAAATGGAGTATATATAGTGGTACAACATTAGGTTAAGCAAAGGTAGATTAGTAAATAACAATGCTTTAGTGTTGAATAGAGCTTTTCAAGTCCTGAGGGACATGCGCGGATTGAGTAGCAACTCCCAAGGAAATCCGCGCGTCCTGGCCTGAAGCATGCTTTGTCCTGTAAGAGGATCTGCTCGGGCTGGGCATCGGGACGCCCGGATCCTGATCTGGGACGCTCGTCCTAAGCTCGGGACGCTCGGATCCTGGGATATGGTTCTTCTCCATTTTTGACTGCCTAACAATCTGCTCGTCCTGAGTCCAGGACGCCCGGCCTGAGTCTGGGACGCCCGTCTTGAGTCTGGGACGCCCGGATCATAGGTCAGCTTGTCTATTTGAGCTCGGATTGTAAAACGGACGTCATTTCCTCATCCAGACTCCTATTGGAGTGATTCAAAAGCCAAGATCACTTGATTTTTAGACGCCGTTTCATCTAGCATATTTTCAGAGCCAGACAATCAACTCTTGGTTTGGTTACGAGCAATTTCTTCTTGTAATAACTTCCTTCTCGTCATCCTTGCTTTTAAGCCTATGATCCTTCTATAAACTCTTTATTCCTACATCCTTGATCATTATTCTTGCCTCCTCTTCATACTAGTCCATCCAAGATCGTCAACAAGCTTCCAAATATGCGCGAGAGACGGGAATTCCGCCTCATTGTCTTCTTTCCTACAAGACATATACAATGCAATAAGAAAGCAAAATAGGAAGGAATTGACGGATAAAATGGTCATGAAATGCTATATTAGTATGCAAAATGGGTTCAATTAGGGGACTAAATGTGTGCAATTAAGAGTCACATCAGTTTTGAGGAGAATATGAGAGCTGTATTTGTACCAGAACATATTAGGAGAAAGATGAGAGCTGAATTTGATTCTTTCAAGATGAGTGATGAAATGACTGTTGAGAGCTATTAAAATAGGTTTATGGAATTGGCAGAATATGTGTCTGATTTTAACTTGAGTGAGGAGATACTAGCATAAAGGTTTGAGAAGGGGTTGACAACAACTATTAAGAAGAGGCTTGCAGCTGATCAGCCAAGTAGCATGGATGATGTTTATCAAAGAGCTGGGTATGTAGAGAAGATTGCTGATAGGTTGCAAGAGGAGAGGAAGATGAAGGGGGAAAAGAGGAAGACTGAGACATCAAGTGAGGGAGCTGGGGGTAGCAAGAAGCTGAACAATACTCAACCTAAAAAATTTTCAATTGGAGGATCTAGTTATGGGGGTGAAGTGAGCTTGAGGAGTGGTAATTGGAGTCAGCACTCTGGTGCAATATTTGGGTGGAGATGTTACAATTGCAACAGGTTGGGTCACCGAGCTTTTGAGTGTAGAAGTGCACCCAGGAACGACAATAGAGAGGGTAATCAAGGGAGCTATCGAACTCTAGCACCAAGTATTGGGAGCAATAGGTATTCGGGACAATAGAGTACCTAGAGGAGCTACATCAATAGGCAAGGCAATGGGGGTAATCAGAGTAATGGTGCAAAGACTTTTGGTACAGCTAGTACAGTACTAGGGAATGGGGCGAAGGGTAACTAGTTTTATTGAGAGGATTAGAGTCTTATCATTTATATAATTATTTAAGTTGTTAGTAGTTTAATAAAGTAATAGTAGTTCCGAAACTTCGGGACAACGTTTTTTTTTAGGGGTGGTAGAATGTGACACCTCATGTTTTAAGTTTCTTTTGTGATACAATTTCATGTTTTAAGTTAGTTTTGTGAGACATTTTGATAAGTATGGTTTGATAATGATTAAGTAAGTTAATTGTGTTGCAATGATAATGAGATGACATTCGGATGTGTTGATGGTTTCATGAGGCTTTTGTAGCATTTTTGGGTGAACTTCGGGACAAAGTTCCTTTTAAGGAACACTGTAATACCCCGTAATTTGATAATAATTATAAGAATAAATAATGTAATTCAAATAGTTAATTAATGGCATTTCTAATAATAGTTGCAAGAAAGACGTTAATTAAATAATAAAGTAAGTAAGCAAGTCGGGAATTGGACTTAGCTAGTAATAAGGCCTTGGGCCGTGTGATATATTAAGTGGGCCGATTATATTAGGCATATTATGACTATTGGTCGGGATTTGAAGTGGGATTTAATAATAATAATAATAATAATAATAAGTATAATAATTAATGGTAATTCCTATAATAATTAGAATAAGGCAATAGTTTCCTAATTTGTAATACTACGGTTTTCTATGTCTGTGAGTACTCTGTCGATTAGGACTTACTCTATCGAGTAAGTATGTTTTTACGCAAAATAGTAGCTAACCTGATGGGTACTCGATCGAGTACGTGTGACAATCGATCGAGTAAGGGGCACTCGATCGAGTAAGTCACTTACTCGATCGAGTAAGTGAGTCTTACGGGTTGATTTAACTGGGTTTTGTTAATAACGCGAGATTAATATAAAAGGCTTCCGTCATTATTCTTAAACACGTTTACCTTCTAAAACCTTTTAAGAGAAAAGAAAAGGAGTTACGTTGTTCGCATTCGTCGAGTTGTTAGCAAATCCCAAGGCTTGGATCGTTGGATTGTCTTGTCCGTTATACCGTTGTGATCGTCGTTTCAAGGGTAAGCTTTTTGTATAATTATTATAGCATTTCGTTGCGTTTGGTTAAAACCCTAATTGGGTAGTTTTGGGGGTTTTGGGGGTTTTGGATATATTGTGTGGTTTTGGTAGTAATTGTATGTATATGTGTTATATGAGAAGGACTCGTAGAGGAACGTTTTTTATTAGCTGCTGTGACGGTCTCGTGTGATTGCTATTCCAGGTAGGATTTCCTTATTCGGTATTGTTTACATGGCATTGTTGGTAATTGATTGATTGATTGTTGTTGTTGTTATATAACATATCGTTGTTGGATTTGGAGTTGGTGATTGTTGATAGTATAATGTTTTTGGTCGTATAACTGTCTGTGGTTTGCGAGGTGCGTCCTCGGCTGAGTGGAGTCACTTGCGGGAGTGACTTCACGCCCTTGATTCGCCTTATGTGGAACCCGCCACAGAAGGGATGTGCACATTTAAGAACTTGGGTTTATCGCTCGGATGGGATGAGCGGGGCATAGGCGGGAACGACTGCGGTCCCCCACTGGCGGTGTGGAATACTTGTTGCGATGAGTATTCTGGCAGGACTACACACTTTAGTGTGTAGTCAGGTGTGTGGCGGTATATGGAGTTTGGTTTGGTTGGATTGGATTGTTGTGTTGGTATTGGTTATATTGTTTGTGTAATCAGTACTGACCCCGTTTAATTGTTTTAAAAAACTGTGGTGATCCATTCGGGGATGGTGAGCAGTTATTGAGCAGGTGTGAGTTGATGCGCATGGGATAGCTGGGTTGAGTCATCACGAGCTGTTTAGAAGTCTTCCGTTGTGTCAAAGCATTTTTTATAGTATTTTGGTTGGTTTCAGTTTGTTTGACAGTTAGAGAAACATTTATATTTACTTTATCACTTTGGGATTTGGTTTTGTAATCAGTTAACTCATTTACTTAATTATGTATGTTTCTTTATTGTCCATTGGATATACATTGCATCGGGTAACCGAGATGGTAGCATTCCCATGCCTTAAGTGGTCCTGGTAAGGCACTTTGAGTATGGGGGTGTTACAAAGTGGTATCAGAGAGATGATTTTGGAACCTGTAACTAATGAACCCAATGAACTTAGGGAGCCAAAATAAAATGAACCCGGGTAGGAGTTGTTAGGACCTAATGTAAAGACTTGGGAGACGTCCTAAAGTCGCAATCTCGCCCTACAACTTTGAACCGGTCACAATGGGGTGTGTCTTGGGGTCGTTATGTGTTTACTTACGTATGTTGCATTTCTATATAGAAGTGTGTTCTGTGAATTGGTGGATGAATGCATGTGGAGATGGGGATGTTGTGATAAAAAATGATGAGTAATACGCATATGCATGTTGATTGAATAATGAAATCGTATGATGAGTGGTTTATAACAGTTTATTAGAAACATGTGAATTAAGTTATCGTTTGTTGTATATATATATAGTATGTATGTTTATCATTTTGTATATAAGCATAGTTGGTTGGAAAGTGTTGAGATAAGCATGTGGGTAGTATACGAGTCAGCATGACTCGATCGAGTGGGGGGCACTCGATCGAGTAGGTGAGTGACTCGATCGAGTGGGTGTGACTAGATCGAGTGGGGTGTTTTCGTTTATGGGCGTTGTGCTATTTTTGGGCACTCGATCGATTAGGTAGGGGCACTCAATCGAGTGAGGTCAGCTAGATTGAGTAAGTATATCGCTCGAACGAGTGACGTTTTGGATGCATTCTGGTCAGATTCTGGAGTCGAGGCACTCGATCGAGTAGGTGGGCAACTCGATCGACTGGCCTCAACTCGATCGAGTGAGTTGTGAGGCTCGATCGAGTAGGTTCAGTAGATATGGGATGTGTGTTTATGTTTACCTTTCTCTTATATAGTTTCAAGATGCCGCCAAAGAGAAACGCGTTGTATGCTAGGGCTGAAAACATGAGCATAGATGAGATAGTTAAGATGCTGGAGCACCAAGATGCTCTTAATGATGCTCTAAAGAAGTTCGGGAAAGATAAAGAGGCGGGTGTGGATTTCGCCAAGATGAGTTTAAACATTGCAAGGTTTAACCCAAAGGAGTACATGGGCACAGGTGCGCCAATATTGCTTGATAATTGGCACAGAGAGATGGAGAAAATACTTAATGTGGTTCATTGCACTGAGGATTTTAGAGTGGAACAAGCTGCGTTCTACTTAAGGGATGCGGCTGGAGAGTGGTGGGATAAGGGTAGAGAGAGTGCTTTAGACATATATGTGAAACAGGGAATGTCTGCTGATGTGATCAATATTTGAGCATATTTAGTCCCCGAATTAGCCTCGTTCTTATGATTTTTAGTGCATATTTTGATCATTTACTATCTTTAGTCCTTTGTTTTGCATATTCTTTGAGGTTTTGTTTCCTTGGTAGGAGAGGAGTGCAAACCTTGCATTTTCATGGCAAAATAGAGCTAAATTGATCGAATCTAATGACCAAGCATCAAAAAGAAGACCAGACTAGAAGGCCTTTGTACATAATGTAGTAGATGGGCAATGATGAAGAAAATCCTTGCATCCCCGACAAAATCCCGGAGGATTGTTGGAAGAAGAAAAGAAGAAAAGAAAGTTGAGGAACAATCCGCTCGTCCCACCACTCGGGACGCCCGTCCAGAAGCCTCCTAAGACGCTCGTCCAAGCCAGCCAGACACCCGTCCAGCAGCTCCCCAATCCGCCCGTCCCGACCCTTGGACGCCCGGATTCTACTCCAGAGGGACACGTCCCCTTCTTCCCTCCATTGAAGATGCGCACATTTTCGGAAGACTAACAAAAAGGAGACCCGCATCTTTTCTTGAGAGGAGCGATTCCTCAAGGACTTAATCGTCATTTAAGCCCTTAGTAACCCTAATTTGTGCACCTAATCCCCACTATAAATACCCCATTAGTCTAAATAGGTTATCATGTTCTTCTTATCAATCTTTAGTGTAGTTTATATCATTCTAATCTTTCCTTAATCTTGTAATCAACTTCTAATCAAATATTAATACAAATCTCATTTCCTTAATTTCTCTTTTGTTCATCTTTTATTTTGGGTAATTGAAGATTATTTGGGTTTATTGGGAGATTCACAACCTTCCATCAATCATCAAGTACTTCTTTTATTCTTTGCATTATTATTTTTGAATTATCATTAGGTATAACTCTCTTAATCCCTTTTTAATTATTGTTAATCATCTTCATTTATTCATCATGTCTTGCTTTGTTAATATAATTGACAACCTTGTTAACATGTTAAACTTGATAATGAGTGAGTAGTTTCCTTAACTAGGGTTAATGGGTAATTAGGGAAAACCAACATGGGGGATGATTCATGCTTAATTTAACATGTTTTCATAATTTATTTGCTTGCTTGTTGTGATTTCAACTTATGCACATGTTATGTTTGATGAAATGCGAGCCTATGAATCCTTGCATTTTTTACCCATCACTTACCTTTTCAATGAGACTTGTAAGAGCGAGTCTCATTAGACCATGCATATAGTTGAGTAGGGAGGATTAATTCGACTTGTAGATGTTGTACAATCCAATCGATTCGGCTCCGGGACCCAAACTTCCCTAGGATTGTAAGATATAAACCAACTCGATCCTATCACAACAATAATTGCTTGCTTATAATTTGAGAATATGTTTGTATGATCAATTCCCATGAATCCCCTATGACCCCATGACACCATAGTGCTTTTAATCAATTGTTTACATCTCATTTTAGTCATCTTGCTTGTTTACTTTAATTGTTATTTAGTTTAGTGATCTTCTTATCTCAACCCAAATTGTGACACCCCTAGACACCGCTACTTGGTATCGAAAATCCTACATCAATACCCGTCCCTTGGGATCCGACCTTTACTTACCTCTTTACTAATAGTAGAGTTGTTTGTGATGTTATAAATATTGTTTTGGTCTAGGTGCTCCTAACGACAAGTAACCGAAATCTAAGCTCAAGTGAGTCCGACCAAAAATGGCGCCGTTGTCGGGGACGGTGTTAACTTGATTTGATTTTCTTTGATTGTTAACGTTGTGTCTTTCTTTGCCTTGGGGAAGTAAAACTCCTCAAGGTTTGTTCTAATTGTTTTCAAGTTGTTTGATATTTTGCATGTCTAGAAAATCACAAGGTAACTTGTTACCCATTGATCACGAAATTGAAAGGACTTTGACAACCAATAGAAGACTTGCTAGAAATACTTTGAGAGGTATTGGTGAGGTTGTAGATATTCAACCAAACACTATTGAGTTCAGCAACCCTTTTGCAAGAGAAGGTGAGGAGAACCCAACACAAAATCAATCACACAATCAACACACAATGCCTAAGTTTTCATCACATTCCGTACCAACCGAGGAGAACCTACCCAATGGTACTCCCACACCACAACACTTAACCGGAAATTTCATTGCAAAATCCGCATTTATCCAATTAGTCGAAAAAGCCAATTTGGGGGGATGCCTAGTGAAGACCCTCATTCCCATATGGAAACTTTTTTTGACTATTGAGATGTGATTTCACAAACCGGAGTGACTCAAGACCAAATTCGATGGGTCTTATTCCCTTTTTCTCTAATTGGCACCACAAAACAATGGTTGAAAAGCCTTGATAAAGCTACTCTTGGAATTGACTCTTGGAAGAAGTTGGCTCTAGCTTTCTACAAAAAGTTATACCCTCCGGAAAAGACTAACATGCTAAGAGCTCAAATTACGGGTTTTAAGCAAAAGGGATGAAGAATCTTTGTATGAAGCTTGGGAGCGATTCAAAGGAATTTTTCGCTCATGTCCTCATCATGGACTTAGCGAGTGGTTCTTGGTACAACAATTTTGGAATGGTCTTTATGAAGACTCAAGAAACATTCTCAACATGGGATCAAATGGTATGTTCACCGAAGTTGAAGATAATCAAACTTGGAACAAGATTGAGGAAATGGCGGTCCATAATTCACAATATAGTAGACCTCGCAAGGCTACTAGAGGAGGAAAGCATGAAGTGAACTCTATTACTCAATTGGGTGCTCAACTTAGTGCTCATATTGATACCATTAACTTAAAGTTTGAGAAGGTTATGGCTAAGCTTGAAGAAGCCTCAAAATCACCAAAGCATCATGTTAATGCCATGGTAGCATCTTCATCAATCCCAAGTGGGATACGTGAGAATTCTGGAACTTTGGGACATGACCAAAGTGAATGTAGGGGAACAAATGAGCAAGTGAATGCTTTTCAAGAATACAAAAGTGGTACCCCTTATTCCAACTATTACAATGAAAACACCAAATTCCACCCAAATCTCTCATACAAAAGCCAAAATGTCCAAAACCCTCAACCAACATACACCGCACCCCCCAAGAGAAACCAAAATCAAAGACCCTTTTACAACCAAAACCAAGGTTATCAAAATGAAACTCCATACAATCAACAAAATGACCAAGGTTTTGATGTTCAAAAAGCGGTCCTCCAAATGCAAAAGAATCAACAAGAATTTTTCACTCAAATGCAAAACGATAGCCAAGCAAAAGACATCACCATCAACAACATCCTAGCCCACACAAAATTTTTGGAAACTCAAATGACCCAACTAGCAACTTCAAACTCTCAACGACAAAAGGGGAAATTACCACCTCAAAGTAATCCCCAAAGACATGAAACGGTTAGTGCCATTCACTTGAGGAGTGGTACAAGATATGAAGGACCAAAGAAGCAAGTTGAGGATGAAGTTGTGGAAGCTAGTGGCAAGGAAAGAGTTGTGCAAAACTTTAGGGAAGAAGAACCCACCAATCAAGAAGTTTCAAAGAAAAATGAAGAAAAAGCCAAAGAGAAGGAACCCATTGTGATTAGACTTCCATTCCCGAGTCGTCAAGCTAAGCCTAAGTTTGATGACCAACTTGGAAAATTCATGGAAATTGTGAAGAATTTAGAAGTCTCGATTCCTTTCACGGAATTGATCAATCACGTTCCGGCCTATGCAAAGTACATGAAGGACATCCTTACGAAGAATAAATCAATCCGGAAGCTTGAGAATATTGCTTCACTAAGGTGAGTAGTGCCATCCTTCAAGGGAGTTCACCTCCAAAACTCAAGGATCCGGGAAGTTTCTCCATTCCATGCACTATTGGTGACACTACAATCAACAAAGCTCTATGTGACCTTGGGGCAAGTGTTAGTGTCATGCCATATTCGGTTAGCAAGAGGCTAGGAATGGGAGAACTCAAATGTACCAACATCACGCTTCAAATGGCGGATAGATCAACAAAGACACCTTTAGGGGTATGGGAAGATGTTCCCGTGAGAATTGGAAAATTCTTCATCCCGGTGGATTTTGTTATTGTTGACATGGAAGAAGACTCCAACATTCTTATTATCTTAGGAAGACCTTTCTTGCACACCGCGGGAGCGGTGATCGATGTGAAGCATAGAGAGCTCACCCTTGAAGTGGGAGATGAAACCATCACTTTCAATCTTGACAAGACCATGAGAGCTCCCCGATTGCATGAGCCATGTTTTATGGTTGATCACTATAGCCAGAAGGATGATAGGAAGAAGTTGGAATTTCAATGGAAAAAGAAAGTGGATGATGCTCCATCAAAAGAGCAAGGAAATAACAACAATGAGAGCTTGAAAAGCTCACCCATGACAAGTAAAGAAGATGGCCTCATTGGCCAAGACAAGAAAGAAAGAGAGTTGTCTCTATCAACTCAAGAAACTTTCAATGATCAAGTAGATGAAGTTTGCGGTCTTTGGGATGATGAGTTCGAAGGGATATTCAATCCCTATATTGGTAATGCTATGAACCAAGACCATCATGGAGAACAACAAATGCAAAAATCTATTGAGGACCTTTATCATGATAATGAACAAGCTTTCGACTAGTTCTTCAAGGTGTTGAGTAACATCAACAACACCTTGAACATGCCCCCATGACATCTCACATTGGATGAGAGTTTGGTGGAGTCCTCCCTAAACCACCATTTGTAAATATTCTAACTCCCTAACTTGTATTTCAATTATTACATTGCATTCTTTGTCATTTTGGATTTATTTTTGTTCCTTGATCAAGATATTCATCATTTTGAGAGAAGTGAGGGAGGGACTTATGATTTTATTGATGTGTAGTGCTTTACCTTAGTGTGGGGATATCAATTGCCTAGGCTATTCATGCCTTTGTAGTGCCCCTACAATGAAGAACACGAGAATTGAAGAATGAAAATGACACGGGTTACGAAGTACCCACGGATGGACCTGAATCCGTGTGTTCAAGGAGGAATCCGAGCGTCCAAACGGACAATCCGCTCGGAACCCGAGCGTCCAAAGTCACCAGACGCTCGTCTGGTAGAGCTGCATAATACAAAAAACTGGTCTGTAAGAGAATCCGAGCGTCTCATCTAAGAATCCGCTCGTCTCATTCTGGACGGCCGTCCTACAGAAAAGACGCTCGTCTTTTTCAGTAAGCAAAGTCTGGGAATTTCTCTGTAAAGGAATCCGAGCGTCCCTCCAGAAAGACGCTCGTCCCTCAAGGAAGAATCCGCTCGTCTTAGAAGCAAGACGCTCGTCATGTGGCGTCTTTTCCTGGGTTAACCATTGAAGAATCCGCCCGTCCCGATGACAAAGCCACTCGTCCTCTGCTGCGTTTTCAAAAATAACGGTTCATTTTAAATCCTTTTCTCTCATTCATTCTCATTTCTTCAACTTACAAACACTACCCACTACCCAAAAACCCCAAAAACCCTCATCCTCCATCAACAAAACCAAATTTCCTCAACCAAATTCAATCAAATCAAATCCAAACTTTCTCACAACAAAAATTAATCACTCCTTTTGCAACAACAAGTGATTCAAACACCAAAATCTTCAACCTTTGAGTCGATTTTTAGGATACAAAACAACATTCACCCTAAATCGATTTGGGTATCACTAAAAATTGAAAATTTCAATCTTTCATTGGTGTAATCAAGCAAAGGAGAATGGCAAGAACTAAAGGAGGTAACAAGGCACCCCCAAAGAAGACACTTTCTAAAAGGCAACAAGCTCTTCAAGTAAAACAATTGTCAAAGGAATTGGTAGTCCATGAGGCAAGGTTGGAGGTTCAACAAGGTCCCCCTATGGAAGCTACAACATCAACAACTCCGGTCATTGAACAATTATCCAATTATCCGGAGGTAACTTTCACTTCTGACTCTCATAGGGAGAAATTCATTCTCTTTGCTAAGAAAACCATCATGCCTACTAAGTTTATTTGTGAAGATGCATTGTCAAAATTGGGTGTTCTTGAACAAACTAAAACCTTCTTTGAGTCTATGGGATTGGGTAAATTGTTTACAATGAAGGAATTGACATACCCCTCCCTCACCTTGGAATTTTTAAGTTCTTTGAAAGTCACAAGGGTGGAGACTCGAACCAACATCGAGTTTCGTCTTGAAAATGTTGATAGACGCATAACTTATGGCGAATTAGGTAAGATATTAGGCCTTAGTGATAACCCGAAATATACAAAGACTCCTATCAAGTATGACCCCGCTCCTCTTTGGATGGCAATTTCCGGGAAGAAATTCGTGCGTTTTCATGATTGTCGTACTCTCTTAGTCCACCATCCGGGCATTAGAGTATGGCATAAGGTCATTGGGAATACTTTGATAGCTAGAAATGGCACAAATCATCTTACCAAACTCGATTGTATTCTTCTTGAGTCGGCCTTGAACATAGGAAGGGAATTTACAAAGCCATATAATGCTCTAAGACTTTTGGTTGAACGATGGCTTAATGTCGATTGTGGCAAAGAAGGCACCGCCTTTATTGTAAATGGAGGACTAGTTACCCATTTGGCCAAGCATTTTAACCGGGATTTCAACAAAAACAACACCTATGTGTCGGTTAAAGGAGGCCATCTTGTTGATATGGACACCATGATTCACAAGTTCAAGTGGGTCAAGCACGACACTTTTGACGACAAATATGGGTGGTTAAGCAATGAAGCTAGATCTTTCACCTTGCCTTCCAAAATTTGTCGATTGAATGTTCACCGATCAAACTACCTTCTCCCACTCTCCGAAGTGACCGAGTATATCATTCAACAACAAAGAGGCGAAATTGACAAGCCCTCCCCCTCCATTATCACCCCACCTTACCCATTTGAATACCAAGAGTTCAAACCCAAGGATGTCGAAGTGGGAAATGATTACTTGACACTACTCATGAGGGAAATGCACAAGCAAGCTTACAATGATAGAGTGGATGCTTACAAGGCCCAATATCCGCCCTCCTACATCTAGCTAGGCAAGGACTTCTTGATCCGTCTTGTCCTTTGCCTAGTTGGGCGGATAGGGAAGTATTCTTTCCTAGCATTCCTAGTGGTAGTAGACCGGGTGGAGAGGAGATGGTTGTTGAAGAGGGTGGTGTTCTAGAAGATGGAGAAGAAGAAGAAGCTCAAGAAGAGGAAGAGGAAAGTAAGGAAGAACAAGAAAGTGAAAGTGAGAGTGGACACGATTCCACATCTATGGAAGTTGATGATGCCTCAAGAGAAGAAGATGATGATGATGGTGATACGATGGGTGAAGATTGGCAAACTTAGGAGGCTCCTACATTCTTACACCTCCATTATGGTTTGTCTACTTGCCTTGTTTTTATTTGTCTTGATCATTTACTTTGTGGAGTCCTAGCAACATTGGAGGACTAACACCTTGGCTTCATTAAGGTGTTCTTTATCTTTGTTCCCAACTTGTAAAATCCAAAATAACAATCTTTAGTTTCATGCATTGCATTCCATGTGCATAAACTCCCCCGAAATTCAAGACATTAGAAATAATGTCTATTTTGGTTTGGGGAAGTCCATGCATATGCATTGGGAGCTAATTTAAATTATGCTCTCCGCCATAACAAAAACACATGCATCATGTAGTGTAGCTTAGTATAGTTTGCATTTAGTTTAGAAATCATGCATATTCATTGCATAATTTCCTATCGTATTGGCCATTGAGGACAAAGCCCATACTAGTGTGGGGATGGAAATTCTAACTTGACTTTTATTCAAAATCCAAAAAAAAAAAAAATCCAAAATTTCGAAAAATCCAAAAAAAAAAAAAATGAAAAATCAAAAACAAGTTCATTTCCTTTTTAGTGTAGTCTTGAATATATTGTGTTTGTTCATCCTTGTTCACATTGATCGACTACGCCACATCCGAGACATGAGGATATTGAAGACCGCATGGTATGATCTTTCCAATCTCCTTTTTCCTCTTTATGTTAATGACAATGTGGCTTTATTTTGACTGATGCGGTATAAACACTGTGAATTTAGGAGTTGTATTTAGATTATTTTGCATATTAGTTGGTAGAAGCATATGCATTAGGATGTATAAATGTTAGTTGCATCATGGCATGTAGATCTCATGTTAGAAAAATTTTGTGAAACCGTCTATTTGGGAAGCTTGACAAGTGTATATAAGTCCCTTGTAGATACTTTTTCTTCTTAAGACTTTGCTTGTTAGAATACTTGTAAAACACCCTAGGATGTGTCATGCTAGTATCCTTTGACCCATGGATTAAGGCCTAGTCAAAAGTACCTGGTGGTGTGATAACTCCTTGGCTACCGTTTATTCCAAGGTGACCCTTGAAACCATGCAACCATCTTTCTGTTAGAAATCTATATCTCATTAAATTACATATTCATATATGTGAGAAATTATTTAGTCATAAAATAATTACAAATCTTATGCATGCAAACATAAATAGAAGTAAAGAATAAATCATGTTCCTTACTATGTGATTTCGGTTTTATGGGCACCAACAAGATCTCCTTCTTGTTAGTTCTTGAGCATTCCATATAATGGATGAACAAAGATTCAAGTATAGAATCTCTCCCAAAAGTGAATACCCAAGGAATACTCTAAAAGACTAAAATTATATGATCTAGTATTAGGATTAGTCTTACTTAAAATTTTGACACAAAATATTTACTTGTTCTCTCTTGTTTTCAGTTGAGAGAGAATAGATGAGTGAGTTTTTATTTCTCTAGGATTTTCACAAAAGATAGAGAGAGTATCATTTCTTACGCTAGAAATTTTTATATAAAATGATGAATGAATAACCTGAAAAGAAAAACTCTTTTCTTTTTACCTATGGTGGCCGAAATAACTGGCCTTGGGTAGCATGCCCAATGCCTTTTATTTGTGCTCTTCTCAAAAGCTAGGTTTGCATGGCTACTAGTTAGATATAATCATTGTGTTTTTCACTTAAGATAAAAACACAATATAAATCTTACACTCCCTCCATTATTTCGGCATACTTAAAATAAAATGGGTAGTCCATTTTATTTTGTCATTTGTCAATTTTGTCACATGTAACATGTTACATGACATGTCACAATGTAATGTATTTTTAACATATTAAAAATCAACATACTCATAAAATATGTCATTTACAAAATTGACTAGTAATTCGTAATTACTTGTACCAAAACAATTTATCAAATTTTAAATTACAACGTCTTGTATTTATAATAAATTATTCATTCAATTTCTATTTCAATTGTTTCGTAAACAATAATTTTATCCAAGTAATAAAACAATTTAATTACTTAGACCGTATCTACTATAATCGAATTACAGTAAGACATGTTAATTTTACTCACAAGATCATCCGTCAATTTTAAGCAATTTAATTAACTCGTATCGGCATACGATTAATTAAATAATCAATTAAGAGTATTTCCCTATAGATATGACCTAAGGGGATCAACTGATCACCACCGTCGCACGACAGTAATGTCAAACTCTAGTCAGCCAATCATTACCGATATGTGTGGACCAGTTGACTGTAAAAATATTACATCCCACATGTATTCTTAAAATGAGATTTAAACATGTGATCATCATGATCGACAGTTGTGATCGCATTATTGTCGGAGGACACTTATCCCAACAATCTCCCACTTGTCCTCGACAAGTGTGCGTCACCAATTCTCTTGTCCTATTACTATCTCCCACTCAATGCAAGGTGTCTTTCAGGTCGTACTTGCAAGTGATCACTGATACCCGTCGTTGTGAGCACCAAAGATAAAATTTATATTTCCTATTAAGACTAACCTAGGCTAGTGGTAACAGGGTCGAACCACAAGGAGGCAGACGTAATTCCTAGCTGTCTAATAAAAGTCCAAGGTAACAATTGTGGGGGTTGATTTGAATTGGTCTAAGACTAAGAGTAAATAAAGATATTAACTAAAAAGACGGATTTAACAAATAAAGAAGGGGTACTAGGATGGTCGGTTCATTAAAGCTTCGGCGGCAGCAAACTAAGTCGGTCTAATTCAAACACATGTGAGGCGGGAAACAAAGAGGTCCTCTCGGTCCACTATTAACAGATAGCATCTTTCGATCTCGCTAAAAGTCCCTAATATCACTAATACTAACTTTCGTTCTGAAAAGCGACTAACGGTCTAAACTATACCTATCTTTCGATCTCAGCACAGTTTAGTCGATTTAATTGATGGTCTAACAACTTCCCCTATCTTTCGATCTAATGGGTCAGTCACGAATTAGGTATCTAACTGGTCGCATGCATTCGATTCGTTAAATACAGCATTAAAACAATTAAAACGAAAATAAAACCCCACGAGGTCAGTCGATCGACCAAGAATGTCAGTCGATCGACTGACACGCGAATCAGGCCATGTATAATTTAATGCCGCCTATGCTATAAATCGCCTACATCCTAGTACAATTGATCTAGCTACTCATGCTAAGGGTAAAAACAATAACTCTAATAATGAAATTAACTAATGGATTCATACTTGAAACGATAAAGAAAATAATTAACATAAACAATAAATTGGTTGCGGGAATTAACTAGCAATTCTACACTAATGACGAAATGAAGAAGAACTAAAATTAGGGCACATGAATACCGAATTTGCAGAGGAAAGATTAGTTAATAAGAACCGAAGATCCAATGCTTAACAATAATCCAAACCCTAATGAACAATTAAAGAACTGTTTGATGTAAAACTTAATGTGAACTACTGAATAAAGCTTGATTAAAAACTGAATGATAAACTAGGTATTCCAGGTTACGTTATATAGCAAATAACGTAACATTATTTCCTAAACCTAATAACTCATGGGCTTAACAAATCTCGATCTTTTAATTCTCGTCTGGAATAGCATATTGGTCGATCGACTGATGTGAGGGGTCGATCGACTGCTTGGCAGTGAACAGTAGCTTCTGTAACCCGAGGGTTGGTCGATCGACTAAGGGTGGTGGTCGATCGACTGGTTGAGCTGCTACTTGTCTTTTATAATCTCGTGGATTTGTCTTTTGGGCCTTGAAATGCGCACCAAGCTCGTTCCTCGGGTGAATACTTCACGTCAAATGCAATGCAGGATACTCGGGGACGGATTTAGCTTGATTTCCGCTGGATTCTTCACATTTCTGCAATAATGTACAAAAATACGGAAATAGACGGAAATAGGGAGAAATGTAGCATAAACTACATGAATGAGCTCTGAAATGCGTGTAAAATTGGATGTAAAACATCATATAAAAGGCACGCATCAAACTTCCCCAAACCAAACCCTTGCTTGTCCCCAAGCAAGAACTAGACTCGATCCTAAAACCTAATGGAACGAGTTCAATCTCAGAGCGAAATGCAACATGTAAAGCCTAAGCCAATTTAATGCTACAACTAACAATCAATTAGTAATGTGAATCATGCAAACGAGTTATGGAGTCGTTAGAAATATCGCTGAACCGTTAACTGCAGAGACTTTATCAAATCGGACTCTCACAGGTCACTCAAATCACTCATAAGCACAGGTGAAAATATATAAGAGGATAGAAAGAATTCATTTTGTAAAGACTCTCACCTAACTGCGACCTATAAAGACATGCCAGCAATAAAATATGAAAGTGATCTCAATGACCGTACATATGCATTCCAACCAAACAGATGGCCAATGACACATGCCGAGGTATATATGGGATATGTGAGGTATGGGTAAGAAGAGGCAAAGATAATTATGGAAAAGTGGAGGTATAGGTGATCAAGCTAGTACCAAAACGGAACCATATGGCAACATCCAACTTCTTGCTCAAAAACAAATGGAACGGTGCTACAGCAAGCACAAAACTCACAATCTCCAAAATAAAAGTAATCAACTAACTCCCCATACGATATAAATGAATCATGGGAGCAAAAATCGCCAAATAATAAAGACTGAATCATGCGAATTGATTTCCTTTCTTTCTTTCGAACTCCAGTCGATCGACTATAAATGGCAGTCGATCGACTGCTTCTACAGTACATAACTCTTTTTTTCTCTTTCTTTTTCGAATCATTTCTTTTCATTTTTTTTTCTTTGCTTTCATTTCTTTCCTTCTTTTCATCTTCCCAACAACATCTCAAACATGAGCATATACCACCAAAAACGAGTAACAATCCCAAAAAACTAAACTACTAGCTTGACAAGGGTAGGCTATATGTAGGATGTAGTAAATAGGACAAAAAGGATATTTTTGGCAGTGTGGGGCTTATGGGCATAATGAATAAGGGGAAACCTCTACCACATGTGTCAACTAACCACAGACCGAATGCATACAGGTATTAAGTAGATCAAGTTCATAATTATGCAAATTAAGGAAACATGTCTCATAAGGAGTACTACTCACATTCCTAGATAAACCGGTCATGAATGTCACCAGTAATAGGCTCTAAAACTCAGAAATATGATGTAGTTTGCCAAAAATCAAAGTCAAGTCTCAAGTTCAGCAAGAAATTTAACGAAAACTCGTAGACTATGCATATGATTCTACTAATAACATGTTAATCAAGCAAGGCTCAGGCAAAACAGGTGCAAATGCAAAATCATCATTGAAATACTACTGTTCCGACTCGACCTATATGCTAAAATAAACGTGCATTTTATTTGAATTTTTGAAATTTTTTCAATTTTTTGGATTTTTGATTTATGAAAAATGAAATAAACAATGCAAGGCAAAATTAAACGTGAAACAGAAATGCAATAAAACTTATGCAAATGCGACGCAAAACCCTTCCCCAAACCAAATCACACAATGTCCCCATTGTGCAAAATCATGTAATGAAATAAAAGAGAAACGGGAATTTGCGAGAAAAGAAATAAATATGACATGAAGTGGAACTTGGGAACTCACAAGAATTTAAGCGCAGCAAAAGGAAACCTCCCCAAACCAGCGTGAGCTAGGAGGTTTCAGTAGCCAGCAGTGCTACCAATAAGTACCTGAAAGACGGAAAATACCACGCATAAGACTGAGAAAAACAATTTTGAAGCGGTAAATATGTGCACAATTGAGAAAATAGAAGAAATAATTAATTAGACGGAAAATAAAGTGGAGTAGAAAACTCCCTTAAGTCCGCGTATCGATCAAACACAGCAGGGGAGAGGTCGTGAATAAGTACAGCAGCAGCAGCGGTCGATCGACCACTTGGCCCAGTCGATCGACCAGGTAAACATGAACAGTATCGCCTGGAACCTGCAGATTAGTCGATCGACCACTGGAGCCAGTCGATCGACTGAAAACACTGCTGAAACCTCTTATTTCTTCGTATTTACTCAATGATTCGAGCTAACAAGCTCTAAAAACCTGCAAGTGCACAATAATATGCGCCCAAAATTTGCGCAAAACCCAAAATAGAGTCTAAAGTACTTAAAAATCCTAAACAAACAAAATACAATGCGAAGTTCCGCGCACACAAAAGCAATAAAAAGTGTCTAAAAGCAATAAAATGTTCGGAAAACATGTGACCAACTAGTAGTTGATCAAAAACGGCCACGGTATGGCCCACTTCGTCGGCTTCTGGCTACTAGAGGTAGCCTCAACGGTGCTTATTTGATCAGTTGCACCCTTCTTAGCTTCCATGTCCGTATGGCTCAACGGATCAATAGTCTCATCATCTCCCCAATCAATGACCTCTGCCGGCTCATCCAAGTCCAAATCAGACCATCTCACTTTGGCCGGCTCATCTTCAACTTCCTCGTCAGTCCCATAGCTTAGACACCCAAGGCCGCCTCTTGAAACAATCTGCTCTGCTACAACTGGAGCATTCTGCAGCTCTGCCTTCCCCAAACCAGCTCCGGCAATGTTTGAAACAACAGATTCTTCCTCCTTTTTGCTCCCGATGCAGGGGCGGAGGTGTTAACACAGGAGTAGTAATAGAGACAGGCAATTCAGGAAGCACAAAGTACGATTTCTTTTCAGAAACCGTATTACAAGTCACAGGCCACATGGGGTCCTTCTTCTTAGCAGGTTGGGCAAAAACAATGGAGGGCTTTCCCACTTTGAAAGTCAAGGTTCCTAGACCGACATCTATGACTGCACCAGCAGTGTGCAGGAATGGCCTACCCAAAATGATAGGTATATGGGCATCCTCAGGCATGTCAAGTACAACGAAGTCAATGGGGAAGAAAAACTTCCCTATTTGGACAGGAATGTCCTCTAAGACCCCTATTGGCTGGACCGCAGATCGGTCAGCCATCTGTACTGTCATATCGGTAATAGCAAACCTGGTCAACTTGAGCTTCCTAGCTAGACTCAATGGCATGACACTTATACTAGCTCCTAGGTCACATAATGCCTTCTCAATAGAGAAGGTACCTATATTGCAAGGAACAGAAAAGCTACCCGGGTCCTCTAGCTTATGGGGTGCAGTGTGAGACAAATAGGAGCATGACTCCTCAGTGAGTGCTACAGTGTGCACTGTTTCAAGTGACTTTTTCTTTGACAATAATTGTTTCATGAATTTGGTATATGCAGGCACTTGATTGACCAACTCGAGAAAAGGAACTTGTACATTCAGACTACGAATAACTTTTTCAAATTTACTGAAAGATACCTGTTCCTTCGTCGGCACGAGTCTCTCCGGATATGGGGCTGTAAGAAGTACCTTAGCCCTCTCCTCTAAATCGCGCATGCCGGTATCTGTGGACTTAGGCTGAAAGTCCACCACCTTTTCCTTGTTGAAGCTTGACCCTTCCTCAGACCGTCTCAAATGAGAACCATTAACCGTCATCGTATCGAACTTGAGCGGATCGACCCATCAAAGACTCGGTCCCGCTTCAATATTTTCGGAACTGTCGAACCCCGAAACAAATAGTCTTTCAAATTGTCTGGCATCGGAGGACGAACAATCTCGCTATCAGCAGTAACCTTGGTCGATCGACCACTATCCTCAGTCGATCGACCAAGGTGCACGATTCGCCTGCCGCAGTAACCCGCATATCGATCGATCGGCCAAGGTGTATCAGTCGATCGACTGATATACCTGGTAGACGCCTGTTTCATTGATTTATTCGTTGAAGCTTTCTTTTGACTTGTTTCCGGCTCATCTTTTTCAACAGCGTCCTCGACCATGGTAGGACCCTCAAGGATGGACCCACTCCTCAAAGTGATGGCATTTAAGGTCTCCTTTTGGTCAGTTTGGGTCGGTAAGTGTCCCGGAGCTCGAGTGTTACTTTTGCTAGCCAGTTGAGCAATTTGGCTCTCTAGTAGCTTCATCCCGGCCTCTCTTGCTTGGGACTCCTTTAGCAACAAGTTCTTAAGCTCGGAAAATTCAGAATTCTGCGATTGTTGCGGCACATAGGGAGGTTTCTGATATTGTTGTTGCTTTTGATGAGGAGGTACATAAGGTTGCTGCTGTGGCGGAGGTTGAGTTGGATTCAGGACATTTTGGCTCCTCCAACTCAAGTTGGGATGAACATTAGGCTCATAGTAGGTGTTTGTTTGCCTATAATGTTGAAAGGCAGCACAAGACTCAAAGGGACTAGGGCAATTCTTCGAAACGTGTCCCTCGGCTCCGCACCTTTCACAGACGAAAGGACCGTCAGTCACAGCATTGACATGGTACATCCCTCCTTTTGAAGCTCCCCCTAGTTCATATTTGTCAAACCTCGCAGTAAGAGCCTCAAGCGCAGCAACAGAGGAAGATTCAGCAGCTCTCCTCTGGTTCCCTCTAGAATTTCCATACTCAGCCTTGTGGGTGGCTAGATCGTCAATGATCTTCCACCCCTTGGTTGCTCCCAAGTTCTCAAAAATCGGCCATTGGTCATGAGATCCAAAATGGCCCTCTGATCGTCGTACAGCCCATTATAGAAATGATTACACAAGCTCCATTTTTCGAAACCATGGTGCGGTATGGTTCGCACCAAATTCTTAAAACGGACCCATGCTTCGTGGAAGTTTTCGTCGGGCCCTTGTTTAAAGCCCGTGATTTGAGCTCTAATAGCAATCGTCCTTGAAGCAGAAAAGTACTTCTTGTAGAATGCCAATGCCAAGGAATTCCAGTCGGTGATCCCATGAACGGTTCGGTCCAAATCTCTATACCACTCCTTTGCAGCATCACGAAGGGAGAAGATGAACATGGTCTCCTTGATCTGGTCTTGGGTCACGCCGGCTGGTAGGGGTATGGAACAGCAGTAGTCAATAAAGGTCTCTATATGCTTAGCTGCATCTTCATTTGCAGCTCCCCCAAACTGGTTCTTCTCAACCATGCTAATGTATGAAGGCTTTGGTTCGAACTTCCTGACATCTCGTGGTAATTCGAACCGCTTATATAAGTTTTCAGCTGTCGGCTCAGAATGACTAGCTATACTTGCTTCTTCGGCCATGACTGGAATTTCTGGAGAAGTAACTGTCTCGGCTGAAGAAGTGGAAACGGGTGAAGAATGTGGGTCTTCCTCAAACAGCTCGTTCTCGTAATAGCTTGACAGAGTACTCAGCTCTTCCTCTGTCGGTAATACCCTTTGTGATCGTCTCAACTCGTGCAAAGATTTCTCTATCTCAGGGTCGAATGGTACTAGTTCACCACCCTGTGACCTGCGCATAAGAAGAAACTACAAAAAGAATATAAGAAAAGTTTAAGGAACAGAAGTCCCTTAAACTAAAGAAAGACTAAAAAAAACAGCTAAAAATTAGAACTATTGCCTCCCAAAATTCACGCCAAAAAATTTGATACCCGTCGTTGTGAGCACCAAAGATAAAATTTATATTTCCTATTAAGACTAACCTAGGCTAGTGGTAACAGGGTCGAACCACAAGGAGGCAGACGTAATTCCTAGCTGTCTAATAAAAGTCCAAGGTAACAATTGTGGGGGTTGATTTGAATTGGTCTAAGACTAAGAGTAAATAAAGATATTAACTAAAAAGACGGATTTAGGAAATAAAGAAGGGTTACTAGGATGGTCGGTTCATTAAAGTTTCGGCGGCAGCAAACTAAGTCGGTCTAATTCAAACACATGTGAGGCGGGAAACAAAGAGGTCCTCTCGGTCCACTCTTAACAGATAGCATCTTTTGATCTCGCTAAAAGTCCCTAATATCACTAATACTAACTTTCGTTCTGAAAAGCGACTAACGGTCTAAACTATACCTTTCTTTTGATCTCAGCACAGTTTAGTCGATTTAATTGATGGTCTAACAACTTCTCCTATCTTTCGATCTAATGGGTCAGTCACGAATTAGGTATCTAACTGGTCGCATGCATTCGATTCGTTAAATACAGCATTAAAACAATTAAAACGAAAATAAAACCCCACGAGGTCAGTCGATCGACCAAGAATGTCAGTCGATCGACTGACACGCGAATCAGGCCATGTGTAATTTAATGCCGCCTATGCTATAAATCGCCTACATCCTAGTACAATTGATCTAGCTACTCATGCTAAGGGTAAAAACAATAACTCTAATAATGAAATTAACTAATGGATTCATACTTGAAACGATAAAGAAAACAATTAACATAAACAATAAATTGGTTGCGGGAATTAACTTGCAATTCTACACTAATGACGAAATGAAGAAGAACTAAAATTAGGGCAGATGAATACCGAATTTGCAGAGGAAAGATTAGTTAATAAGAACCGAAGATCCAATGCTTAACAATAATCCAAACCCTAATGAACAATTAAAGAACTGTTTGATGTAAAACTTAATGTGAACTACTGAATAAAGCTTGATTAAAAACGGAATGATAAACTAGGTATTCCAGGTTACGTTATATAGCAAATAACGTAACATTATTTCCTAAACCTAATAACTCATGGGCTTGACAAATCTCGATCTTTTAATTCTCGTCTGGAATAGCATATTGGTCGATCGACTGATGTGAGGGGTCGATCGACTGCTTGGCAGTGAACAGTAGCTTCTGTAACCCGAGGGTTGGTCGATCGACTAAGGGTGGTGGTCGATCGACTGCTTGAGCTGCTACTTGTCTTTTATAAACTCGTGGATTTGTCTTTTGGGCCTTGAAATGCGCACCAAGCTCGTTCCTCGGGTCAATACTTCATGTCAAATGCAATGCAGGATACTCGGGGACGGATTTAGCTTGATTTCCGCTGGATTCTTCACATTTCTGCAATAATGTACAAAAATACGGAAGTAGACGGAAATAGGGAGAAATGTAGCATAAACTACATGAATGAGATCTGAAATGCGTGTAAAATGGGATGTAAAACATCATATAAAAGGCACGCATCAATCACATCGAGAGTGGTTTCCTCGATCTGGAGAATAACTGATTGACCGGAATTATCTACCATAGATACCTTCCGAGCGTGGCCACGCATTTCCAGTTCATTACTCCTCGAGTGCCCCTGAGATATTGTTATAACCCTGACAAAGGGGTGGACAATTCCTATCGCACTTATTCCCTTTGACTAGCCACAACCATCATAATCCAAAATATGCCCATTTGACCCCATTTACGAAGGTCGTAGTAACACAAATCAAAGTTAATCTGAAACTGTGCCACCTTAGGCAAACAGTCTTTAGTCAAAAGAATCGACTCATTTGAATACTATAGTAGCTCTCGCCACGACCAGGCTATATAAATTTGCCAGAACTCTATAAGCGGTCACTGCCCGACAAAGTGTTCCTAACAGTCTGCCTATGTGATCGACTAGGCATCTCACATGACTCTATCGCACTTGAAATTGCCATCAATCGCATCACATTCTAGTCACTTCTAGACGTCACCTCATACAAGTGACTATGGGTAAATACCATGTTAATCCGGGTTCACTTTAACGGGGTTCAATATTGTCTCAACAACCCGTTTGGATGTAACAAGGTAATAAAAGAGTTTTAAGATATAAAAACTCGAACGACAAATGTGATTATCATATGAGTAGTCAATACTTGATTACTACTTCATATTCTATAATCCAATTTAGATCTTGTATGTAGTTGTTCATCTCAATCCAATTGAAATGACATGACTCATCATGTTAAGCCTATGAGAAGGCTTTGGTTAGTAGGTTTTATCAACTTCTTGTACCTTACTCAACCTTACTACATACTCGTTTTCCTTTGTAATGTATACATTTGCATTACAAAACTTTCTAAGTACGTGTCGAGATCCAATCAAGACATAGGCTTTCATGCCTTAAAATAGCTCCCACTATTTTCACAGTGTGCGGGACACATCCCTCTTGCACATCCCATGATTGCAAGTGTACTCAATTTCCGTTGTAAACATTTCTCATTGTTCTTTATTGTCTAGAACGATTCTAGAAAATCTATTCCTTAAATAATATAGCCACAATGGTATCTTAACCATCCTAATGTGTTTTGAGTATGGTTTTGTCAGAAACCATGCGCAATCTCAATTGTCAATTGTCACTTGTGTAACACCCTTACACAAAATTTTGCATCAAAAACACTTTGCATTACATCCTTAATGCTTCTGCAAGCACTTAAGGGTAATCTTTATGGCTTACTTGGTAACTATTACTTAAATTCGATTTGAAACAATTCATCATACTCAAAGTATATGAAGTGTTATACATCATTACTTATTTAATTGATCCGGCAGCGGAAGCAAATGGAATCAATCAAATATGTTCAATTCGATTGAACTAGTCATGAATCATATCAACATAAGACTCCTTATTTGACATTAATATCATGTTGATTTATCTCCATAAATCCGGATATTAAAGATGTACTATATTTCTCCAAAGTCTTAAATCATTCGCAATGATCAATGTGTCATCCACATATAAGACTACTAAAAATTTCCGTAACTCCCACTAAACTTCATGTATAAACACAACTTCTCGACTTATCGGGAAACTTTTTATACCATGATCAAATCATTGATTCCAACTCATTGATGTCCTACTCAAGACCATCTCTTAAGTTTCACATTATCTTAGGATTGTAAGAATCTATAAAACTCATAACATGTATTGAATACATTCTTTCTAATTGAAGAAGTGGGTTTTAGATTCACTTGCTATATGTATATCATCATAATGAAACACAATCCCTAAGAAGATCCAAATAGACTTAAGCATTTCAACTAGTGCAAAACCCTTTGCAACCAATCATGCTTTGAAATCTCTCTTTATTAGTGCAAAACCCTTTGTCACTAATCAAGCCTTTTATTTCGGATTTTCATGGCTCTAAGCCTTGTATTGAGTTGTGACTTAAACACTCTCATGTAAATCATATATTCATTACTTTCTAGAAGTAATCAACTTGAATCAAACGATTTCTTTGTAAGTTATAAGTTCTTTACTTTCTTAAAAGTAGCATGAATTCATCATCTTCAACAAGTGACGAATTTAACCTCCTAGGTTTTAAAGAAACAACGCCTTACACAAAACGTCTCATGTAGCCAAGAATGACCAGTTTCTTGCGACATAACATTCTTTATGGCTCTTGAATAATTTTTCCCACTCTGTCTTCTAGAAATAAACTTGTATTTTAGAAAGACAGCTTCACGAGCCAAAAACCCGTTGTACTCGTGATTATAATAAGGAAAAATGAGCATTTGTTTATTTTGAAAACTTACAAACATGGTACCCTACCATTTCATATCTCATATGACTCGTTTTAGATTTAGTGGAAAAATAATTTAGACAAAATGATAAAATCCCCAAAAGGATCAAGTAACTCAAAGTAACTTGATTGAAGTCCAAACCATATCGAATAGCGTTTGATTTCTTATCCAACCACACATTATTCCATAATGCGTGCTAAGAGAGATTAACTTGTGATACTATATCACATTTCATTTGGCTTATATCAAAGTCTTCACTTTGATAATCCCATCACGACTAAATCGCGATTCCTTGGACTCTTTGAACTTCTTCAAAGATTTCTCTATTTACCTTATTAAGTGAACACATTAGCGTCAACTTAAATCGTTGGTAAAAGAAAATGATCAACCTATTTTGGATCAATGATTTACAACCTCGATCTCCTTTTCAACCAAAAAGCACGAGACATCTTGCTTTGAATACAAGATACGCATATACCATAAGATTAACAATCTAATGGTTTTAAGAGTACTCGATAACTCTTTGCATTCATCATTCCAGAATTTAAGGTTTAATCTTGGGTTACCAATTTGAGTCTTATATCATCTACATGATGTGTCATTCTAGTTTGGTTTAGAATATAATCACCTTGATAATGGGCTAGCCATACATCAAATCATGGTGTATAGGGTCACAAAAGTCAAACCTCTTTTGTATCTTAACAAGTTTATATTCTTATTTAGAGTTTATGCACTTAATAGTCACAATTAAGTACAACTCTAAACTCAAAAACTAGATTGAGTTCACAATGACTCTATCTCTCAACATCATTGTTGCTAGTCGTCATATTCTAATCATCCTATGTATCAAATACAATGATGAAAACACCACTGGTTTCTAATATTGACGAAGTAGTACTAGCAAAACTTATGTTAATCAAATAACCATTTAAAGAAGAAGGTCTCATTAGATGTCCCACAACTAACTTGTTTGATTCTTCAATAATTTGGGGTAGTTTTTATTCTTGCGTCCAACAATTAAGACAATGGAAACTTTATCGGTCGGGATTGATAGGTTTAGTATTGTTATTCTCAATAACGTTACTTTTAACATTACCTTGTATCAATTCCATTCTAATTTTACTTCTTAGAACCTTATCCTTTTCTTAACGGTTTAAGAGAATGCTCCCACTCATTTCAATGAGTCTTTGCTTAGAAAAGCAAAATTTAATTTCATGAAGACTACTCTTCATTCGTTCGTTTAGTCTTAAAACTTTCATTGAAGTGGTTGCGGTATTTTGGTCAATTTTGATTTCCAACAAATCTAGTTACCAAAATGATTTAACGTTTCAAAGTAATTAACTTAATTAAGCATATGAGAAACAATTGTAAGTAGATATGTTAGTCAAGAATCAAAAAACCCTTTTGATCATAAATAACTTCCATCTATACTCTTCACAAGAGATCCTTACAATGGATAATTCGAGGTTTTAGAAGAAAATTCATATTTGTCTTTAGTTACGATGTTTTAATGGAGATTTGAATCAAAAACCGAAATGATATCGTATATGAATTGTGGTAACACTACTACAAAAATGATCAAAGAGAACGGTCTCTAACCGTTCTTATAGGTACTTTGAACCGTCCTGTGGCCAAGCGTTCTCTTTGATCTAAGAGAACGGTTGAAATCAAGTCAACCCGGTCTCTTTGTAACAACAATCAGAACGGTCTAGCTCCACAACCGTTCTCTTTGATATATCACACAGAACGGTTGTATATAAGAACCGGTCTCTTTGATAAGGCCGTTCTCTTTGTTAGAATTTTAGCTTTTTTGGCGCCTTATATCTACCTTTTCAAAGAGAACAGTCGTGATGGTACTAACCGTCTTGGTTGTTAATTTTATTTTTTTTAAAAAAATATTTACATTTTTATCATAACCCTACATGATTGAATCGTATAACTCATAAAAATTAAACCTGTTACAATTCAGAAACTCCAGCAATTTTTACACAAAAACCTTCCGATTTAATTTGAACCATTAGGACGGTAAAATAAATGCTGCAGATAAAGTAAAATAAATACAATGGTAATAACTAAAATAAAAACTAATCGAACTAATTGTCGTTTCATACCAAGTCTGAATGATAATGGAAGTAACGTACAACCTACTACGAATAAGATGAATCATTGTCACTAAAAGTAGTCAAGTCTTTGAAAGGACCACCGCGAGTCTGAGTTTGTTTGTTTTGTGGACGCATTTGGCTCTATTTCGACATGTAACAAGGCATCACAAACCACTCTTGAAGCACACAAGGCTATTTTGCAATCTGAAAGGAAGAGAAATACATGAAGATAAAAACAAACATGAACTGAATCGACAAATCATACAAATATAGAATTGATGGTGAAATACCTTGAACAAGGCAATTGTTAGATTTATTGGTGTGCCAAATATGGTGCATAATTGCTTCTTTTTTCATACACATGCTTGCAATCCATGCTGCTATATTGAACATAGTAAGAAGATTGATTAGCAATAGAAAAGATAACATCTCTAAATAGATTGCGAGTTTGTAAGAAGATGTCGTTAACTCATTTTTCTCGTGCGAAATAGAACCCATTTCATCTTTTCTAGAAGATCTGTAACCATATTGTTTCTCGACTACAGAACACTAAGCTGGCCTATACAGAAAAATAATTGTTTGCTTCTAAACCAAATTGATCAAAATATAAGATTGAGTACGAACCTGCGAACTAGCTCCGACAAATCAGTGACCATCTTTCCGGTTATTGGGCAAAAAAAAATTAAAAATACCAATTTCTGTATCAGCAACCATCTTGAATTCTTCTTGCTCTCCGCCAGGCATTGGCTGATCTGCATGATGAACACTCTGCAAGCCAAGCTGATTCAAGTCATCCGTTATAAAGGCAACATAACTGAATCTAACATACCCAAACAGCTTCTCTGAAGCGACGTAGGAGAGGATCATTTTGAAGATTTGTGGCAGAATGACCTTCAAATGTTCTTTTTTCATCATCAAGCATCTTCTCAAAATTAGTTAGCTAAAAATTTAGGCGGAAACAGAACTGTCACACACATAAATATAGAAATAACAAAAACAAGAGGATGAGAAGGTTCAATTACGCAACCTGTCGACCAGGCTGGTAATTTTTTCCAATCGATTTCACAACACTTTAAAAATTGTTGCATTCGTTGTTAGCACACAATAGTTGTAGAACAGAAATTTCAAACTACATAATTCATTATATTTTTGCACCTAGCACATTTGAATGTCTGCTTTTCGAGCATACCTTTTATTCTACGAGAAGAAGAAATTTGTTAATTGCATCTTTGATAGGTCGACGATTGAAAGCTTGATCTTTGTTACATTAAAGAAAATAAGCCTGTGGTCTTCTTTATTTGTTACATTGTACAATGCACTGCATGATTTATCAAATATCTCCAAACTCTCAGTTGGCAGGGGTGTTCATCGGTCCGGGATCGGACCGGACCAAACTTAGTGGACCGAAGACCAAATAAGGGTAAAATGGTGGACCGTGGACCGGACCATAGCTATAATGGTCCGGTCCAGTCCGGACCATAAAAATGTATGGACCGGACCGGACCATATGGACCAAATAATACATTTTTTGTTACCTTATTATTTTGACGATTACTTTAATTTATATTAATAACCTAGATTTTTTTTTTCGAGTAGTAGAATATGTCAAAGTAATATATTACAAAACAATATTATGAGATTAGGAGAAATATCTGTATATCATACAATTTCAAAGATATTCCTTACAAAAGTTTGGTCCACGGTCCGGTCCGCGGTCCGTTCGGTTTGGTCCAGGACCGGACTGAAGACCAAACTTATGTAAATAGGTGGACCGTGGACCGGACCGGACCAAATAAAGTATAGTCCGGTCCGGTCCGGACCAAATTACGCGGTCTGGTCCGGTCTTTAGTCCGGACCATCTAATGAACACCCCTATCAGTTGGCCTTCAATCTGTCTGGCCCCAGCATGTTGTTCTAACTTCTAATCCCATAAAGAGTACACAATCTCATCATTGTCCTAATGCCGCCTTATTAAACCATAAATAAATCGAGGGAATAAAATATTACATGTGGGTATATATATTATATATAGTATGAAAAACAAAATCAAAATTCATAAGAAAATATATACTATATTAACTGGAAAATTATACTCCACCCGATTCAACTGGATAGTAAAAATGAAAAGAACCAAATGAATCGGAGGAAGTATGTTATAGACACGCACTACTTATAACTATTTTAATAAATGAAGCAAACCCATCTAGGTCACAAGTTGTAGTACAAATATATTGTTAAATTCGTTGCACAAGTAAATATTAATCAGATTTAGAAGGTAGATTAATTACCTGAAAATGAGTAGCAGAATAACCTTGTGAAGAGTAACCTATTAACCTCTCAAATGATGCATTTTGGTGATTTGGCACATGTATACTACCTCCAATTTTCTGCATACAGTTTGAACACAACAACATGCAATTTATGTCAGCTTTAATTCACTCTTCTTCTCACAACATGCAATTGACATTCCAAACTATCTATAATTAAAAGACATGAACCGGTTTCTAGGAACATGAATCCGTAAATCTTAATCACTACTGACTCGAAATCAACTGCAAATTTAAATGTACAAGGAGTCCCAACATTATTCGACAAAACTGACTTCCTAGTTCCTATGGTACATCCTGATCATTTTGATAGAATCAAATATCCTATGTCGCTGAGCAGCTGGGGGGGCATCAAATGATAATCGATTTGCACCTAGCACATAATTCATTATATTTTTGCCCAAATAACAAAAATCCCCAAATAATACAAACCCTAACTTACTTAATCTCAATTTTAACATCAAATAATCAATTACCCAACATTTTAGCAACATAATAAGTGTAATTCATGTATATAAGACTAGTTTAAACCTCAAACAACCACAATTAACACTAAAAATTAAATCAAACCAAACCTTGTAAAAAGGAAGAAAGGTGGCGGCGGGATAGAGACCTAACGGCGGCAGGAGGCAACGTAGGAATACGAGCGACCACGGACAAGGGGCAAAAGCGATGATTGTTGGTATTTGAAAGAAAGCAATAGAAGTTGTATGTGCGGAGAAGTGTAAACGGGAAGTTCGTATTATTTAGGATTTGCAAATGAACAAATAGAACGGTGATAAAGAGAGACCGTGCTCTTTGTTTTTCAAGGAGAACGGTTCTAAATATCAACCGGTCTCTTATTTCTTTTAAGACGGTTGGTCAAATCTAACCGTTCTCTTTGTAAATTTACAAGCACGGTTGGAACAAACAACCGTTATCTTTGTAAATTTACGAGCGCGCCAAGCTAAAAATAAGAAAGAGACCGGTTCCGCTATTAACCGTTCTCTTAGAGGCGTTCTCGTAGCCTTAAATTGTAGTAGTGTAAAGAAATAGAACAATATGATAACGGAATAGTGGAAAACTTTAACATTTACCGTTTTATTAATAATACTTGTAAATAACAAGTAAAGCATTTACATAGTGACCTACCCAACTATGATAAATGATTCCAAGATCCAAATTCATATTAACTTGGGGCACGGTGTGCCGAAATACCCTTTATTAATATAACTCGGTGGATTAACTCTTTAATCGATTCTACTTTTAGAACTCTTGGTCGATAAAATTACATTAATATTTATCTCTAGCCCGAAACACATCCGGAAATCGTCGTGAATACTTTCGTTGAGTTAAACCCGAATTTCGAATAAATGTGTCCATGATCCATATTCATATCAACTTAGGGCACGGTGTGCCGAAATACCCTTCATTAACATAAATTCGGTGGATAGACATTTATCACCCACTTCCCCTACGTAACAAGGTTTGTACCCCGGTATGGCCGAGTGCACTCCCTCACGAAATAGGTTTTCACGGTTTCTACTTTTTGGTAAGGTTAAGTCTCAATTGTTTATTTAAGCGAGAGGTCATGTCAATTTATTATCTATCACGTTTTAAGTGAACTAAAGCGGTGAACTACGATAATTGTAATTGACACGGTCGATATACTCGATTTAATGATAATGCATGTTTTAGTTATGGCGATTTAGCGATGCATGCAACATATAAATAAAATGCAAAGCATAAATAAAATCCTAGTATGGCCATCCTAAAATAGTAAATCTAATAAACTATTACAAACTCGGAAACCAACTCCTTGGTCCCTTGAACTTCGGTCTTGGCACGCATATCAAGGCAACACCGTCTTTAATGGATCGCCTTCTCGAGTGGCACCGTCTTCAAGGATCTCCGGAATAAATAAATTACATAACAAATTACATAATTTCCTATTATACATTTGTAATTAAAATAAAATAAATCTATTAAATTACAAAACGGTGATACGAGATCACAATAAATTACAACCGAATTGATATTTCCATACATTTCGGGTAATATCAATTAAAACTAAGGCCATACTAAGTAAAATTACATAATTCAAAAATTACATAAAATAAAATTATGACAATCATAAATAAAATGCAGCATTATAATATGTATGAACATGCCCAATTTTATGCTAAATCGCCTTTAAGGAGCCAATATCGTATATTTATCGGTTTTTACGGATTTGCGTGATTTAACCTTTTATAATCACAATAATTACATAAATTCATATTTATGTACAAGTTAATTACCCTAACCATTTTAGGACTCAAAAATTAGTATCCACTAATATTTTGACAATAATTAACCTTGATTTCTTAATATTGTTCATGAATGGACCTAAAATACAAAATTATGTCATAAACTTCAAATTAAATCATAAAAATTTCAAATAAATTTGAAATTTGAAATTTAAACTCATGAACATTCTGGAAAAATACCATGACCGTCATAATGTTCAAAACTTATGTTAAAAATTTCGAAAAATATCGAGAAAAACAATGTTGCGGTTTATCGGATTTATCAGTTATAACCATAAAAATATGAGAAAAATTATTTTTATCAACTTTTCAATTTTATATCTGAAATATATGATAAAATACAACATGTGACATTTTTTCTTAGTCATGAAGTATGTTTTAGCAATTTATACTAATTAAAGTCACTATTTATGTGATTTTTCATCAAAAATTCATAAATCATGCATAAAGACTTCTATATAGCCAATTATTTTACACACATTTTGTAAAATTGCATGTGACAACATACTAAATTTCTATGACAAGATTCGAAATATAACTCATATTAACCTATTTTTCCATTTAAATTGGATTTTATCTTGAAAAATCCATATTTCGAGCATAAGAACTCATAAAATTATGAAAAATTACAGGTCATCAAAATATAAAATATGTGAAAACATATCCAAAAACCACTGGAACAATCGAAGTTTAGCTAATTTTAGTCCAAAAATGACATTTTTTTCATAAAATCACATTTTAATGCCATTATTATATAAAACGAACAATAAAAATCCATAAATTAACCAAAATATCCTAAATACATTTTAGGACCAGAAACTTTAACATGCATAATTGATTTCGTGATACATCATAATAAACACAAATTTATAAGTTTTATTTGTTAATCGTATAACTCGGAAAAACTATAACCGATTTGCATGCAAACAACCTAAGGCTCATGATACCGCTTGTTAGAAATCTATATCTCATTAAATTACATATTCATATATGTGAGAAATTATTTAGCCATAAAATAATTACAAATCTTATGCATGCAAACATAAATAGAAGTAAAGAAGAAATCATGTTCCTTACTATGTGATTTCGGTTTTATGGGCACCAACAAGATCTCCTTCTTGTTAGTTCTTGAACATTCCATATAATGGATGAACAAAGATTCAAGTATAGAATCTCTCCCAAAAGTGAATACCCAAGGAATACTCTTAAAGACTAAAATAATATGATCTAGTATTAGGATTAGTCTTACTTAAAATTTTGACACAAAATATTTACTTGTTCTCTCTTGTTTTCGGTTGAGAGAGAATAGATGAGTGAGTTTTTATTTCTCTAGGATTTTCACAAAAGATAGAGAGAGTATCATTTCTTACACTAGAAATTTTTATATAAAATGATGAATGAATAAATTGAAAAGAAAAACTCTTTTCTTTTTACATATGGTGGCCGAAATAATTGGCCTTGGGTAGCATGCCCAATGCCTTTTATTTTTGCTCTTCTCAAAAGCTAGGTTTGCATGGCTACTAGTTAGATATAATCATTGTGTTTTCCACTTAAGATAAAGACACAATATAAATCTTACACTCCCTCCATTATTTCGGCATACTTAAAATAAAATGGGTAGTCCATTTTATTTTGTCATTTGTCAATTTTGTAAATGTCACAATGTAATGTATTTTTAACATATTAAAAATCAACATACTCATAAAATATGTCATTTACAAAATTGACTAGTAATTCGTAATTACTTGTACCAAAACAGTTTATCAAATTATAAATTACAACGTCTTGTATTTATAATAAATTATTCATTCAATTTCTATTTCAATTGTTTCGTAAACAATAATTTTATCCAAGTAATAAAACAATTTAATTACTTAGACCGTATCTAATATAATCGAATTACAGTAAGACACGTTAATTTTACTCACAAGATCATCCGTCAATTTTAAGCAATTTAATTAACTCGTATCGGCATACGATTAATTAATTAATCAATTAAGAGTATTTCCCTATAGGTATGACCTAAGGTGATCAACTGATCACCACCGTCGCACGACAGTAATGTCAAACTCTAGTCAGCCAATCATTACCGATATGTGTGGACCAGTTGACTATAAAAATATTATATCCCACATGTATTCTTAAAATGAGATTTAAACATGTGATCATCATGATTGACAGTTGTGATCGCATTATTGTCGGAGGACACTTATCCCAACACTTTCATCCATGTTCTACCATACATTTTGTCATCAAAGGGAATGGGCACAAAAAATGTTCAAAATTTGAGTTCAAGAAGTGAAATGAAAATTCAAAAAAGTTTGCAAATTGCATCAAAAGAAAAGAGGAGTAACAAAAATAGACTCCTATTCTTAAAATATAAGGCACCCTCGTTACTAATTGGGGTGACTTTGAAAATGTTCAAAAGAAAATGCAAAAAGTTGAAAAATTGTCAAGTATTGAAATGCCAAAAATCAAAAGAAATGGCAAAAAGAAAAGTGTTCTCAAATGTCAAATGCCACAAGAAATTGGGGGGAAAAACAACAACAAAAGCAAACTCCCAAATGAAACTCAATTACTATTGATCCCTTTATCCATCGTATCCATTTTTGTGCATGGTAGAGAGGGGACGACCCTTCTTCTTGTCTAGGCAAGAAGGGGAATTCCGCGATCCTCCAGTGTTTCTAACACCATAGGGAGTCTATTCTTGACAAAAGCATTTAACGATTGAGGACAAATGTACCCTAGCTTGACACAACTTGGAGGTGATTTATTGGTATCCGTCTAGGCTTAGTAGTTTGAAGAAACCATATCTATGAAGGAGTGTGTACACTTGAATTGCTTCCCCTTTAAATAATTTCCGCCACTTGGATGAGGAAAGTGGCTATTCTTTTTGTAGATGCATCCATTACTTGTTTTTGTGTGCTTAATGATTGGATGTGTCGCCATTTTGGCAAGACCCACCTTGCCTTGCAAGAAGGCATCCTACCTCATGGTTGTCTTGTTGTGAGTTGAAGGGCCGGAGTGAGACCCGCTAATTGTCTCATGTCGGCTATATTAATAGGATAGTTTAAATAAGGGTCCTAGTTTTGTCACCTCTTTACTCGGGACGAGAAAAGGTTCGGTTTGGGGATATTTGATGTGATCAATATTTGAGCATATTTAGTCCCCGAATTAGCCTCGTTCCTATGCTTTTTAGTGCATAGTTTGGTCATTTACTATCTTTAGTCCTTTGTTTTGCATATTCTTTGAGGTTTTGTTTCCTTGGTAGGAGAGGAGTGCAAACCTTGCATTTTCATGGCAAAATAGAGCTAAATTGATCGAATCTAATGACCAAGAATCAAAGAGAAGACAAGACTAGAAGGCCTTTGTACATAATGTAGTAGATGGGCAATGATGAAGAAAATCCTTGCATCCCCGACAAAATCCCGGAGGATTGTTGGAAGAAGAAAGGAAGAAAAGAAAGCTAAGGAACAATCCGTTCGTCCCACCACTCGGGACGCCCGTCCAGAAGCCTCCCAGGACGCTCGTCCAAGCCAGCCAGACGCCCATCCAGCAGCTCCCCAATCCGCCCGTCCCGACCCTTGGACGCCCGGATTCTGCTCCAGAGGGACACGTCCTCTTCTTCCCTCCATTGAAGATGCGCATATTTTCGGAAGACTAGCAAAAAGGAGACCCGCATCTTTTCTTGAGAGGAGCGATTCCTCATGGACTTAATCAACATTTAAGCCCTTAGTAACCCTAATTTGTGCACCTAATCCCCACTATAAATACCCCATTAGTCTAAATAGGTTATCATGTTCTTCTTATCAATCTTTAGTGTAGTTTATATCATTCTAATCTTTCCTTAATCTTGTAATCAACTTCTAATCAAATATTAATACAAATCTCATTTCCTTAATTTCTCTTTTGTTCATCTTTTATTTTGGGTAATTGAAGATTATTTGGGTTTATTGGGAGATTGACAACCTTCCATCAATCATCAAGTACTTCTTTTATTCTTTGCATTATTATTTTTGAATCATCATTAGGTATAACTCTCTTAATCCCTTTTTAATTATTGTTAATCATCTTCATTTATTCATCATGTCTTGCTTTGTTAATATGATTGACAACCTTGTTAACATGTTAAACTTGATAATGAGTGAGTAGTTTCCTTAACTAGGGTTAATGGGTAATTAGGGGAAACCAACATGGGCGATGATTCATGCTTAATTTAACATGTTTTCATAATTTATTTGCTTGCTTGTTGTGATCTCAACTTATGCACATGTTATGTTTGATGAAATGCGAGCCTATGAATCCTTGTATTTTTTACCCATCACTTACCTTTTCAATGAGACTTGTAAGACATAAACCAACTCGAGTCTCATTAGACCATGCATATAGTTGAGTAGGGAGGATTAAGTCGACTTGTAGGTGTTGTACAATCCAATCGATTCGGCTCCGGGACCCAAACTTCCCTAGGATTGTAAGATATAAACCAACTCGAACCTATCACAACAATAATTGCTTGCTTATAATTTGAGAATATGTTTGTATGATCAATTCCCATGAATCCCCTATGACCCCATGACACCCTAGTGCTTTTAATCAATTGTTTACATCTTATTTTAGTCATCTTGCTTGTTTACTTTAATTGTTATTTAGTTTAGTGATCTTCTTATCTCAACCCAAATTGTGACACCCCTAGACACCGCTACATGCAATCGAAAATCCTACATCAATACCCGTCCCTTAGGATCCGACCTTTACTTACCTCTTTCCTAATAGTAGAGTTGTTTGTGAAGTTATAAATATTGTTTTGGTCTAGGTACTCCTAACGACAAGTAACCGAAATCTAAGCTCAAGTGAGTCCGACCATCTGCTATACCTTGGGGTGAGTTTAACAGGGCTATGTGACGCGAGTTTGTGCTGGAACATGTGTGTAGTAAGTTTAGGGAGGCGTTTGATGACTTTAAGATGACCTCTGATATGACAGTGGCTGAGTATTATCACAAGTTCAACGAGAAGTCTAGGTATGCAGAGGATATGAGGCTGAATTAGGAGAACTTGGCATTGAGGTTTGCGAAAGGGTTGACACCTAAGATTATGGAGAAGCTTCCGGTAGGAGTCCTTACTGATGTTAAGGAGGTATATGAGCTTGCCGAGAGAGCTAAGAGGTTAGTAGAGATGGCTAAGGAGAACAGGGAGATAGCTTGTGAGAAGAGCAAGGCTGAGAGTGAGGGTAGTGGTCAGTCTAGTTACAAGAGGGGCGGCCATAACCAGGTGAGAGCTTACTCTTCGGGGTCGGGGTTCAGTGGTGGAGCTTCTTATGGGCGTTGCCGTGGTGCTGGTAGTAGCAGCTGGGGTTTATCTTACTTTAACTGTGGCGATGTGGGCCACAAGAGACATGAGTTTACCAGTGCTGTGGGCAAGGGTTTCCAGAGACCATCACAGGGGAGTTTCTCTCAGGGTCCATCTCAGAGTTATGCTAGTAACAGGCCGACTGGGTCGTGGAACAATTAGGGTGGTCAGAACAACAACGGTGGGGCTAAACGCAATGGCGGTAATTCATATCAGAGACCAGCGACGAACAATAACCAGGGGTCAGCTGCTAAGCTGTCTACTTCTACTAGTACTGTCCAGGGAGGTGGACAGAAGACCAGTGGTAAGCTGTTCATGATGGAGAAGAAAGCAGCTGAGGATGATGCTCACGTAATCACGGGTACTTTTCTTGTTAATGGTGTCTTTACCTTTGTTTTGTTTGATTTGGGGGCTTCACATTCGTTTGTATCATCGAGTCATGCTAAGCTTTTGGGTTTGAGATAGTATGAGTCTGTAAAAGAGGAAGTCTTTATACCGTCGGGTGAGTCTGTATCTTGTGGGAGGTTGTATAAGGGTGTATCTATGATAGTTGGGCAGCTTGACCTACCAGTGGACTTGTTAGAGTTTCTTTGGATGGTTTTGAGATGATAGTTGGTATGGACTGGTTGGGTAAGTACAAGCCTAGAATAGACTGTCACCAAAAGAGAGTCTCTTTGAGAGGTCCTAAGGGAGTTAGCGTGTCTTATCTGTGGGTTTGTTGTCAAACCCAAAGTCAAGTTGGTTGCAGCAGTGACCTTAAAGTCTTATCTGAGGAAGGGGTGTCCGTTGATCTTATGCCATGTGAGAGACCGTAGTATAGTGAGTTCGACAGTTGATCAGATACCGGTGGTGGGAGAGTTTCCAGATGTCTTTCCGCAAGAGATACCAGGTTTACCACCGAAGAGGGAGATAGATTTCAGTGTGGAGTTGAAACCAGGGACGGGACCAATCTCTAAGGCCCCATACCGCATGGGTCCTAAGGAGTTGGAGGAGCTGAAGAAACAGCTGGATGATTTGATTGATAAGGGATAAATTAGACCTAGTGTATCACCGTGGGGAGCACCAGTCTTTTTTGTGAAAAAGAAAGATGGGAGTTTGAGGTTGTGTATCGACTACAGAGAGCTGAACAGGGTTACCGTGAAGAACAAGTATCCTTTGCCAAGGATAGATGATTTGTTTGATCAGTTGAACGGGGAAGCGGTCTTTTCTAAGATCTATTTGAGGTCGGGTTATCATCAGGTAAAGATTCGGGATGAGGACATACTGAAGACAGATTTTACATCGAGGTATGGTCACTATGAGTATGTGGTGATGCCGTTTGGGTTATCTAATGCACCTGCAGTGTTTATGGATTTGATGAACCGGGTCTTCAGTCAGTTTTTGGATCGGTTTGTTGTGGTCTTTATCGATGATATCTTAGTCTACTATAAGACTAAGGAGGAGCATGAGGAGCATCTGAGGTTAGTGTTGCAGACTTTGCGTGACAATCAGCTATATGCAAAGTTGTCTAAGTGTGAGTTTTGGCTCGAGGAGGTTGCCTTTCTGGGGCATGTGATTTCAAAGAGGGGTCTAGCTATGGATCTGGCAAAGATAGAGGCAGTTACTCGGTGGGAAGCATCGAAGAATGTGGCAGGGATCAGGAGTTTCTTGGGTTTGGCAGGGTACTATCGTCGGTTTGTGAAAGACTTTTCCAAGATAGCCAGACCTATGACAGCGTTGATGAGGAAAGAGAACAGGTTTTGTTGGGACAAAAGTTGTGAGACGGCGTTCCAAACTTTAAAGGAGCGTTTGACCACAGCTCCAGTCTTAGCATTACCTGAAGGGTGTGAGAACTTTGAGGTATATACAGATGCCTCAAAGAATGGTTTGGGATATGTGTTGATGCAGAACAAGAAGGTAATTGTTTATGCTTCTAGGCAATTGAAGCCTTATTAGGAGAACTACCCGACACATAACCTGGAGTTGGGTGCAGTTGTGTTTGCTCTCAAGATTTGGAGGCACTACCTTTATGGGACGACCTTTAAAGTGTTTTCAGATCACAAGAGTCTCAAGTACATCTTCACTCAAAAGGAGTTGAACATGAGACAGAGGAGGTGGATGGAGCTGATAGGGGAATATGACATGGATATTATATACCATGAAGGGAAGGCGAACGTTGTTGCAGATGCGCTGAGCAGGAAGAGTGTGCATTCTCTATGCACAACTATGTCTTTGATGAGGTTGAGAGATGAGGTGGGGAAGATGGGGATACATATGATACAGAAAAGGGATGCTAGAGGAGACTTGACAGTGGAGCCAGATCTTTATGATGATATTCGCAAGAAACAAGCTTTGGATCCTAAGATCGAGGAGTGGAGAGCTGGAGTAGAGAAAGGGACAGTGTCTAGGTTCTCTATTCATACAGACGGTAGTGTGAGATTTGATGGGAGATGGTGTGTTCCTAGTGATGAGGAGTTGAAAAAGGTGATCATGACATAGGCTCATTGCACACCATATTCGGTACATCCAGGCGGTGACAAGTTATATAAAGATTTGAAGAAGACTTTATGGTGGCCGGGGACGAAGAAGAAAACAGTTGAGTTCGTGGCTCGATGTTTGACATGTCAGAGGGTTAAGGGAGAGCAGCGACGACCACAAGGTAAGATTCAGTCTCTTGAGGTACCTGAGTGGAAATGGGAGTCCATCTCTATGGATTTTATAGTAGGTTTGTCGAGGAGTCAACAGGGTAACAACATGATATGGGTAATAGTGGACCGTTTGACTAAGTCAGCTCACTTTGTGCCGATGAAAGATACTTGGACCAACATACAGTTAGCTTTAGCTTATATGAAGCATGTGGTCCGTTTGCATGGGGTTCCTAAGGATATAGTGTCAGATAGGGATGTGAGGTTCATATCACGATTTTGGAGAGAGTTGCAGGAGTCGATGAGAACTACTTTGAAGATAAGTACTGCATTTCATCCTGCGACAGATGGACAGACAGAGAGGACCATCAAGACTTTGGAGGATATGTTGCGAGCATGTGTGAAGGATTTCGGTGGTAGCTGGGAGGATAGATTGGACCTTATTGAGTTTTCTTATAACAACACCTATCAAATGAGACTTTGTATGGGAGGAGGTATAGGAGTTCGATTTGTTGGGATGATAGAGTTGAGGCCGTGGTTTTAGGACTACAGATGGTACAGGTAATGATAGAACATGTTAAGCTGAACAGACAAAAGATGAAAATGGCCCAGGATCGACAAAAGAGCTATACAGATTTACACCGTCGTGACATAGAGTTTCAGGTTGGGGACAAGGTTCTTTTGAAAGTATCTCCTATGCGTGGAGTCATGAGGTTTCGTAATAAAGGGAAGCTGAGCCAAACGTTTATCGGACCATATGAGATTTTGGATCGTGTGGGTGAGGTTGTTTACCGGTTAGCGTTGCCAGCGGCTTTGGCTAGAGTGCATAATGTGTTTCATGTGTCTCAGTTACGGAAGTATGTGAGTGATCCTTCACATGTGTTAAAGGTAGAGAACATAGAGTTAGATGACTCTTTGTCGTATCTTGAGGTGCCAAAACAGATTCTTGATCGCAAGGTTCGGAAACGTAGACATGGGGAAACAGTGTTGCTTAAGATTCTTTGGTCTAACCATGAGGTACAGGAAGCTACTTGGGAGGCGGAAGAGGCTATGAGGGAGCGGTATCCGTCTCTTTTTTATCAGGTAGACGTATTCATGTTTCTTTTAGGGGGTAGGAGATGGTCACGTAAGGTTTTTGTATGTTTTATGTTGGTTTTAGTACAGTTAGTAGTTGCTTTGAGTCGGTTTGAGTGTTGGTTGGGAGTTTCGTTTTGAGTTTTGTGTTGAGTTTTGTTATGTTGTTGTGTCGGAGAGGAGATAGTATGTTTTGTTTTTGTGTATGGGTTCAACTTCGGGGATGAAGTTCTTTTTAAGGAGGGAAGACTGTAATACTACGGTTTTCTATGTCTGTAGGTACTCTATCGAGTGGGACTTACTCTGTCGAGTAAGTATATTTTTACGCAAAACAGTAGCTGACCTGATGGGCACTCGATCGAGTACGTGTGACACTCGATCGAGTAAGGGGCACTCGATCGAGTAAGTCACTTACTCGATCGAGTAAGTGAGTCTTACGGGTTGATTTAGCCGGGTTTTGTTAATAACGCGAGATTAATATTAAAGGCTTTCGTCATTATTCTTAAACACTTTTACCTTCTAAAACCTTTTAAGAGAAAAGAAAAGGAGTTACGTTGTTCGCATTCGTCGCTTTGTTAGCAAATCCCAAGGCTAGGATCGTCAGATTGTCTTGTTTGTTATACCGTTGTGATCGTCGTGTCAAGGTTAAGCTTCTTGTATAATTTTTATATCATTTCGTTGAGTTTGGTTAAAACCCTAATTGGGTAGTTTTGGGGGTTTTGGATGTATTGTGTGGTTTTTGTAGTAATTGTATGTATATGTGTTATAGGAGGAGGATTCGTAGAGGAACGTTTTTTATTAGCTTCTGTGACGGTCTCGTGTGATTGCTATTCCAGGTAGGGTTTCCCTACTCAGTATTGTTTACATGGCATTGTTGGTAATTGATTATTGTTGTTGTTGTATATCATCTCGTTGTTGGGTTTGGAGTTGGTGATTGTTGATAGTGTTGGAGTATGTGTCCTCAACAATAGTGCGATCACATGTTTAAATCTCATAATAAGAATACGTAAGGGATTATTCGTTATATAGTCAACTGATCAACATTAATCGGTAACGATTGGCTTGCTAGAGTTTGACGTTGCTGTCGGAGGACGGTGGTGGTCAGTTGATCCCTTAAGGTCACGCTTAAAGGATGATGCCCTTATCAGTAAAATTGATTAATTGTATGACGATACAAGTTGATCAATTCCTTAAAATTGAACAATTCATTTGTGAGAGAGTATATTCATATATTATTGTAATGGGATTAAATAAGATTTATTTTAGTAATTGAAATGCTTTATTACTAAAATTGTTTATTGTTTGTGAAACAGAAGAGATGAGAATGAATGGTTAATTATAATTACAAGATGTTGTGAATTATAATTATATGACCCATTTTATTTATGTGATCAAGTATCACTAGTCAATTTGTTGTATGTGATTTAATTAATTTATAAAATGATATTTATTTGATAAATATGCATTAAATTAATTAATAACATGTAATATACTACATGTGACATATTGTGTGACAAATGACAAATTGATAAAATAAAATGGTAGTCCATTTTATGTATATGGACCGAAAATGGTGGAGGAAATAGGAGTTAGTGAGTTGTTTGTTTATTGGGACTAAATAAACAATATAATTATCTAGTCTTATAGGTATGCATACCTATCACATGGAATAGAACAATTGTGATGATATATGTGCATAGGTCCCCTAAAAAGCTCCCCCTACCCACCGGTTTTCCCATGCAATTTTAGAAGAGAATTTGTTCTATTATATTGTTCATTCATTTACATGTAAACTCTCTCACACATATTCATTTCTCTTTCACCAAAACTTGAGAAATTTTGATTCAAATTGTTTAATGAGATTACTAATATTATTAGTGTAATATATGAGTATTAGTAATCAATTTTAAGGTAGACTACTGAATAATTATCTAGTTAATATTATTTAGTAGAGATAAGGGCTAATCTTGGGTGCAATCAAGAGGAGAGCTCTTAATATAGAGTTTTGGAGGAGCATCCTAATACTCATCATAGCTGAAGAACAAGTGAAGGTAGGAGACCTTACTTGTGCCCATAAATCCGAGAATAATAATGTAAGGGACATTATTTTTCTTATTAATCTCTTATTTTATTATGCATGTACTAGATCTAAAGAACTAATAATTAAAATATTAATTTGTTCACTATTAGAAGAGTCTAATAATAGGTATATGAACCTAACAAATGGTATCAGAGCATAGGATGTTGCATGCATAATCGGTTATTGTTTTTCCGAGTTAAAATGTTAACATATAAAACTAAAAATTTGTGATTTAAAAGAGTAATTCACGAAACCATGATGCATGTTATATATTCTGGTCCTTTTTAGGTAATTTTTATGATTTATGGTAATTTATTGCTTATTTTAATGATTTTTAGTGATTTTATTACATTTTTATGAGTAAAATGAACTTTTATTCACTAAAATAAGTTAACCTTCACTACTGGCCGTGATATTTTAGTATGACCTCACATGAATATTTTATGTATTCCATGTAAAATATCATATTAATATGATTAATATTTCATGATTTATGATTTTTATGTGATAAAATGGCATAAATGGAGGTTAAATGACTAAAAATGGTTAATCTTATTCTCTGACCTTGAAAATTTTTTATGACCTCACATGCATATTTTACAAGTTGTGTGTAAAATTTCGTATTAATTTGATTAATATTGCATAATTTATGATTTTTATGAGATAAAATTGGATTAAAAGAGGTAAAATGGTTAAATATAGTTAAACTTTGAACCAGGACATCAGATTTTAATATGTTGTTAAATGAATGATTTACACAGTGTATGCAAATTTTGAGATGAAATGATTTCATTTTGCATGATTTATGAATTTTTAGTGTAAAAATGGCATAAATAGTGACTATTTTGGCATAAATAGCTAAAACGAGTTGCATGGCATGAGAAAAATATTTTAGGTTGCATAAATATCCTACTTATCAGATCTAAAGTTGTAAAATTGATTGGATTGATTTTTGTATACTTTAGATGTTTTATGAGATAAAACCGATAAATTGCAACTATATTTTCTCGAAATTAATTCGAAAATTTTAACCATGATTTTTGACATTATGAGTGTCATGGAAATATTCCAGAATGTTCAAAAATTTAAAATTCAAATTTGAAATTATTGTAATTTAATTTGGATTTATTTCATAAATGTTATGATTTTAAGGTAAAAAATGAGCATAAAGTTTTATCAAGTTGAATTATTGTCAAAAATTAAGTGATGACTAATGTTTGAGTCCTAACAGTATTAGGATAATTAACTTGAGCTTAAATGTGATTTAAGTGTTAATTTGTGATTTTAGGAAGTTATTATCACGCATTTCCATAAAACCGGGTTATATAATCGATATAAGGTAAATAGGGCGATTTGGCACATAATTTGGCATGATAGATACATATTATAATGCTGCATATTTCAATTGTTGAATGTTTTTATTTATATAATTTTGAATTATGTAATTTTATCTTAGTATGGCCTTAGTTTTAATCGATATTACCCGTAATGAAAGGGAATATTGATTCGGTTGTAATTTAATGTGATCTCGTATCACTTTTATTTTTACTAATTTTTCATATTACAAATGTATAATAGGAATAGCTTTGTATTTTTATTATTATTTGTAATCATGGAGTTTCTTCAAGACGGTGCCATTCGGAAAGGTGTTCCGGCAAAGACGGTGTTCTTGGGAGGCGTGCCACTTGAAGATTCAAGGGACCAAAGGAGTTGGTTTCCGAATATGTAATAGATTATTTGATTTTCTATTTTAGAAAGGCCATACTAGGAATTTATTATCATTGCTTTGCATTTCTTTTAATATGTTATATGCATTGCCAAATCGCCATAACAACACATGCATTTCATATCGAGTCATCGACCGTGTCAATTATAATTAACGTAGTTCACCGCTTTAGTTTACTTAAAACGTGATAGATAATAAATTGACAAGACCTCTCACTAAATAATAATTGAGATTTAGCCTTACCAAATAGTAGAAACCATGAGTCCCAATTTCATGAGGAAGTAGGCTCGGCTCACCGGGGTACTAAACTTGTTACGTTGGGTAAGTGGGTAATAAAATGTTATTACATCGAAATTTGGATTGAGCTCAACGGAAGTATTCGTGACCGTAGTCGCATATGTTCCGGGCTAAAGATAAATATTAAAGTAATTTTTATCAACCGAGAGTTCTAGAAGTAGAATCGATTAAGAGTTAATCCACCGAGTTATATTAATAAGGGATGAATCGGCTCACCGTGCTCGAGTTAATATGAATTTGGATCTCGAAATCATTTATAATAGTTGGGTAGAGGTCACTATATAAATGCTAAAACTTGTTTAAAGCGTTTACAAGTATTATTAAAACGATAGATGTTAATTAGTTCCTTCATTTTCGTTTTTGTAGTTATTTGTACGCAATGGATTCATCAAATACTCTTACACCAATCACCATTAATTCATGGCTCCAATCATTCGATGAAAAATGCTCCGAGTATGACAATGATACGATTAGAGAATTACGCCTTGGCATTGGTCAGGATGGAAATCTTTGCTACTTTACCACTTCCACACCTCCCACTCCAATATTTATGGCCACCTCTTTGGTAAGAGAATCTTGTGAAGAAAATCTCACTAATTCCAAGGCATACTTGTTTGTAGAAACAAGGAGAAATATTAAATTCAGTGGGAGTTCTAGCAAGAATGTTCTTACAACTGAAAGGAGTAATGGAATTATTAAAGGAAAGGCAAAGATGGGTGAGAAACCCAAAACCTGATAATGAATTGGAAATGGATAGTGAGACTACCACAACCAAGCCCAGGAAGGGTGCCCAATCTTATGAAGAATGTCATTATTGTAATGTCATGGGCCATTGGAAATGAAATTGCCCAAAGTATTTGGGAGATATCAAAGCTGGACTTGTCACTCCACTTGGTACTATTTCTTCCAAAATCGTTGTTATTGATATAAATTATACATCCACCTCAACGTGGGTATGGGATACCGGTTGTGGTTTTCACCTTTGTAATCGTATACAGGGGCTTGGAAATGTGGAAAAGCTAAACAAGAGTGATATAAATCTCCGACAAAGGAAATAGAGCTAGGGTAGCCGCCACTTTAAGTGGGACTTATGTACTTGTTTTAGCTAATAGCTTTGAGTTGTAATTTACATAATTGTTATTATGTACCCACTTTCTCGAAAAAATATTATTACCATTTCTATGTTAGACATAGAAGGATTTTTGCTTTCTTTCACCATCATAAACAATTGTTGTATTTTGTTGAAAATGACTTGACTGTGAGCCAAGCCACTTCTATCAATGGTATTCATGTTTTAGACATTTCCAACTCAACAGATGATATCTATAACAAACAATCCAAAAGACTCATAAATAATAATCCAAATGATTTGTACATTTGGCTTTTTCGATTAGGTCACATAAATAAGAAACGCATTAAAAAGCTAGTCTCGACTAGATTTAATGGACCATCATATTTTCAATTATATGGAATATGCGAATCTTGTCTCCTTCGCAAAATGATTTGTACTCCCTTTAGTGGTAAAGGGACATGAGCAAGTGATTTGTTGGAACTGATACATGTCGATGTATGTGTTCTAATGAGCATCACCGCAAGAGGAATTTATGACTACTTCGTCACTTTTGCCGATGATTTAAGTAGATATGGGAATATTTACTTAATCAAAATTAAAGTGAAGCATTTGAGAAATTTAAAGAATTTCTAAATGACATAGAGAACCAATTGAACAAAGTACTAAAGCATTACGATCCGATCGTAGTGGCAAAGATCTAAGTAATGAATTTGATTTATTAAATATGGATTATGACCTAGTGTCATTACCCATAAGATCAAACTAATATGAGTCGGTTTGAGTTATTGAACTCAATTTTGGGAATTTGCAATCCAAAACGGACAAGTAATTCTAAATGGATGGTCAACCAGGAGATACCTGAAATAGAGAGTCTATTTAACATATGACATGGTTCAGACTGGCATATGACATGAATCAAGCTGCCATGATAGAGCTGGTCTTTTATGTGCAAATTCGTCAGTCTAGACGAACTTCCAATTACTTCACCCTAAATGTTTGTTACTCACAAAGCTATCTCTTAAGAAGATAGGTGTATTTCTAAGAGATAGAGTGGGAGTAGATTGTAACTAACAAACATGTCTTATAGTTATTGTGTTACTTTGTGAAAGTAATGGAACTATAAATCTATAAAGATAGAGTGGGAGTATAGAACACATGTCTTATTGATAATATGTTACTTTTCGAAAGAAATGGTATTATGACCTTATCCCAAATCGACCTTGTTGCATACGAGCCATAGCATTACAAATTCAAAGATTGTTACTCAAGAGTAGATTTACTTTAAGGCGAGGGTCTCCTTAAAGGTAAATAGAGCTTTAGAGTACCTAAGTGCATAGATCGACATGAAGATTTTGATCAAGATAAATTATGTTAGGAATCGCCACATTTCATTTTGATGAAGAATGGCAAATGATATTAAAAATTCGCTTTTCTAAAATGGGAATTTAGAGAAGGATGTGTTTGGAACACAAAACCTTAGATAAAGATCTAAGAATCCTAACATATTATGCGTAGCCTTCTTAAGTGATCCTAGAATGGTCTTAAGTAAGCATCGAAGGATTATATTTTTCGTTCATGTGATAATTGAGAATGGTTTCATTCACATGATTGAAGAATCATGATTATACATGAAGTTAAGTGGGAGCAAGAATTATTTTTCCATGCCTTATATGTTGATAACATATTACTTATTGAGAATAATGTACCAATGCTCTCTTCTGTGAAAGAGTGATTGGGAGACTAGGAAAAGGTGCGATATATTCTAGATTTTTGAATCGATGTGAGAGAATATTGGCATAGAATTGAGAGTCTTATGATGATAAGATCTTTCATAGCTGTTTAACATCAACAAGGTTGAATAGGTTATTCATGTTGATGAAAGTGGAATTGCTATGATGGAGTCATAGTCGTTCAGTGAACCTATTAAGTTGTTGATTACATGAAGTCGATTCCTAATGTTTTCGCCATTAGAATGATCATGTATGCCAACAGACGCACATGCTGTGATGAATCATATGCTTGGAGCATGATAAGTCAATAACAAGTTAATTCATAAGATGGTCTTGTGAAAGGCTTAAAGAACATACTTTATGATTCTTGAGAAGAATCAAGGATTCGTTCATATGTTTGGAGGATATACTAAATTATGTGTTGAAAGGTTACACAAACTTTAGTTTCCAAACCGAGAAGGATTTGTCGAAATCCTAGGCTGATTTTATTGACTAAGAGTTAGAGACTAGAGAAATGTTTTAGTTTCAACCATTGCAAGTTCTACAAACAGAATCTAAGTGAATTATGATAAAATGGTCAACAAAGGGACTAAGATTGAATCCCTCTACAAATGACTTTATCACAAGTTATGTGATAACAGTGGGAGCATCTTTCAAGTTAAAGAGCCCAAGTCTAGTAAGAAGACAAACATATACTGAGATAAATTCATGTCATTAGAGATGATATTGAATGGAAGGAAATGGCAATAATAAAGTTGGAATATATGGATACATGGTATATCCACTTACCAAGCTTTTATTGCATTTAAACTAGTGTAAAAGGTACACTATAGATTATAAGATATGAAGTAGTAATAGAGTGGTCCGCGTAAGGCACTTGGAGTATGGGGGTGTTACATAATTGGCATCATATATTACCTAAACCTAGACTATAAATACAAAGTAAATCTGAAAAGTAGTTCATAAAACCAGAGGAAGGTGGTTTAGAAGGCGGAAGAACAATTAGCGATAAAAGGTAAGATCGTCTTCTAAATAATTCAACTCGTATTTTGTTTAATTAAAACCGTATAACATGACCATAACCGTATAACATGACCATGCCGTGACATTAACCGTATATTTGACGTGGACCGTCTCGACCGCACCAGACCTATTATTGACCGACGTTGACTAACCAAGGTTTGGAACAAGGGGTGGTTGTCGTGGTGGTTGGGTATTTATGCCGAATTGATTAAGCACGGGTTTTGAACCCTCTAATGGATGAGTCTTAACTTGGGCATGGTGGGGTTGTAATGTGGGGGAGTAGTCGACCACAGTGGAGGCGTCGGGGTGGTGGTTGGTGACGGTGGTGGCGGTAAACAGGGGAAAGCAGGGGAGTTGTCGTGGCTGTTTTAAGATGGGCACTGCGGTGGTTGTGGTAGTCGTGGTGCTGGGGTTTATACATGGTGAAGGGTGGTGTTTTAAGATGGAGTCAACGGTGGTGGCCAGAGGTGGTAGTGGTGGTTGTGGTAGTCGTGGTGCTTGGTTTTATACACGGTGAAGGGTGGTGGTTTGGTTGTTGATGTCGGGTAGAGAAGAGAGTTAGGGCATGTGTTTCTGGGATTCTAGTGGTGGTTTGACGGGTGGTCAGTGGGTGTTTGGGTGCGTTAGGTTGCAGGCTGGTGGTGACGGAGTTCGGTGGAGTTGGTGGTGACTTGCGGTCTCGGGTTTGGTGGGTTTATGGGAGGTGTGGACACGGTTATAAAACCGTGTATATGGGGGCGGGGGAGTGTTGTTGGGTGTTTCTGTGAGGGGTTTTCTTTTGGGTTATTTGGGTTTGTTATAATCGGGTTTTTAATATCGTAACCCTTTAATAATAATAATAATAATAATAATAATAATAATAATAATAATAATAATAATAATAATAATAATAATAATAATAATAATAATAATAATAATAATAATAATAATAATAATAATAATAATAATAATAATAATAATAATAATAATAATAATAATAGTAATAATAATAATTAATTAACTTGAATAATAAATAATAATAGAATGTAATAGTTAATAACTGATGGAACAGTGTTAAGGCTATTTGGGATCGTGTTTATCCAGGCACTAGAATGTTTAGTGTGGTTAAGAAGTTGAAAGCCCTTAAACGTGTACTTAAAGATATCAACAAACACTGTTTCTCTGATATTTAAAATACAACTAATATTGCCAGTCTTGCTTTGGAACAGATTCAGAAGGATTTAGTGAGTAATCCTGGGAATTGTGAACTCATTCAGCAGGAAATGGACCTGGCCTGCAATATTAAGGAGCTTCTTATTGCTAGAAACAGCTTCTTATCTCAGAAAGCTAAAATTCAGTGGTCACTTGAGGGTGATCTAAACACTTCATTTTTTCATCATACAATTAAGAAAAGATTGATGCTCAATAAGGTGTTTCAGATTGAGGATCAGGATGGCATCTTATGTACTGAGGGTGATGCTATACAGCAAGCTTTCCTAAGGTATTATCAGGAGCTTTTGGGGACTCAAATGGAAGTTACTGATGTCCAACATCATGTTGTTGGTAGGGGTCCTTGTTGTACTGAGACTCACTGGGCAATCTTGACTGCACCTATCATTGCAGCTGAGATTAAACAAAATATCTTTAGTATTCCAAATGGAAAGTCACCTGGGCCTGATGGATTTACTAGTCAGTTCTATAAAGATGCTTGGGATATTATTGGTGATGAGGTATGTGGAGATATTATTAATTTTTTTGATACTGGTAAATTATTGACTCAGATCAATGCTACCAATATTACTCTGATTCCTAAGCTGGATAGGCCAACTAGTGTGAAACATTTCAGGCCTATATCTTGTTGCAATGTGCTTTACAAAGCCATCTCTAAGCTCATGTGCACTAGACTAGCTGCTATATTGCCAGATAGAGTTAGTAGGAACCAAGGAGCCTTTGTAAAAGGGAGATCTATTCTAGAGAACATCTTAATTTGTCAAGACCTTATTAGACTTTATAATAGGGGGATGGCTTCCCCTAGATGTATGTTTAAACTGGATTTCCAGAAGGCATATTATTCTATTGAGTGGTCCTTTGTGGATCACATGCTACAAGCTTTAAAGTTTCCTGACAAGTTTAGGCAGTTGCTTATGGTTTGCATTACCTCTCCTACCTATACTCTTAGCTTTAATGGGGATTAGTTTGCTTTCTTCAAGGGTAAGAGGGGATTGAGACACGGATATCCTATTTCTCCTCTCATTTTTTGCATCTGTATGGAATACCTAACAAGAATTATGGCTTATGCACCTGATAAATGGTACTTCAGATATCACCCTCTGTGTAAAAGTTTAAAGCTGACACATCTTCTTTTTGCTGATGATCTCCTCATGTGTTGTAAGGGTGATCCTAAATCTATTATTTTGGTACTTAGGGTCCTGTCAACTTTCTCTGCTGCCTCTGGTTTGAAAGTGAATGCAGCTAAATCTGAGGTTGTTTTTAATGGAGTCTCTCAGGATTTAAAGCAAGACATTACTAATATCTCTTGATTTCAGGAGGGAACCCTCCCTTTTAAATACTTGGGGATCCCTATACAGCCAGGGAGATTGACTAGACATGACTGCAACATTCTTCTTGAAAAGATTACAGCTATAGTCAGAAGCATGGGGGCTAGAAAGCTTAGCTATGCTGGCAGGCTGGTACTCATCAATTCTGTTCTCAATACCCTCCATAGTTACTGGTCTTCTATTTTTTTTTTAATTCCTAAAAGTGTCATCAAGAGGATAGAAGCTATCTGCAGGAACTATATGTGGAGTGGTGATAATGAGTATCACAGATGTCCTTTGGTAGCATGGGACAAAGTCTGCTGCAGTAAGAAAGAGGGAGGTTTGAACATCAAACAAGCTGGGGTGTGGAACATTGCAACTGTTGGAAAATTGGTCAATTGGATTTACACCAAGGCTGACAGGCTTTGGATTCTCTGGATTGACCATGTCCATATTAAAGGGGCTGATTGACATACTTATTCTCCTCCTCCTGATTCTAACTGGAATTGGAGGAATATTTGTAGTGTCAAGGATACATTGAGAGGTGGCTATATTGATGGACAATGGATACCTAACTCTAAAGGGTATTCTGTTGGGGCTGGATATTACTGGCTACAGGGACCACACCCCCCTGTCCAGTGGTATAAAACTGTGTGGGATACTTGGAATGTGCCTAAGCATTCTTTCAATGGATGGTTAATTATGCAGAGAGGATTGCAGACCAGGGAGAAGCTGATGCATCTGGGTATATGTACTAGTGATAAATGTGTCTTATGTGAACTAGCTGTGGAGACTCACACTCATCTCTTCAGGTCTTGCACTTATAGCTCTCAGATTATTAATGGAATTGAACAATGGCTACACCTGCATCTTCAACATATGACTGGCTACTCTAAGTTGCAGAAATCTGTGTGCAGGATGGCCAGTATGGCCTGCTGGTACTATATTTGGCAGGAAAGGAACTCCTGCAGGTTGAAGCTTGTTCTTACTTCACCTGCTATGATGATAACTGAACTGAAGCAATGCATTAGGACTCGTTTGGTGCAGAAGATAAATCCTAGAGTGCCTAATAGAGATAAAGATTGGCTACAGCATTTAGATATTCATATGTAATATTTTCATATTTTTAGCTGTTGGCATGTTGTAGTAGCACCAAAAATGTGCTTCATTGTACTATGTTTTGTTTTGAATCAATAAAAGCTTACATTATACCAAAAAATAATAATTGATGGAAAATTATAATATTTATGTTAAGTGACGATTTGTGAAGAAATTATAATCGGGTTCGGTTGCTTTAATTATTTGGATCGCTTGAGCTGTTTATTTGGATTTGCTTGCCAGGTAGGGATAAATCCTACTCAACTCTTGTTTGTTAATGTTCGGTATGATGGATGATTTATATTGAAGTGGAATTGATCATATGTTGATAAGTGAATTGGTCATATGTTGATATTGTTGTATTTGTTGGAAGAGAGAATTATATTACATTGTGTTGGTTGTTATTAATAATTATGATAAGATAGGTTTAAATTGTTATCGTGGTTTATGAATGTTGAAATTGTGATAAGCTGTGTTACAGTCAGATGTACGTTGTTGAGGGAGTTTGTACTCTGGGGTGGTTGCTAATATGTACGTTATGAGGGAGGGGTAATATTACATGATGGCGGTACGTTGTTAAGGGAGGGGTAACAAAGTAATGTGAGCACGTTGTTAAGGGAGTTGTGCTAAGTCATGGAAAAGAGCACGTTGTTAAGGGAGAGTGCAATGTGAATGGAATTGGATTGCCTATCATATGTTCTTGTTGTTAGTATTTATTTCTACTCAACCTCGTGATTGACTGTGTATTATTCGTGAACACCTGTGATGAACCATAATGGGGAGCAGATTTGACAAGTACTAAAGATTAGATGACTTGGGAGCTATGGGACGCGTGAGGACTTGGCCTCTCTAACTAGAAGTCTAGATCACATAGATTATTTGATCACTTTATTTATTTCCGCTGCGAGTTATACTTTAATTAAGTTCTACTTGGTTAATTTTTAATAAACATGTATTCGCTAAAGTTTTATTTAAAGTACTTTGGTGAGTTGGACTTTGTTATTCACTTCCTCTGGAAATCGAGATGCTAACGCTCTCATTTACTTGGGATGTCTAGCTAAAGACTCCTAAATAAATAGGGGTGTTACATAAACACTCCCACAACTCATGTAAAGAGCCATTTCACGGGTCTCAAAGTCCATGCCATCAAGCACGACTTGACCCATGTAAACCTTATCAACGACTTGTCCGAGGGAGATGAGACTATTACAAAAGTCATAAAACCGGTTAAGATAGTCATGAAAAAGCTGATTCTCGTGTTGTTGGACGAATCCGATCATCATTATGGAAGGCCAAAGTGAAGCTTCATTACCTAAAAAATAGGCACTAAATCTGCAAAGAAACCGTGAGAACGGTCCCAAGGAACAAGTGTTCCCCGGGACAAATAAAACAAGACAAACTTCAACAATTAATTAGCAAACAAAACCGTGCTCCCCGGCAACGGCGCCAAAATTTGATAGGTTATCGCACACCTAACAATGATAAATACCCTAGTAACAAATGAATGTAGTAGTAGGGGTCGAACACAAGGAGACATGAGTTGATAAACAAGTTGTCATGGAGCGAATTTTATCAAGGTTGATTAACGATTGGGTGATTATTTTGGTTTGTAAAACAATGATAAAATAATGTAAAATCAATAATAATAAAAGAGTCTAGGGGAGTCGGGTCACACATGCAATTATGTAAATGCTCATGACAAACTAGGAATTCTTAATGACGATAACTGTTTAGGCTTAAAGACAACCACCTCTTGGCCATATTGTCAACCATAGAACGGGTTTTAGCGAGCTCTCGCTATTACTAGATCGATCTACTAAAACATGCTTAGTCGAATTCAATTTCGTGCCTCTCGACTTATAAAAGTGAACTAACAAATTTAATCTAAGATAGTAATTATTAAAGACTAGCAAATAAAACAAGCATGTGATAGAAACTTTTAATCGATATTATAGCATCCTAATTCAATATTTACAAGTACTATTTATGCATGGCTCCCCTAATCCCTAGACAAGGTAAACCACTCACACATATTAAAAACTAAACTAATGACAAATAATATAATAAACATGATGATAATGGAATTAAAATAGGTAATAGAAATAGAATTACCTTAACAATAGAAATGAAACATGGAAATGAAGAACAAGGTAGTAAATGGAATAACTTGTAATATAATTTGTATTACAACTTGAAATGCTTAAAAGAAATGTTTGTAACAACTAAAGAAAACTAATGGAAAGCTAAATTTTATTCTAAAAACTAAGACTAAAGCATATGAAATAGTGTATGAAAGTATCTAAGTCAGTGCCACAAATGGCGGATTCAACACCCTTTATATAGGAATAAGGGGTGAAACGTAAAAAACTCAAAGAGGGGCAACCCCGATCGGGGACACCCCACCCCGATCGGGGTCGTGGTGATCTGAGCTTTGTCCTTTAAATGTTGATTAATTGGCATAGGGAATCCAATGATCCGCCTTAATACCTCTTAATTCCTCCGACTTATTGCACAAAACAGGATTCTAAGCTTTACTTCTCTATCTTTATGGGCTTCATTTGTTTACTGGTTCACCAACCAAAGTTGGTTTCCTCATGCTCAGGATTTTCATGATCGGAATTTCCCAAAACGCCCCTCCATGGTCGAGTCTTGTTTCTTTTAGCCTTGTGAACTTTGATGCTTGCTAACATGATAGGAAAAAGCTATTGAATACTTCATTTCCTACAAAATGTAATAAGTACAAGCAAAAACACCTAGAACACGGAATTAGCTCACAAATACAGTTATAAAAGTGAAATAATCAAATAAAACCGAGATAAAGTAGGGAGTAAAATTATATATAAATTAGACACATCAGGGAGTCGTGTACTTCGATCTTGCGTGGTTGAAGGGTAAATCTTGGATTGTAGATGGGGCGCATGAGGGTACCTATTCTTTGAGGGTAGACAAGCATTGGCATATGAAACTCCCCGCTGATGGAAGTCTACCTCCGACTTCTCACTTGGAGAGCGAGGGATCACCTCGCCCTTGTGCCCAACGCTACACTATTCCTAGTAGCCTCACTTTTGACATTGATGATGCGACCATGGAACGAGATACCCCTCCACTACCTTCTTCACCTCGTGCCCTCGTCGAGCAAGCTCCTACCTCATTCCCTAATCCTATACCTAGATCGATGGTGCCCCCACCTTATGCCGAAAACTTTGGCCAAGCCCAACCCACCTTTGACTCCAACTACCCCATGTCGTACCTCATCCACCGAGTGAACACCGACATTGTGTTGAGAGATATGCACGAGGTGACTTATTACCAAGGAGTACGACCCACCCACCGTTCTAGCTTTTAGTCTGGAAACGGAGACACAACCGGAGTTTTTAAAGCCTATGGTATCCAACCATCGGATTGAGCTAATGATATGGTTATTTTCAATCGTTGGCCTAACAGAATAAATCTTATTCTCAACTAACTAGTAGCTAGCAGTAAGAAATGGTCGAATCCACAGGGAGACGAGTTACTTATTCTAGTTTGCTATTATTTAGATTCGTCTTAAAGTAACCGTTTTCTAGAAGGTTTGGTTGATTTTTAAAACTAATTGCGAGGTGAATAAAACGAATTCAAATATATTAAAAGAGTCTAGGGATCGGGTTTAATAGGTAGTCATCCAAGGGTGAGATTTAATTCGATGATTGAGCAATTTATATTGTTGAAAGTCATACCATCGGTCGATTCTAATATGTCTTTTTAGATCTAAACTTAACATGTGATCGCTATTATTACATCAGCCTAATTAAATTATCGTGGCCTATACTAGTCTTAACCCGGTTGGTGAAAATCCTAGTTTGTAAGACTAAATAACACTACTACAGATACAGGCTATAACAACGGGTAAAAACCGTTGTAAAAACAAAAAGCGGACATTGTTAAAGTGGCCATTGTAAAAGGTATTTAAAACGGTTAGGTTATTTACCTAAACCGTTGTCGAAAGTATTAACCACGGTTAAAAGCCATTGTTGCTGCGTGTAAGCCGTTGTGGAAAGTGTTTCAAAAATTTGGTGGGAATAATATAACAATGGTTGTCATATGTATAACCGTTGTTGTAACTTTCCCTCCAAAATTGAAATTTGTAGTAACAACGGGTATATGCTACATACCCGTTGTTTAAATTTTTATTAACAACGGTTCATAGTTTAAAACCCGTTGTTGTAACGTTCCCTCCAAAATTGTGAAGACTTTTAACAACGGTTCTTCGTTTAAAACCTGTTGTTGAATATTATGCGCGGTATTTGTGAAAGGTATTCACAACGGGTTTTATTTTAGTAACCGTTGTTAAAGGTCTTCACAACGGTTTTTTTAGTAACCGTTTTTATTACGAACTCCTAATGTTTTTAAAAATTAAATTAGTTTCATGCCATTCAAAAACCTGCATATATCAAAGACACCATATACCAAAGACCAAAGATAAATCACAAATGAGTTCATCGAACTCAATAGATTCAATTCAACCACAACGAAAGAAGATCATATATATATATATATATATATATATATATATATATATATATATATATATATATATATATATATATATATATATATATATATATATATATATATATATATATATATATATATATATATACTTACAAGGAGTTAAATTTACATGAACTAATCACCATTCCCTAACTTCAACAAAAAATTTACTAATAAGCTGATCTACACTTGAGTACTGCTGAATCTCTTGTGACGGGTTGATTACATACTGCGGAAAAAACAAAGATAAGACATTATTGTAACAACATCAAATACTGCATAGCAACATCATGGTATAGCAGCAAGCAAGACAACATCAGCTCTAATTTAAAAAAAGTAATAAACACATTATTAAATTACTAACCTTTTCTGGAATAAGGATATATCTTCGCCTAATAATCTCCAACATGAACCGGCAAACGTAGTATCCACATTGTATGCTATCCGGCTGGCGAGGGGCCTATTATTACATAAAAACAAACAGACGAGAGAAGGCTCACATCAGAATCTTGAACTTTAGGTATTGTATTAGTATTAAACACAGATTTTTGCACTTAATATATTGTATTTGAGCACGTACCCCTGTTATCGTAATAAAATCAGGGCCATCAACAGAATCTTTCGTGGGTTGATCCTGATCATTAGCTCTTCTCTTCTCAAAGGCCCTTTTTTTTTAAAAAAAAAAAAAAAAAAAAAAAAGAGGCAGACACTCATTTTTTTAGGGGCAAAAATGAGCTTTTTGCTATAAATAAAAATTGAAACTTAATGTTATTATAAATAAATCAGTATTATAAACTTACTTATTAATCAAGCGCTTAAAAGTCTCGCTTGGTGGATTATGTATAGAGTCCAACCAAAAGACATTCTTCTTTGTCGGCATGATGGCTGCTAGCACCCAATGAGTCTTACATCAAGAGACATCATCATTATTAACAAGTACATATATTAGTTATGAAAATGCAATTGTAGGGGGAAACGTAATATTAATTTGTTTATTACCCTTTTTCATTATAAGCGGCAAAAATCAGCTTCTTGGGTGTCGCCAATTGCTGAGCAATATAATCTACCCGTTCTTCGAACGAGAATTGCGGAATAAATAAAGATAAAACATAGGGACACAGGAATCCTTATTGATCAAGTGGAATGTTCTTCTCGGGGATCACTCTCAATTTCAATATCCTACATTATTACGGTATTAATTCCGGTATTTAATTAAAACACTATCTAGTAGTCAGAATATTAGAATATGAAATTATTTATTAAGAAACTTACTTCATCCAAACAAATACGTGTTGGACATCAATCAGGTCTAGGCCAGCCCAAATGGCTAGCATATCCCATGACATAAGTGCTTCGCGCTCAACCCCTAGAATATCCTCCTCGAGCGGAATAATTATCAATTGCTCGGTTTCTATGTGACGGCCAGCCTCCTCATGCAGTTTCCTCATCGTGGTCGTTCTTACTTTTTGCATGTAATCCTTCCCACTATATTGTGTGTCGTTTAAACTCCTAACTTCTTTCAGGTCGGGGAAATAATGATTCTTTGATTTTGTGCTACTACCACTAGCCTACACATGTAGATAATTAAAATAATAAAAAATCCAAAGGTAACATATCCTAGTTGGAGTAATAAAAATAAAAGCGTACTTAACTAAATACCTCGTCAACCTGCTCTTTCAATGATGAGGTAGTAGTAGCAGGGGACTTAGGCTTATCAGTCTTTTTTGTCCCCTACACAAAATTACCATGCATGCTTTTTAGAAATACAGACAAAATATAAGGGAGCGAGGTTTTTAAAAAAATGGAGAAGTTAATTAAATACCTCATCAAGTTGTTGTCCGGACGAGGTAGTTGGCATGTCCGGGGACCTAGGCTTATCCGCCTTAGCCGGCTTTTCTGTTCCCTACATACAAAAAAATTCCATGCTTTTTAGAAATACAGAAACAAAAAAAATTAAAGGGAGGTTTTCATAAAAATGGAGAAGTTAATTAAATACCTCATCAAGTTGTTGTCTGGACGAGGTAGTTGGCATGTCCGGGGACTTAGGCTTATCCGCCTTAGCCGGCTTTTCTGTTCCCTACATACAAAAAAAATTAAAGGGAGGTTTTCATAAAAATAGAGAAGTTAATTAAATACCTCATTAAGTCCCCAGACATTAGGCTTATCCGCCAAAGCCGGCTTTTTTGTTCCCTACAAAAAAAAATAACATATAAATTTAACATATAAAAACATTCAACAATTAAAAATGTAACATATATATAAAGGTATTTCTTCTAACCCCAACTGCTTTCGGCTGCTGAGGCGGAGACGACCGAGTCAAGTAGATGTGAGTTTCAGGCCATTGGATGAAACTCCCAACCGCATCTCCCAGAATGGTAATGTCGTCACGAACTGGGACAGGCAGTTGCAAGTTTTCATGGCCTGGAAAGACTCTAGTTATCTCTACTTTTCTATGATTCGGCAAAAGTTTTTCGCCATGAACTACTACAGTTACCGCTCCTGATTTGGTTTGCATTTCTACGAGACCCCGGCCAACACGCACATTTGGATTTTCGAATTTAGGGTCAGCAAGAATAACTACTACCCTCTTGTTTACGGCCTAAAGAATATACACATACATTATTATATCCCAAAATTTAATAGAATTCATATAAATTTAACTAATTAAACACTTCATGTATGCATACCTTACTGAAAACAGGGAACTTACTTGAAGGGGATCTATGCTGTTTTCCAGCAGCCGTCTTCTCAAGTTGCATCTCCTTTTCTGACCCATTATTTACCTAATAAAATTAACCAATGGCACGATGTCGGAAGTTATAGCATTAGAGCTGGCAGGGAACACACCCCCTGATCTTACCCAAAAAAAAAAAGAAAACAAAATTAAGGAATTATTAGGTGGTACCTGATCGGCTTTAGTTGTTACAGCTTCAGAAGCATTAGGTACCTGATCTTTCTGAATCTCGTTGACCGATACTTCCTTCTCATGTATTGCCAAGGTAGTAGCGGCCTCTTGACCAATCTGTTGTACCTTATTACCCCCTTTGTTAATGACATCCTCCATCATCTTCACTTCTTCTTCGGAAAGCTTGCCTCCAGCATTCAACTTTAGTAGTACGGATGCCATTAATCAAGTCGTGCCAAGAATGTAATGTTTCAGCAATTTTTATCCCAACAATAACATGTGAATTGAACTTAAATGAAAATAATAGAATAAATGGTACCATGTCAGCCTTCTCAGACTTAGTCTTCCTTTTCTTCTTTATCGGGGCAGTTGTCCCATAATATTTCGTTACTCCCTCAACCGACCTGGATGTTCGGGTCGGCCGATCGCTCTAGCAAGAACGTCATTACGACCACTGGGAGTGAATTTCCCTTCTTCTACCTCTTTCAATACGTTGTCCTATAATATATTAAATAAACTTCAAATTATATTTGTGACTAAAATAATAAAGTTAGTAATGAACTCGTCTTAATAAAATAATGCTTACTATGTTGTCCAACACTTCCTCATCATATTTGTCACGCGACGACCGGGGTCCTTTAGGCGTGTGCCCTTCTTTATAAGTTACATGCCGATCCAAGTTGGTCACTCCCTTTGCAACCTACACATTAACATGGTAACATTTATACATGTAAATGTGTATCAATGCAAGTCCAAGTGTGATTAAAAAAATAAAGTCTCACAGGCCGCGGAATAATGAATGCTACTTACGAGGTTCTCTTCTATGTTTCTGTAACCGCCTCGAGAACCATACCATTTCCCCTTCTTGCATGAAATGTTAGCACGATTTCTTCTGCTAATGGACTTCAAATAATTATATAAAAGCGCAAGTAGATGAGATAATAAAAAGATTATATAATGGACTCATTAATTAAAAAAATGATAGGTAAATCGTTAAAAGGCGAGGATATTTAACCTGAAACTTCTCAGTAGTTCTCATCTCTTTGAAAAGATCCCATTGTTCCTGACTGATGGTGGGACACTTGTTTTCCGGTGGGCTCTTACACATCTCCCCCGTTGCCTTGTCCACATACAACCAATCCCTAGCAACGTCACACTTCCACTGCCTCTGGACATCCGCTGCCTTATGCATTAAATACGTATCATGGCTTTCATCGGGTATAATAAAGCCTTCCTTTACACGAGCCAAGTATAACTCCGCCAATTTTGGATTCAAACTTCTAACATCATCTAAATGGATAGGCACAAACTGTCTTGTGCAACATCCAATCCAACCGGAGAAATAACCCGCATTTGGACCAAAGAGGGAAACCCTTCGAGCTCCATGTTATTTCCATCGGCTCTTTAGCGGCTATAGCTGCAAGGACTTTCGGGCACTTCGTAGCACCCCTCTCACCAGGCTTATTATCCTCAGGCTTATTATTCTTTTGACTTCTTTTCCGTTTTTCACCCATGATAATCCTAAAACCCAAATATGAATGATATAGGAAATGAACAACTTAACAACGTACATGCAGAGTATTATCTAAAACCCTAAACCCTAATAGGAATAAAAATTTAAAACAACAGATTGAGCTTCTAAAATCCTAAACCCTAATAAGAGGAGTGAAGTAGATGATGCGGGATGATAAAGATAACAAAGAAGACGAAAACAAACAGATGCATGAAAAAGAAAAAGATGATCGTCTTAAAACCCTAATGACGAAACACAAAACTAAAGTGAACATACCTGATGATGATGATGATAAAGAGAACGAGCGGGATGATAAGGGATGGCAACGGAATCAAGGCGTCGGAAATCGGGCGACGGCCGCAACGAAATGTAGAAAGCGAGGAAGAGAGAAGAATAAACTCAGGATACCAACGGTTGAACTGGTGTTGTGTGTGTTTGTGTGGTATGTTGTATGTGTTTGTAAATTAGTTTTTTATTAAGACAAACTATTGACAACGGGTGCTCAAAGCAAAACCGTTGTTATATGTTAATAACAACGGGTCAATAAAAGTCAACCGTTGTCAAAACTTTATTACAACGGTTAAAATATACCCGTTGTAATATATTTTCACCAAATTTGCGCCAAAATGAAATATGTCAAAAAAACCAATGACAACGGGTAGGGGTACTACACCCGTTTTTGAAAGTAATAACAACGGGTAATGTAACAATAACCGTTGTTGATTGTAATAACAACGGGTAATGTAACTATAACCGTTGTTGAAATTATTAACAACGGGTAATTTAAATATAACCGTTGTTATTGTTGAACCTCTTTTTTTAAAGAAAATTACTCAAATTCCATTACAGTCCAAACTCAGTAACAATACATACTCAGTAATGTGAAGCACCATATACTTTGCAACATTATTCAAAAATTTCAACACCAAAGATCCACATCTAATAATAAGATCAACATTATTCAAAAATTTCAACACCAACACCAAAGATATCTAAGCTACAACAAATTTGGGAATTTTTATTTAACAATGACTATTGTTGATTTACCAATAAATTAAACCATCAAATTATTGGTCTGAAAATGACTCAAAATGTTAGTCGTCCATATCACTGTGTCCTGATGAACTATCTCAGGATCGGGGACGTTTCTTGGATGTCATAGTTTCTTCGTTAACCCAAATACCTTCACCATGGTCATCACGCATATAGATGCTTTCAGTGTCCTCATGATCAGTGTCAACATCGTCGAAATAAGATACAGTGGTAGAGTGATCCATTCCCTCAAAAACGACATCCTGATCATCATCACCATTATCGGATGGACTACTCCTTCTACTCCTTATAGACAGTACAACAGACCACTTCTTATCCATAGGATCGGTGACATAGAACACTTGTTTAGCTTGGGATGCCATTATGAAAGGATCATCCTTATTATTGCCAACCTTACCCAGATTGACCAACGTAAATCCCATCTTATCCTTTCGGACACAATGGATGTTGTTATCAACCTAGTTACATCGAAACAAAGGCATTGTGAAATCAATGTAATCTAGTACCAATATTTCTTGAATAACACCATAATAAAGGCATTTTCCCCAAATAGGCTTTTTATCTTTTGAAGTAGCAAAGTGCATTGCCTCAAATTCAGAACTCACACCACTATTTTGCATTGTGCTCAACTCATCTTGCTCGCGGGTGTAAAAAGTATATCCATTAATGGCAAAACTGTTGTAAAAGGTGACCCTGTCATTTGGACCTAAACCAAGACGTAGTAACCTAGGAGAGATGTCATCACCAGTTTGATCCGTACACTCTAAGACAATATTCCTAAACCACTCTGCAAACGTCTTCGTATGCTCGTTCGCAATCCACTTCTCGGTCTTGTTTGGGTGATCGTATTTGAGCTCATCTTTGTGTTGTTGAATATAAGGTTGCACCTCATCTTCGTTGTTTAGCACATACGTGTGTGCTAAATGCAACATTTCACGTGTCACAATTTTTACAACCCGGCCCCTAATACCTTTTCCGGTCATCCAGTCACTATGACGATTCTTAGGAACGCCAATCAACTCCTTCGGGGAGAGATGAGCGTAACAATATGAAAGAGCTTCGTCTAAAATAGCGCGTTCAAAAATACAACCTTCCGGACGATACCGATTAGATGTATAGTCCTTGTAGACTTTCATCAATCTTTCGAAAGGATACTGGTATCTCAAGTACACGGGCCCAAGGTACAAAATCTCCCTAACCAAGTGAATGGTCAGATGAATCATGATAGTGAAGAAAGAGGGTGGAAAATACATTTCCAACTGACAAAGAGAGCTTACAACGAGGTCCTGCAATGAATCCGCGTCATCGGGATCGATGACTTTATCGCATATGGACTGGAAGAAGAGAAAGAATCTAGTTATAGCATATCTTACCTTTTCAAGTAAAATGGAACGAATAGCCACAGGTAGTAATTGTTGCATCAAAGTGTGACAATCATGTGACTTTAACCCGGTGAGTTTTAGGTCTTGCATCGACACTAGGCTTTTGATGTTCGACGAATAACCATGTGACACTTTAATTCCATTCAAGCATGCACAGAACTCTTTTTTCTCATTCTGTGAAAGGGTATAAGTTGCTGGCGGTAAAAATGTACGATTACCTCTGTTCTGTGGTGCCAACTCTAGCCTAATACCCATCATTTTCATATCTTCCCTAGCTGCGGCGTTATCCTTTGTTTTACCAGGAACATTCAGAAGGGTATTGATAATATTATCACAGACATTTTTCTCAATGTGCATGAAATCGAGGCAATGCCTGACCTCCAGGTCAGGCCAATATGGAAGTTTATCAAAAAATATGGATCTTCTCTTATACCCACGAGTAGACAATTTAGAGCCGCTCTTCTTCCCATAATCTATCTCAATATGCTTTACTTTCTGATAAACTTCATGCCCACTCAAAATTCTAGGAGGTTAACGAAGTTCTTGTCTTCCATTGAATGCTTTCTGCATCTTGCGATAACAATGGTCATGATACAAGAACCTCCTATTTCCCATATACACATACTTACGAGAAGACTTCAAGTATTCAGACTCGATATCCTCCCCACACAATGGACAAGCCTCTTTCCCATGAACTGTGTGCCCGAAAGGTCGCCATAAGTTTGGATAGTCAGTTATTGTACACAATAACATCGCTCTCAAATTGAAAGTTTCGTTCTTATATGCATCAAATACTTCTATCCCACTATCGCACAACAATCGCAAATCCTCTAGAAGAGCTTCCAAATATACATCTATATCATTTCCAGGTTGTTTAGGGCCGGAAATTAACAACGACAACATCAAATACTTTCTTTTCATGCACACATATGGAGGTAAGTTATAAATAGCCAACACTACTGGCCAAGTACTATGTTGGCTACTCATGTTTCCGTGTGGGTTCATTCCATCAGTGGACAGCGCTAGACGTAAGTTTCTAGGTTCATTGTCGAACTCGGGATACTTAGCGTTGAACGATTTCCATTGCATACCATCTGCCGGGTGTCTTAGCTTTCCATCATTTATTCTTCCTGTTTCATGCCAAGTTAACATTTTTGAATCATCGGGATTCGCATAAATCCTTATGACTCTTGGTATCAATGGAAAATACCACAACACCTTAGCCGGGATCCCTTCCTTATCCTTATAATGCCACTCCAAACATTTAGGGCAATTGGTTAAGTTTTGATATAATTTCCGATACAATATGCAATCATTTGGACATGCATGTATTTTCTCATATTTCATACCCACTCCTCTTATTAGTTTTTTCGCCTCATATGTCTTAACAGGTAGAACATTACCATCAGGAAGCAACTCCTTTATCAAGGCTAAAAAACTAGTGAAACACGTGTCACTCACCCTATTTGCCCCCTTGATATTATACAACTTCACCACAGCCGACATTTTTGTGAACTTACAACCAGGATACAGAGGTGCTTCAAACTCACACAACTTCTCATACATGTTGTTAAGGTCATCCCAATTACTAGTGTCATCACCTACATCTTCAAAAGCAATCGACTCATCATTATTCTCTTCATTATCTATAGACCCAACATTCAACTTCTCTACTTCCAACTCTTCCAACTCAAAAAACTCGGCAAACTCAGGATCATCGGTTAGCCTTTCGTGTACCTTAACATCATCTTCTTCAGAGTTATTCTCTTCCTCTAATGATTCCCCATGAAAAATCCAACGTGTATAGGATCGACTAAATATCCACTTTTCTAGGTGTATTTTAACGTTCGGAAAAGCCATATAGCTAATATTACCACATCTTTCACAAGGATATGCAATACTAGAAGAACCTTTCAAATTGTTCGAAATGAATTCATAAAATTCAGCTAAACCATCCTTGTAGGTGCGGTCACTCATATTTGTATCAATCATCCAAGTTCGAGTCATTATTCTACATTCGTAATAATAGGCAACTAATTCAGAAAATACAATAATAAGCAAACAAATAAACGAAATTCAGGAAAGCAATTAAGCTAAATTATCAACAAATTAGATAATAACCCAAAAAATCCTATATCTATAAGCGTTGCTAAGAAACATATATATACCTGATTGATAAACACGATGAGGAGAGAAGACGGTGACAACAAAGGACGGAGATGAAGACAGAGAGACGATCGGGAGGAATGGAGGATGATATAGTAGCAGTATTAGCTTGTGTTTGTGTTTTGTAGCGTATAGCAGAATAAAGCAATCTGTTGTTTTTAAGATTTTCATAACATTAATAACAACGGTTATTGAGTCTACAACCGTTGTTAAAAGGTATTAACAACGGGTTCTAAACAAACCGTTGTAATTACTTTTCACTAATTTTGCGCCAAATTATTAACAACGGTTAAAATTTAACCGTTGTTATTAGTTTTTATATAACAACGGTTTTGAAAGTATGACCCGTTGTTAAAACCAATAACAACGGTTAACAACACAGAACCATTGTAATTAAGTTTGGTAAAATTCGCGGCATCAATTCTACAATGTGTTTTGATGATTTTCGTGAATAAGCGTTGTTAAAGGACCGTTGTAGTTGCCTTTATTTGTAGTAGTGTAACCAATTCTGATCAGTATTAATTAATTGGAAGTAAGACAACATTTGAACAACAATCAAAAGCAATTTAACAATCAATTCATTAATTAACCCTTTTCTAACAACCTAGATCCCATTTCACCCTAGATTATGAAATTAGCTACGCATACTGACGGTAATAACAATAATAATAATTGTAGAAGACATAATTAAAAGCATAAAAGACGAACAATAAATGAATGATTAATAATAGAAGAAATATTAACAATAATACCGTAATAGAGGAATGCTTAGATCCGAAAGTAAGAACAATAAACTAAACGAAGAGTTTTTAGAGAGAATTTTTAGTAAAGTAGCGTAACTAGGTAAAATAAGACGTCCAATAACTTAGGGTATGAATTGGGTTTTTATAGTAAGGCATAACTGACTTATGGTAATTGCGGAAAAATACTGAAAATAAAGTGTACTCGAACGAGCCTTTGTATACTTTAACGAGTACATTTCTCAGTTGATCAAGTCCTCTTGGGCTTGATCAAGGCCTCTCCCTGTTTCAGCTCTTTTCTTCGTGTTGTCTTTTTCACTTCTCGTCCTTTATTCTTCTAGATTTTCGTGCCATGCTCCATGTATTCCTTCATGCCCACTTCGTGGTTCTCACTTCATTTCGTTGCTCCACAAATGCATCATTCCTTCATTAAACACCGAATAGCGGAAGTATCAACATTCTAGCATAAAAGGCATGTAATTAATATAAACTAGCACGAAAACCGTATCAAAAGTAACTAAGGGGAGGCATATAAATGTATATAAATATGACTCATCAAACTACCCCAAACCATCTCTTTGCTTGTCCTCAAGCAAAGCATCACACAATACAAAAGGAAATCATACAAATGACGAATAAACAACTCAGAGCTAATGTTGATGCACATACAAATCCCAAGTTATCCATATCTTTAACAAAGCAATGACCAAGGTGTACGGGTAATGGAAAAGGCAGCTCAAGTCTCAAGTCATCGTTGTTAGAAATTATTAATCTCATTAATTTACATATACAAATATGTGACATTTAATTTAGTCATAAAATTAAATCTAGATCTTATGCATGCAAACATAAGTAGAAATAGAGAAGAAATCATCTTTCTTACAATGGAATTTCGGATTAAAGGGCACAAGTAAGATCTCCTTCTTACTTGTTCTTGAGCTTTCCTTATATGGATGAACAAAGATTCAAGCTTAGAATCCCTCCCAAAGATGAATATGTAATACTCACTTTTGGAATAAATATTTATTTTAGTAAATGTTTTAATAAAATTATTACTCGGAAATCGTATCGTGTAGTATAATAGTAGGATACTATTCAGTTTGTATAACGGTAAGACGGAGTATGGTAACAATACCGATAAAGGCAAAGTGTAATAATAATAGTTATATTGTATTATTATTAATATTATTATTATTATTAAAATATTAGTAATTATACTACTATACAACACTTACCCATTAATACCATATAATACTAATACTAATACTAATATACTAATATACTAATATAATTATTATAATAAAAAATCAACCCTTATTTTTCTACACTACCCTCCGTCTTTCTTATTCACCAAAACAAAAACAAAAAATTTAAGAACAGCGTGAACGAGAAAGACAGAGAGCGGCGAGTGGACTTTAGCTCACACAAGCTTCACCGTCTTTCAGTCACCCTCGTCCCCGACCTAGTCAGGTAATGACACATGTTCTTTAAATAAAGCAATTGATATTGAGTTCGTTTATTTGAAGTAAGGATGGATGTCGGGTTTGGGTAGCTTTGGACCATAATTAGAAAGGCTAAATAGGGAGACTTAGTCGGAGTTTTGCCAGCCCACGTTTTAGCATCGTGGTAGTCTTTTGAAGATGAGTTTGGGTAGTATTCATCGAGCTTCGTTTGGGACAGTATATGGGGTGTTTTATTGTTATACTTGAATCCGTATGGAGTCGAATTGAGGGATGGAGAGAAGGATAGAACTAGCGGTGATGCTCTGTTTTGGGTCGATATCGGTAAAGTTTTAGCCGCACCGTAACGTGGTCGTATATGGTGTCTTAGAGGGCGGTTCTATACTGTTTTAATTATATTTAGGCGATGGATAGTAGCAGCTCGATGTGCTTGGTTTCGAGTCGATTTTCTGTAAGCTTGACATCGTCGTATTTGGTGGTCTCGTTGGGTCAGGTGTTGGTGGTCGTTTCCAGTTGTCGGATATGTCACGATGATCAGGTCGTATAGGTAGTCGGGTTGTGGTGTCAGGTGTTGTCGTGTTTAAGTCGGGTTTGTTTGGTTAAGCATGATGCGGGGTTATCTATGGCTTGGAGATGAGTTGCTCGTGGAGATGCTTGCATTGAATTCCGAAGGTGTGTGTGTTTGTTTAGGTGAATATATTACGTGAAATTTGAGGGTGTCATTACAGCATGGGACACACGTGAGCATGGGTTATTAATGAATATATAAGTAAGTAAATAATAGTGAATTACTTAATAATTTAATTAGGTTGGGTGTAATGATAAAGGAATTAGCTAGTTATGTATTTATACATTTTTGTTATACGGTAGATTCAGATTTGGTAGAGGACCGTTGTTACGTGCAAATTGCTAATTGGAATTGCGATCGTCTCAGGTAGGGATAAATCCTACTCAACTTTTACTCGATAATGTTGTTGGATGATTTATATTAAAGTGAATTGATCATATGAGAATTGTGTTGGTTGATATCATTGAAATTGTTGGAAGGGAGAATTATATTGTATATGTTGGTTGGATTAGTTGTGATGGAGTTACTGTTATTGCATTGGTTATTCATTTATCTTGTGACATCCCTTCGTGGTGATGTAGATTATTATTGCGGCTATATTGGCGGGCGTCATGGTAAGAGCCTTCGGGTGACGTATTTGATTTATTCGCGATTTATATTTTATCGTATTTACTCGAGGCGGCCCCAGTTGGTCTCCGGGCCATCCGGTGGATATTTAATCAACTATATGTTGAGGCAGACATTACCTTTGGTAATGTAGTTTGTGTTTACTCACCTTCGAGTTGAGGCTGCCCCGGCCAGGAATTGGCGGGATGATTAGTGTAACGAGTAGTAAAAGAAAGGAGCACGTTGTCAGGGGGTTGTGCAATGAAAAAGGAAATTGGATTGTTTATCGTATGTTTTTGTTGTTAGAATTTATTCATACTCAACCTCGCGGTTGACTGTGTATTCGTGAACACCTGCGGTGAACCGTTCTATGGGGAGCAGATTTGACAGGTACTAAAGATTAGCTGACTTGGGAGCATTGGGATGAGAGCTTGACTTGGACCATAGCTGAAGTCTAGATCACATAGAATAATTACATCACTTTATTTATTTCATTTTGCGAGATGTATTGTAATTTATATTAAGTTTTACTTGGTTAAAGTTGTAATAAACATGTATTCACTAAAGTTTTAATTTAAAGTACTTTGGTTTGTTGTACTTTGTTATTCACTACCTCGGGAACCCGAGATGGTAACAGTCCTATTTATTTGGGAATGTCTAGCTAAAGGCTCCTGAATAAATGGGGGTGTTACAAAGTGGTATCAGAGCAAAACGATCCTCAGGTCTAACCAATGAACAATAATGAACATAGGATGTGTCTAATAAAATGAACCCGGATAGAAACTGTTAGGAGCGCACTTAAGGCTTGGGATGAGTTAGGGGGCCCCTCACACCAAACTCTTGGCCCTTTCAGTTTTGAACAGGTTACCTTGAGAGAAAATTTTGAGTGGGGTAATTAAAATGGAGTCGTGTTATTTATTTTAAGAGTTAATTGGTTGCCTTAAGACATATATTGCTAACCTTGTTGTAGGGCGCGAATTGAGGTAAGTATAGTATGGAGTTCTGTGAGGCCTTGGGCCGTGAGATGTAGTAGTGATATTGGCATTATGTTTGCAATTGGGTGATCATATGAATCGTGTGATGGGTGGACTTACCAGTTGGTTTATTTATTTATGAGAATACAAAGGTGATAGTATTAATTGGATGTTTCACATGTTTGAGTGTGTACAATATGTGTAGTAGAAAATAACATGTCTACTGATGTGCTAATATGTGTTGCTCCGAAGCCATGTTTATCTAGTTATGTTTAGCACTAGTTCTTTTGTTTAAGTAAGTAGGTTACGGGGACGTAACCCTATTCTTTTAAAGGGATAAGATAAAATATGGTGTGTTTTGTGACATTTTGGGTAATCGCTGATAATAAAAAGGGAGTTTTTGTCAAATTAGTTTGTTGTTTAATTAGGCTAGATGGTTATTTTAGGTGGATTTCGAGACGGCAAAGCCGTGAGCTAGGCAACCGTGGAGGCCGTAGGTGATGGTAACAGTGATTGATTGGTCTTCAATGTGATACTAATGAATTGTTGAGTTAATCTTCGCTAATGCGTGCTTATATACAATGTTATTGAATGCGCTTTTAAATGATAAATAACTGATTAATATTAGTTGAGTTAATATGAATATCATTTAATTTGTTATGAGCTTGTGGTTGATTGTTGTGTCAGTTTTGAGTTGTGTGCGCGAACTTCGAGGACGAAGTTCTATTTAGGGGGGGAGACTGTAATACTCACTTTTGGAATAAATATTTATTTTAGTAAATGTTTTAATAAAATTATTACTCGGAAATCGTATCGTGTAGTATAATAGTAGGATACTATTCAGTTTGTATAACGGTAAGACGGAATATGGTAACAATACCGATAAAGGCAAAGTGTAATAATAATAGTTATATTGTATTATTATTAATATTGATAATATTATTAAAATATTAGTAATTATACTACTATACAACACTTACCCATTAATACCATATAATACTAATACTAATATACTAATATACTAATATAATTATTATAATAAGAAATCAACCCTTATTAATCTACACTACCCTCCGTCTTTCTTATTCACCAAAACAAAAACAAAAAAATCAAGAACGGCGTGAACGAGAAAGACAGAGAGCGGCGAGAACGAGAAGTAGATAGCACGGCGAGTCGACTTTAGCTCACACAAGCTTCACCGTCTTTCAGTCACCCTCGTCCCCGACGTAGTCAGGTAATGACACATGTTCTTTAAATAAAGCAAATGATATTGAGTTCGTTTATTTGAAGTAAGGATGGATGTCGGGTTTGGGTAGCTTTGGACCGTAATTAGAAAGGCTAAATAGGGAGACTTAGTCGGAGTTTTGCCAGCCCACGTTTTAGCATCGTGGTAGTCTTTTGAAGATGAGTTTGGGTAGTATTCATCGAGCTTCGTTTGGGACAGTATATGGGGTGTTTTATTGGTATACTTGAATCCGTATGGAGTCGAATTGAGGGATGGACAGATGGATAGAACTAGCGGTGATGCTCTGTTTTGGGTCGATATCGGTAAAGTTTTAGCCGCACCGTAACGTGGTCGTATATGGTGTCTTAGAGGGCGGTTCTATACTGTTTAAATTATATTTAGGCGATGGATAGTAGCAGCTCGATGTGCTTGGTTTCGAGTCGATTTTCTGTAAGCTTGACATCGTCGTATTTGGTGGTCTGGTTGGGTCAGGTGTTGGTGGTCGTTTCCAGTTGTCGGATATGTCACGATGATTAGGTCGTATAGGTAGTCGGGTTGTGGTGTCAGGTGTTGTCGTGTTTAAGTCGGGTTTGTTTGGTTAAGCATGATGCGGGGTTATCTATGGCTTGGAGATGAGTTGCTCGTGGAGATGCTTGCATTGAATTCCGAAGGGGTGTGTGTTTGTTTAGGTGAATATATTACGTGAAATTTGAGGGTGTCATTACAGCATGGGACACACGTGAGCATGGGTTATTAATGAATATCTAAGTAAGTAAATAATAGTGAATTACTTAATAATTTAATTAGGTTGGGTGTAATGATAAAGGAATTAGCTAGTTATGTATTTATACATTTTTGTTATACGGTAGATTCAGATTTGGTAGAGGACTGTTGTTACGTGCAAATTGCTAATTGGAATTGCGATCGTCTCAGGTAGGGATAAATCCTACTCAACTTTTACTCGATAATGTTTGTTGGATGATTTATATTAAAGTGAATTGATCATATGAGAATTGTGTTGGTTGATATCATTGAAATTGTTGGAAGGGAGAATTATATTGTATATGTTGGTTGGATTAGTTGTGATGGAGTTATTTATTATTGCATTGGTTATTCATTTATCTTGCGAGACATCCCTTCGTGGTGATGTAGATTATTATTGCGGCTATATTGGCGACGTCATGGTAAGAGCCTTCGGGTGACGTATTTGATTTATTCGCGAGACGATATTTTATCGTATTTACTCGAAAGCGCGAGCCCAGTTTGGTCCGCAGCCATCCGTGGATATTTAATCAACTATATGTTGAGGCAGACATTACCTTTGGTAATGTAGTTTGTGTTTACTCACCTTCGGGTTCAGGCTGCCCCGGCCAGGAATTGGCGGGATGATTAGTGTAAAGAGTAGTAAAAAAAGGAGCACGTTGTCATGTGGTTGTGCAATGAAAAAGGAAATTGGATTGTTTATCGTATTTTTTTGTTGTTAGAATTTATTCCTACTCAACCTCGTGGTTGACTGTGTATTCGTGAACACGTGCGGAGAACCATTCTATGGGGAGCAGATTTGACAGGTACTAAAGATTAGCTGACTTGGGAGCATTGGGATGAGAGCTTGACTTGGACCATAGCTGAAGTCTAGATCACATAGAATAATTACATCACTTTATTTATTTCCGCTGCGAGATGTATTGTAATTTATATTAAGTTTTACTTGGTTAAAGTTGTAATAAACATGTATTCAGTAAAGTTTTAATTTAAAGTACTTTGGTTTGTTGTACTTTGTTATTCACTACCTCGGGAACCCGAGATGATAACAGTCCTATTTATTTAGGAATGTCTAGCTAAAGGCTCCTGAATAAATGGGGGTGTTACAGAATACCCAAGATAACTTCTTAAAAAACCAATATTATTTGAACTAGAACAATATCAATCTTACTAAAAATTGACCCAAAATATTATTTTGGTCTCTTGTAATTTCGGTCAAGAGAGAAAGGTTTTGGAGATTTTATTTCTCTAATTTTTCATAAGAGATAGAGAGAGTTTTATAATTTCTTACACTAGAAATTATAAAGTGTAGAAGTGAATAATTAGAGGAAAAACAATTGGCATTTTAGACCTCCAAAAACCGGTTGGCATGGGGAGAGTTGATCCAATGCATGAGCTTGTTATTCTTCTCAACAAAAACTAGGTTTGCATGGCTACTAGCTAGTTATAATCATTATGCTTTCCACTTAAAAATAATCAACACAATTTTAACCCAATACTCCCTCCATTTCGGCACTTATATAAAATGGGAGGTCCATTTTATATTTGTCATTTGTCAATTGTCACATGTTACTAGTCATGTGAAATTGTCATGTATTTTTAACATATTAAAAATCAACGTATTAATAAAAATACGTCATGTACAAAAATCGACTTAGTAATTCATAATTACTTGTACCAAAAATGGTTTATCAATTATAAATCACAACATCTTGAATTTATAATAAATTATTCATTCAGTTTCAATTGTTTCGCAAAGAATAATTTTATCTAAGCAATAAAACAATTTGATTACTTAGACCGTATACTTATTTAATCGAATTACAATAAGACACGTCAATAATACTCACAAAATCGTCCGTCAATTTTAAGCAATTTAATTAACCCGTAACGTCATACGATCAATTAAATAATCAATTAAGAGTGTTGCCCTTTAGGTATGACCTAAGGGGATCGACTGATCACCACCGTCGCACGACAGTAATGTCAAACTCTAGTCAGCCAATGATTACCGATATGTATGGACCAATTGACTGTAAAATATTACTTCCCACATGTATTCTTAAATATGAGATTTAAACATGTGATCATCATGATCGACAATTGTGATCGCATTATTTTCGGAGGACACTTATTCCAACAATCAACCACTTGTCCTCGACAAGTGTGCGTCACCAGTTCTCTTGTCCTATTACTATCTACCACTCAATGCAAGGTGTCTTTCGGGTCGTACTTGCAAGTGATCATATCGAGAGTGGTTTCCTCGATCTGGAGAATAACTGATTGACCGGATTTATCTACCATAGATACCTTCCGAGCGTGGCCACGCATTTCCAGTTCATTACTCCTCGAGTGGCCTTGAGATATTGTTATAACCCTGACAAGGGGTGGACAATTCCTATCGCACTTATTCCCTTCGACTAGCCACAGCCATCATAACCCAAAATATGCCCATTTGACCCCATTTACGAAGGTCGCAGTAACATAAATCAAAGTTAATCTGAAACTGTGCCACCTTAGGCGAACAGTCTTTAGTCAAAAGAATCGACTCATTAGAATACTATAGTAGCTCTCGCCACGACCAGGCTATATAAATTTGCCAGAACTCTATAAGCGGGCATAAGGCCCGACAAAGTGTTCCTAACAGTCTGCCTATGTGATCGACTAGTCATCTCACATGACTCCATGGCACTTGAACTTGCCATCAATCGCATCACACTCTAGTCACTTCGAGACGTCACCTCATACAAGTGACTATGGGCGAATACTATGTTAATCCGTGTTCACTTTAACGGAGTTCAATTGTCTCTACAACCCGTTTGGATGTAACAAAGTATAAGGTTAGTTAATAATAACTCAAACGACGAATGTTGACATCACATTCGGTTAGTCAATACCATATTACAACCTTGTGATGTATATCGTAAGTGTATAAACACTAGTCGATGGCAATAGAAGTTTAATATACCATGTGTCCATGTGTTCATACTTCTTGTATTGCACTTTCCTTTATATTCATGTTATCTCTCATAGCATGAACCTTACCAAGTACACATTTAGGTTCCCAACCTAGGTTTAGGTTCTTTATCTTGAAAGAACTTTCTTGTTGTTTATCACATAACCAACGAATTGTGGTGGATAATATAACTTGCACTGGTCAAGTGTTCTACCAACTCGCAATGCACTAGGTATACGTTTTGTAGGGTCTTGAAACAATTGTCAAGATGATTAGCCCATTACTTCTCATAAGTCCTAGCATATTAGAAAATACCAGTTTTGAGTAACTTCTTACTATAACAAGTATCTTTTCAAACTTCTTATTTCTCCTTTTAGGTTGAATAGCTTAGGATTTTCATAAATCCTTACGTGTTTTTTTCGAATTTCAATATGTGCAACTTCTTGTCACATAACAGAGTGTTCTGTCAAACACTAGAATAGCTCATTAGTTCTTCTTGAGAATTCATGACAATTATTCAATGGCTTACCTATGACTCATCATGCTCTTAAGCATATGATTCATTATAGGACATGTGCATGATTATTCTAATGGCGGAAACATTAGTAATTTTTAATCATGTGATCAACCATTCTTAGGTTCAATGAATGACCATGACTGCTTATTGTAATTCCATTTTCATCGATATGAATAACCTACGTTTCTCGTTGATTTGATGTGTATTTCTCAATACCTATCCAACATCCATGATGTGATTGGATTCATCATAGTCCATTTTCATCCAGAATTGAAAAATCAAATACTTCTTTGTAGAGCTAGTACTAGCTCGTCATTCTCAATGAGCAATGAGTTATAAATTTTACAAGATGATTGCTCCCACTAAATTTCATGTCTTCACATGATAATTTCAAACTCCCACTCAATTCCACATGTTTCGTAATTGACTACTCAATCGAAACATTTCAAGAATTGAAATACATTTTGCTTTGCCAAGTCATTAAGATTAAAAGCATATATGTTCTCAACATATCCTTTCAAAATACCTATTTTGAAGAGATTTCAATCTTAAACTTATGGAAAGAGATTTTAATCTCTACCTCATTCATTTTTATAATGATGCGTAGCAATGTCATTATTTAAATGTGAAATTTCATTTAATACACATCCTTCTCAAAATACCCTTTTCCGAAAGGAGGTTTAACCATTTAATTTTCATAATGAGGTTAAGTAATGACACTAGCGTGGTTAACAATTATCTTAGCTCTTGTAGATATCGGCATATCTTTCTTTGCAACTTTTAGTCATAAATCTCATTTATTTTCAAGGATGCAACTTTGTTTCATTTAGGCTCTTAAGTAAATATCAATAATGAAACTCTTGGTCATATGTTGTTCATAAACTAGCCAAATCTCTTGTTAAGACTTTTCTTTAGTCATTTCTTTTCAAAACTTTCTTTTGGTCTCCTCGTGTAGTTATCTTAAGAATATATTCTTTTGATTACTTCCCTTGGTCTCTTTTGTCATGTAGATCTCATCTATTCGAGACCATAGATCTCATCTATTCGTGTATACTATCTATTTAGGTATACAAATCATTCTTTCTTTCGTAGATCTCATTTACTCAAGTATACAAATTATTCTTTGTATTCTTTGTGTCTTCATTTTTCTCCCACTCTATCTTTAGAATAAATACACTAGATATTCAAAGATAGCTTATGAGACACAAATAATGATTTTGAAGTATAATGAGGTCTATCTCATAGATTGACTAATAGTTTTAGATTTGATGAGTGTACTTGGTAATTGACATTCCTTTAGGAGATTTCATCAACTCAACATCACTTTATAATTGATCATAGACAAGCTTTAAGCTTGTGGACATATAATGAATCCCATCATTATAGTTGTCTATTAGATCACTTTAAGTAGATGATCATATGTTTCTATGTGCAAGCATATAAAGACGAATTTTTAGAACAAACAAATACGATAAAAGAGGTGACTTGGGTTGCAAACCAAGCCTCCATAATCCAAGATACAACCATTGTTTAGAAAGGATTAACCATTTCCATGTCGAACACAGAAATCAAAATAGTTCTAAAAATCCGAAACAGAACTTAAAATAAGACAATAATAAAAAAGCCAAGCTTCATAGGTAGCTACTCCTAGCTCCTTGACGATGATTTCTCAAGCTAGCTTTTCCTTTCCTTTGTCTTTGCTTGGAGGAGGCCCTATTTACAATAAAAAGGGAATACATTATCACAACTTTGTATCAAAATACCATAGTTGTATTAGAAACATAAAAGAAAAAATAGTCATTTACCTACTGGAGTGATCTTTCCAGCTTTGATGTCACAAAGGTACTTGGAACAATTCCTTTTCCAATGTCCAACACCATTACAATAATGGCATTTATCAAGAGGACCCTTCTTGGTCTTGGAAGTGCTAGCTTCAAAAGTATTAGCCTTGGTGGACATGGGAGCTTGCCTCTTACCCTTTTTCCCATTCTTCTTGAACTTCCCCTTGCTTTTGGTGCTTATGTTAAGCACATCCTTAGGTGGGTTAACATTTAATCCCATGTCTCTTTCGGCTTGCACAAGTAACTTGTGCAACTCTTCAAGAGACACGTCCTTGTCTTGCATGATAAAATTCACCCGGAATTGAACATATGCTTTGACTTTGGATAAGGAGTGTAGAATCCTATCTGCAATGAGCTCTTTGGGGATTTAAACCTTTTGAAGTTTCAATGTCTCGACTAGCTCCAACAATTTGAGCACGTGAGGGCTAACCTTTTGGCCCTCCTTAAAATCGAGATCAAAGAATGCCGAGGCCGCCTCATATTGGACGATCCTCGGTGTTTGTGAAAACATTGCCATAAGTTTGGAATAGATTTCATTAGTGGTGCCCATTTTAAAGGCTCTCCTTTGGAGATCCGCCTCCATAGCAAAAATCAACACATTTTTCATAGCGGCATACTCTTTGTGGTAAGCCTCATATGCTTCCTTAGTGGCGGCACTCGACCTAGCATTAGGTTCGGGTGGAGAGGCCTCGGTGAGGTAACGAAGCTTGTCGTCACCTTAGGCGGCTAATTTGAGTTGGGCATCCCAATCGGAGAAATTTGACCCATTCTTTTCAAGTTTACAATGATCCATGAAGGATCGGAGCCATGAAACATTAGTGAGAGGTGCGGCGTTGGTGTTTGGTGCGGCCATTTGTTATGAGAAATAAAAGTGGTCTACAAAACAAAATAGAAGGAATAAAACATTTGTCGTTTTCAAAATAATAATAACACTCGTAATTTTTTTTTTTAAACAAGTTTTATTGCATTTATCTAGTGACCTCTACCCAACTTGATAAATGATTCCAAGACCCAAATTCTTATTAACTTAGGCATCGGTAAAGCCGAATACAACCCTTATCAATTCAACTCGGTGGATTAACTTTTTAATCGATTCTACTTTTAGAACTCTTGGTCGATAAATTTACATTAATATTTATCTTTAGCCCGAAACACATCCGTCAACCGTCGAGAATACTTTCGTTGAGTTCAACCCAAATTTTGAATAAATGTGTCCATGATCCAAATTTACATCAACTTGGGCATCGGTAAAGCCGAATACAACCCTCATCTTTATAAATTCGGTGGGTAGACATTTATCACCCACTTACCCTACGTAGCAAGGTTTGTACCCCGGTAAAGCCGAGTGCACTCCCTCACGAAATAGGTTTTCATGGTTTCTACTTTTTGGTAAGGCTAAGTCTCAATTGTTTATTTTAGCGAGAGGTCATGTCAATTTATTATCTATCACGTTTTAAGTGAACTAAAGCGGTGAACTACGATAATTGTAATTGACACGGTCGATATACTCGATAAAATGATAATGCATGCTTTAGTTATGGCGATTTAGCGATGCATGCAACATATAAATAAAATGCAAAGCATAAATAAAATTCCTAGTATGGCCTTCCTAAAATAGTAAATCTAATAAACTATTACAAATTCGGAAACCAACTCCTTTGGTCCCTTGAACTTCGGTCTTGGCACGCATTTCAAGGCAATACTTTCTTTGATGGATCGCCTTCTCGAGTGGCACCGTCTTCAAGGAACTCCGAAATAAATAAATTACATAATAAATTACATAATATCCTATTATACATTTGTAATTAAAAAAAAATAAATCTATTAAATTACAAAACGGTGATACGAGATCACAATAAATTACAACCGAATCGATATTCCCATACATTTCGGGTAATATCAATTAAAAACTAGGGCCATACTAAGTAAAATTACATAATTCAAAAATTACATAAAATTAAAATATGACAATCATAAATAAAATGCAGCATTATAATATGTATGAACATGCCCAATTTTATGCTAAATCGCCTTTAAGGAGCCAATATCGTATATTAATCGGTTTTTACGAATTTGCGTGATTTAACCTTTGAAAATCACAATAAATTACATAAAATCATATTTATGTACAAGTTAATTACCCTAACCAACTTAGGACTCAAAATTAGTCTCCACTAACATTTGACAATAATTAACCTAGATTTCTTAATATTGTTCATGAATGGACCTAAAATACAAAATTATGTCATAAACTTCAAATTAAATCATAAAAATTTCAAATAAATTTGAAATTTGAAATTTAAACTCATGAACATTCTGGAAAATTACCATGACACTCATAATGTTCAAAAACTTAGGTTAAAAATTTCGAAAATTTATCGAGAAAAACAATGTTGCGGTTTATCGATTTTAACAATTATGACCATAAAAATATGAGAAAAATTATTTTTATCAACTTTTCACTTTTAGATCTGAAATATATGATAAAATGCAACATGTGACGTTTTTCCTTAGTCATGAAGTATGTTTTAGCATTTTTACTAATTAAAGTCACTATTTATGTGGTTTTTCATCAAAAATTCATAAATCATGCAAAAAGACTTCATTATAGCCAAATATTTTACACACAGCTTGTAAAATTGCATGTGACAACATACTAAATTTCCATGACTAGATTCGAAATATAAATCATATTAACCTATTTACCCATTTAAATACGATTTTAACTTGAAAAATCCATATTTCGAGCATAACAACTCATTTTATTATGAAACTTTACAGGCCATTAGTATATAATATATGTGAAAACATATCCAAAAACCACTGAAAAAATCGAAGTTTAGCTATTTTTAGTCCAAAAATGACATTTTTATCATAAAAATCACATTTTAATGCCATTATTATATAAAATGAACAATAAAATCCATAAATAAACCAAAATATCCTAAATACATTTTAGGACCAGAAACTTTAACATGCAAATAAATTTCGTGATATTTCATAATAAACACAAATTTATAAGTTTTGTTTGTTAATCTTATAACTCGGAAAAAACAATAACCGATTTGCATGCAAACAACCTAAGGCTCTGATACCACTTGTTAGAAATTATTAATCTCATTAATTTACATATACAAATATGTGACATTTAATTTAGTCATAAAATTAAATCTAGATCTTATGCATGCAAACATAAGTAGAAATAGAGAAGAAATCATCTTTCTTACAATGGAATTTCGGATTAAGGGGCACAAGTAAGATCTCCTTCTTACTTGTTCTTGAGCTTTCCTTATATGGATGAACAAAGATTCAAGCTTAGAATCCCTCCCAAAGATGAATACCCAAGATAACCTCTTAAAAAACCAATGTTATTTGAACTAGAATAATATCAATCTTACTAAAAATTGACCCAAAATATTATTTTGGTCTCTTGTAATTTCGGCCAAGAGAGAAAGGTTTTGGAGATTTTATTTCTCTAATTTTTCATAAGAAATAGAGAGAGTTTTATAATTTCTTACACTAGAAATTATAATGTGTAGAAGTGAATAATTAGAGGAAAAATAATTGGCATTTTAGACCTCCAAAAACCGGTTGGCATGGGGAGAGTAGAGCCAATGCATGAGCTTGTTATTCTTCTCAAGAAAAACTAGGTTTTCATGGCTACTAGCTAGTTATAATCATTATGCTTTCCACTTAAAAATAATCAACACAATTTTAACCCAATACTCCCTCCATTTCGGCACTTATATAAAATGGGAGGTCCATTTTATATTTTTCATTTGTCAATTGTCAGATGTTACTAGTCATGTGAAATTGTCATGTATTTTTAACATATTAAAAATCAACGTATTAATAAAAATACGTCATGTACAAAAATCGACTTTGTAATTCATAAATACTTGTACCAAAAATGGTTTATCAATTATAAATCACAACATCTTGTATTTATAATAAATTATTCATTCAGTTTCAATTGTTTCGCAAACAATAATTTTATCTAAGCAATAAAACAATTTGATTACTTAGACCGTATCCTTATTTAATCGAATTACAATAAGACACGTCAATAATCCTCACAAAATCGTCCGTCAATTTTAAGCAATTTAATTAACCCGTATCTTCATACGATCAATTAAATAATCAATTAAGAGTGTTACCCTTTAGGTATGACCTAAGGGGATCAACTGATCACCACCGTCGCACGACAGTAATGTCAAACTCTAGTCAACCAATCATTACCGATATGTGTGGACCATTGATCAGAAATATTACTTCCCACATGTATTCTTAAATATAAGATTTAAACATGTGATCATCATGATCGACAGTTGTGATCGCATTATTGTCGGAGGACACTTATTCCAACAATCGTACCATAGACAAATGCCAAATACCTTTCGATCTTGCAAGACAAATTAGTCGGATTCTCGCGGATTCACTCATGCACTCATAAGTATGGGTGATTTAAATGTGAAGCTAGAAAGAAGTAGAAGCACTCACTCAACTTATGTAACTTGCATGCAATCTAATGTGATAGAAATTTCTCCAACTAATACGCATTCACTATATAGATAAAAGTACATGTATTAAGGATAATAAGGTTGGAATGGGAAAATGGTATAGAAGTGGTTTGTGCCAATGGCACATTATGGGTATGTGGAGCTAAGACGGTAGTCGCAGCGCTAAAACCAAACCAAATCTATTGACAATAAGCATAAATCATCCCAACTGGAGAAATCATCTCAACTTTGACAACACATGTGAGACAATATAATTACTCTCCAACAATGCATTAGACTCTAGTAACCAACCTTCTGTTCCCTTAACAAATGACAATGAAGCATCTATTTTTATTTTTCTTCTTTTTCTTTCACTTTCACTTTTTCGAATTTCTCTTTTTTTTTTTCACTTCTTTAAATTTCTCTTTTCTTCTTTTTTTTTTCTTTTTCTTTTGCTTCATATTTTTCTTCTTTTTCCATCATAAGGGATACAACACAATTTCCAAATAATTCTACTACATCCACAAACGACAATAATAGTCCCAATCCCAACCATAGTAGCAAAATAAACATGATAAACAGGCAAATGCGACTGTCCCGATAAGGTAGGCAAATTCTAGATTGTAGCTATAAGATGTAGGATATGAAATGGCTATAAGGGTTCAAACGGGCTAACAAAAAGGATAATTTATGGCTTATTTGAACGGTAATAACCGCCTATCCTCATGTACTCCATCATATGAACGCGTAAAAAGTTAAGAAACTAATGTCACACTTATGCAGTTTGATATTACATATCCCACAAGGAGAAACCACACTCTTTAGTCTAATTGACAATGAGACCAGTTTATTGATGTTCCTGGCCTAAGAAGCTCTATAGACCTCAGAATTTAAGTAGTTTACCAACATAAATTTGCCAAATATAATTAGCATAAGGCATGTCAATACGGTCAAGACTTGAATTATGAGCTTTGTTTTCATAAATAACGGGTCAAAACAATGTACATGGATAACTAAACTGGAATTCAAATGCAAAAACAATGTAATTTAATGATGTGACTCATATTTGATCATATTTAGTCCCCGAATTAGCCTCATTCCTATGCTTTATAGTGCATAATTGGGTCATTTACTATCTTTAGTTTCCCATTTTGCATATTCTTTGAGGTTTTGTTTCCTTGGTAGGAGAGGAGTGCAAACCTTGCATTTTCATGGCAAAATGGAGCTTAATTGATCGCATTTAATGACCAAAGCATCAAAGGGAAGACGATACTAGAAGGCCTATGTAGATAATAAAGTAGATTGGGCAATGATGAAAGGATCCTTGCATCCTCAACAAGATCCCCGAGGATTGTTGAGGAAAGAAGAAAAGAGAAGTGCCTGACCCAGGATCCGAGCAGCTCCCTGCCAATCCGAGCGTCTCCCTGCCAACCAATCCGAGAGTCCCGATGCCAAGACGCTCGTCTTGAATCCAACCAATCCGAGCGTCTCTCCCCTGATCCGCTCGGATACCCTTGCAGACTCCACCGTGTCTACTGCCTAGACGCTCGGGACGAGCATATTCTCTCGGGACTAGCAAAACGGAGAGGAGCACTTCCTCAACTTTTCTTAAGGTTCTTAATAGTCATTTAAGCCCTTAGTAACCCTAATCCTTGTACCTAATCTTTAGTATAAATACCGCATTGTACTACTTAGATTAGGATCAAGACTTAATACACTTTTATCTCATCTTAATACTCTCTTAATCCTGTAATCAACTCTTAATTTAGCATTAATACAAATCTTATTTCTTAATCTTTCCTTAATTTATCTATTGTTCATCATTTATTTTGGGTAATTAGAAGATTATTTTGGTTTATTTGGAGGATTGACAACCTTCCATCAATCATGAAGTACTTCTATTATTCTTTGCTTTATTATTTGGAATCATCTTTATAGGTATAATTCTCTCTTAATCCCTTTTTAATTATTGTTAATCATCTTCATTTGTTCATCATGTTTTGCCTTGCTAGTATGATTGACAACCTTTTTAGCATGTTAAACTTGATAATGAGTGAATAGTTTCCTTAACTAGGGTTAATGGGGAATTAGGGGAAACCAACATGGGGATTGATTCATGCTTAATCTAATATATTTTCATAATTAATTTGCTCGCTTGTTGTGATTTCAACTTATGCACATGTTATGTTTGATGAAATGCGAGCCTATGAATCCTTGCATTTTTTACCCATCACTTACCTTTTCAATAAGACTTGTAAGATATAAACCAACTCGAGTCTCATTAGACCATGCATATAGTTGGAAAGGGAGGATTAAGTCGACTTGTAGGTGTTGTACAATCTAATCGATCGGCTCCGGGACCCAAACCTTCTTAGGGATTGTAAGACATAAACCAACTCGATCCCATCACAACAATAAGTGCTTGTATCTAGTAGAAAATATGTTTGTATGATCAAATCCCATGAATCCCCTATGAACCCATGACACCCTAGTGCTTTTTATCAATAGTTTACATCTCATTTTAATCAAGTTAACACCGTCCCCTTGGGATCCGACCTTTACTTACCTCATTACTAAGAGTAGAGTAGTTTGTGAAGTTATAAATATTGTTTTGGTCAAGCTAACTTTTGACGACAAGTAACAAAACCGACGAACCAAAAATGGCGCCGTTGCAGGGGACGGTGTTAACTTGGTTTGATTTTCTTTGATTGTTTTTAGTTGTGTCTTTCTTTACCTTGGGGAAGTCAAACTCCTCAAGGTTTGTTCTAATTGTTTTCGAGTTGTTTGATATTTTTCATGTCTAGGAGATTACAAGGTAACTTGTTACCCATTGATCTTGAAATTTAAAGAACTTTGACCAACAATAGAAGACTTGCTAGAAATACTTTGAGAGATATTGGTGAGATTGTGGATATTCAACCAAACAATATTGAGTTTACCAACCCTTTTGCAAGATAAGGAGAGGATAACCCAACACAAAACCAACCCAAAATGCCTAAATTTTCATCACATTCCGTACCAACCGAGGAGTACCTACCAAATGGTACTCCTATATCACAACACTTAACCGGTAATTTCATTGCAAAATCCGCATTTATACAATTAGCTGAGAGAAGTCAATTTGGAGGGATGCCTAGTGAAGACCCTCATTCTCATATGGAGACTTTTTATGACTATTGTGATGCGATTTCTCAAACCGGAGTTACTCAAGACCAAATTCGATGGGTCTTATTTCCTTTTTCTTTGATTGGTTCCGCGAAACAATGGTTGAAGAGCCTAGATAAGGCTACTCTTGGTATTGAATCTTTGAAGAAATTGGCCTTTGGTTTCTACAAAAAGTTCTATCCTCCGGAAAAGACTAACATGTTGAGAGCCCAAATCACCGGGTTCAAAGAAAGGGATGAGGAATCTTTGTATGAAGCATGGGAGAGATTCAAGGATACTTGTCGATCTTGTCCACATCATGGACTTAGCGAGTGTTCCTTGTACAACAATTTTGGAATGGTCTATATGAAGACTCCCGAAACATTCTCAATATGGGATCAAATGGTATGTTTACCGAAGTTGATGATAATCAAACATGGAACAAGATTGAGGAAATGGCGGTCCATAACTCACAATATATTAGACCTCGGAAGGCTACTAGAGGAGGAAAGCATGAAGTGGACTCTATTACTCAATTGGGTGCTCAACTTAGTGCTCATATTGACACCATTAATTTGAAGTTTAAGAAGGCTATGGCTAAACTTAAAGAGGCCTCCAAATCACCTAAGCAATATGTTAATGCCATGGTGGCATCTTCATCAATTCCAAGTGGAGTATGTGAGAGTTGTGAAACTTTGGGACATGACCAAAGTGAATGTAGGGGAACAAGTGAATTCTTTCCGAGCATACAAGAGTGGTACCCCTTATTCCAACTATTAAAACAAAAATACAAAATTCCATCCCAACCTCTCATACAAAAGCCAAAATGTTAAAAATCCTCAAACAACATACACCCAACCTCCAATGAGAAACTAAGCTCAAAGACCCTTTTACAATCAAAACCAAAGTTATCAAAATCAACCTCCATACAATCAAACAAATGACCAAGGTTTTGAAACAAGCTGATACAGAATCCGAGCGTCCCGACCCAGCTCCGCTCGTCTCCCATGTGTAATTCAAATATAACGGAATTAAAACCCCACCTTTCCCAATTTATTTTACTCATTCAAAACACAAACACATCTCCAAAACCTCCAAAACCCTCAATCCCTCCATCCACCAAAATCAATTTTCTCAACCAAATTTACCCAAATTAATTCCAAACTCTCTCAAAACTCAAACAAATCACTCCTTTGTCAACAACAGGCAATTAAAACACCAAAATCCTCAAGGTTTGAATCGATTTTCTAGGATACAAGGCAAAATTCAAAAAATAAATCCTAAATCGATTTGGGTCTTATTGAAACTTGAGGAATTCAAGCAAATTTTTGGGTGTTACTACATACAAGGAGAAGATGGCTAGGACAAAAGGTGGAAACAAGGCACTTCCAAAGAAGAATCTCTAAAATAGGCAACAAGCTCTACAAGCTTCAAAGGCTTTGGTGGTTCAAAGTGCAAGGATGGAAATTGAAGAGACTACTCCTCCTATGGTGGAAACTACTACTTCTACTCCGGTTGTTGAGCAACTAGATGATTATCCGGAGGTAATTTTCACATCCGATGCTCATAGGAAGAAATTTGTATCCCTTGCTAAGAAATCTGTTTTACCCACCAAGTTTATATGCCAAGAGACCTTGACCAAATTGGGTGTCTTTGAACAAACCAAGAATTTCTTCGAGTCCATGGGATTTCTTACTTTGTTTAATATGCAAGAGTTGACCTACTCATCCCTCACCTTGGAGTTTTTAAGCTCATTGAAAGTTACGAAGGTGGAGACTCGAACAAACATTAAATTCCGCCTCGAGAATGTTGATAGGAAAATGTCTTTTGGCGAGTTTGGTAAAGTTTTTGGCCTTAGAAATGACTCGGACTTTGTGAAGAAACGCTTAACCAATTATGATCCCGCTCCCTTATGGAAGGCTATTACCGGGAGAAAGTTTACATCTTACCATGATTGTTGTGCCCTTTACGTCCATCATCCGGGCATAAGGGTATGGCACAAGGTTGTTGGCCATACTTTGATTGATAGAAAGGGAACAAACCACTTCACCGAACTTGATTTTATTTATCTCGAGTCAACCTTGAATATTGGTATAGAGTTCACCACAAGGTACAACATTCTTCAACTTTTAATTGAGAGGTGGCTCAATATCGATCATGGCAAGGAAGGTACGGCCTTTATTGTTAATGGAGGATTAGTAACTTATTTGGCAAAACACTTCAACCGGAACTTCAACAAGAATGACACCTATAAACCGGTTAAGGGAGGCCATTTCATTGATCTAGCCACCATAGTTCAAAAATTCAAATGGCTCAAGAATGACACTCTTGACAACAAATTTGGGTGGTTAACAAAAGATGCCAAATCCTTCACTTTACCGAACAAAATTTGCCGATTAAATGTCCATAGGCCAAACTACCTTCTCCCACTCTCCGAGGAAGCCGAGTACACTATACAACATCAAAGGGAGGACATTACCGAGCCCTCCTCCTCTCCTCTATTATCACTCCACCCTACCCATTCACCTACCATGAGTTTCAACCCGAAAATGTTAAGGCGGGGAATGATTACTTGACTCTTTTGATGCAACAAATGCACAAGCAAGCCTATGAGGATAGAGTCGATGCTTATAGAGCACAATATTCGCATCTCTTACATCTAGCTAGGCAAGGACTTCTTGACCCATCTTGTCCTTTGCCTAGTTGGGCGGATAGGGAAGTATTCATTCCTAGTGCTTCTAGGGGTGTTAGCTTGGGTGAAGAGGAGGTTGTTGTTGAGAGTGGTGGTAAAGAAGGTGAAGGAAATAAAGAAAATGAAGAAGGTGAAGAAGAAGATGGTAGTGATGAAGAAGAAGGAAGTTCAAGTGCAAGTGATGATAACTCCGGATCTATGGAGGTTGATGAAGATTCTAGTGAAGAAGTTTGTGATGATGATGGAGATGCTAGTGATGTCGCCATGGGCGATGATTGAGAATTAGCAAGCTCTTGGGAGGATGCCACAATACTTTGTGAGTCTCCTACACCTCCTTTAAGATTTGTTTATTTCTCTTGTTTTTCATATAATTTTTATCTTGATCATGATTTTGAGTCCTAGCATCATTTAGAGGACTCACACCTCGGTCCCATTGAGGTGTTTCTTTTATTGTTCCCGCTTTCAAAATCCAAAATGACAATTGTAGTTTCATGCATATCATCCTTATGCATGAACTCCTCTAATTTTTGACATTAGAAATAGTGTCTATTTTGGTTTGGGAAAGTTTATGCATATGCATTGGGAGCTAATCTAAATTATGCTCTCCAACCAAAACAAAAACTCATGCATCATATAATATAGTTTAGTTGCATCATTTGTTTATATGTCATATAGTTTGCATTTAGTTTAGAAATTATGCATTTTCATATAAATTGCATAATTTCATATCGTATTGGCCATTGAGGACAATGCTCATACTAGTGTGGTGATGGGAAATTCTAACATGACTTTTTAAAAACAAAAATGATAAAAATTGAAAAAATTTGAAAAATACAAAAACATGTCTTTTTATTTCATAAATCATAAAAACCATAAAAATTTGAAAAATTCAAAAACCCAAAAACATGTTCTTTTCCTTTATAGTGTAGTCTTGTATATATTGTGTTTGTTCATCCTTTTTTACATTGATTGACTACTCCACATCCGAGACATGAGGATATTGAAGACCACATGGTATGATCTTTCCAATCTCCTTTTTCCTCTCTATGTTAATGACTATGTGGCTTTATTTTGATTGATGCGGTATAAACAATGTGATTATAGGATTGTATTTAGATTATTTGGCATACTAGTTGGTAGAAGCATATGCATTAGGTTGTATATATGTTAGTTGCATCATAGCATGTCGTTGCATGATTAGAAAATTTTGTGAAAATGCCTATTTGGGAAACTTGACAAGTGTATATAAGGCCCTTGTAGATACTTTTTCTTCTTAAGACTTTGCTTGTTAGAATGCTTGTAAAACACCCTAGGATGTGTCATGCTAGTATCCTTTGACCCATGGATTAAGGCCTAGTCAAGAGTACCTTGTGGTGTGATAACTCCTTGGCTACCGTTTATTCCAAGGTGACCCTTGAAACGATGCAACCATCCATCATCCACATTCTACCACATTTTGTCATCAAAGGGAATGGGCACAAAAATTGTTCAAAATTTGAGTTCAAGTATTGAAATGAAAAATGAAAAAGTTTGCAATTGCATCAAAAGAAAAGAGGAGTAACAAAAATGAAAACTCCTATGCTTCAAAAATAAGCACCCTTACTACAAATGGGATGACTTTGAAAATGTTCAAAAAGAAATGCAAGAAAAAGTTGAAATTGTCAAGTGTTGAAAATGCCAAACATGAAAATAAATGGCAAAAAAATGTTCTCAAAATGTCAAATGCCACAAATTGGGAGGAAAAACAACAACAAAGCAAATTCCCACATGAAACTCAAATACTATTGATCCCTTTTCCATCGTATCCACTTTTGTGCATGGTAGAGAGAGGACGACCCTTCTTCTTCTCTAGACAAGAAGGGGAATTCCGCGATCCTCTAGTGTTTCTAACACCATAGGGAGTCCACTCTTGATGAAAGCATTTAACAATTGAGGACAAAAGTACCCTAGCTTGACACAACTTGGAGGTGATTTATTGTTATCCTTCTAGGCTTAGTAGTTTGAAGAAACCGTATCTATAATGGAAGGTGTACCCTTAGAATGCTTCCCCTTTAGATAATTTCCGCCACTTGGATGAGGAAAGTGGCTATTCATTTTTGTAGATGCATCCATTACTTGTATTGTGTGCTTTAATGCTTGGATGTGTCGCCATTTTGGCAAGCCCCACCTTGCCTTGCAAGAAGGCATCCTACCTCATGGTTGTCTTATTGTGAGTTGAAGGGGCGGAGTGAGACCCGCTAATTGTCTCACATCGGCTATATTAGTAGGTTAGTTTGAATAAGGGTCCTAGTTTTTGTCACCTCTTTACTCGGGACGAGCAAAGGTTCGGTTTGGGAATATTTGATGTGACTCATATTTGATCATATTTAGTCCTTGAATTAGCCTCGTTCCTATGCTTTATAGTGCATAATTGGGTCATTTACTATCTTTAGTTTCCCATTTTGCATATTCTTTGAGGTTTTGCTTCCTTGGTAGGAGAGGAGTGCAAACCTTGCATTTTCATGGCAAAATGGAGCTAAATTGATCGCATTCAATGACCAAAGCATCAAAGGGAAGACGATACTAGAAAGGCCTATGTAGATAATAAAGTAGATTGGGCAATGATGAAAGTATCCTTGCATCCTCAACAAGATCCCCGAGGATTGTTGAGGAAAGAAGAAAAGAGAAGTGCCTGACCCAGGATCCGAGCGACTCCCTTCCAATCCGAGCGTCTCCCTGCCAACCAATCCGAGCGTCCCAATGCCAAGACGCTCGTCTTGAAGCCAACCAATCCGAGTGTCTCTCCCCTGATACGCTCGGATTCCCTTACAGACTCCACCGTGTCTACTGCCTAGACGCTCGGGACGAGCATATTCTCTGGGGACTAGCAAAATGGAGATGAGCATCTCCTTGGAGAGGAGCACTTCCTCAACTTTTCTTAAGGGTCTTAATAGTCATTTAAGCCCTTAGTAACCCTAATCTTGTACCTAATCTTTAGTATAAATACCCCATTGTACTACTTAGATTAGGATCAAGCCTTAATACTCTTTTATCTCATCTTAATACTCTCTTAATTTTGTAAACAACTCTTAATTTAGCATTAATACAAATCTCATTTCTTAATCTTTCCTTAATTTATCTATTGTTCATCATTTATTTTGGATAATTAGAAGATTATTTGGGTTTATTTGGAGGATTGACATGTTCGAATATGTGTCCTCCGACAATAATGCGATCACAACTGTCGATCATGATGATCACATGTTTAAATCTCATTTTAAGAATATATGTGGGAAGTAATATTTTACAGTCAACTGGTCCACACATATCGGTAATGATTGGCTGACTAGAGTATGACATTACTGTCGTGCGACGGTGGTGACCAGTTGATCCCCTTAGGTCATACCCAAAGGGTGACACTCTTACTTGTTTATTTAATTGATCGTATGTCGATACGAGTTAATTAAATTGCTTAAAATTGACGGATGATTTTGGAAGTAATATTTACGGGTCTTATTGTAATTTGATTATAATGAGATACGGTCTAAGTAATCGAATTGTTTTATTACTTAGATGAAATTATTGTTTACGGAAACAATTGAAACAGAATGAATAAATTATTATAAATACAGAATGTTGTAGTTTATAATTCGGAAACACTTTTGGTACCAGTAATTATGAATTACTATGTTAATTTTTATAAGTGACATATTTTATTAATATGTTGATTTTTAATTGTTAAAAATACATTCTATATATAAGATGTCATGTAATGTGACATATTGACAAAATCACAAATAAAATGGACTCATCCATTTTATGTGTGTGTACCGAAATGGAGGGGTCTTTTAGAGTTTTTATTGTGTTGTATAATAAGTGGAAAACACAATAATAATAACCTAGACCTAGCCTTGCATGCATAGCTTTATCTTAGGAAGAAAAGGAGGGCATGCATTGGACACTTCCCCTCCCCCATGTCCGGTTTTTCCAACAAAAAGAGCAAAGGGTTTTGCTCATATTTTTACTCTTACACTACAATATTTTTAGTGTAACATTCATTCTAACATCTCATAAAAACTTATAGAAAGATAAGAAAGAAAATCTCCAAAATCTTCCCCTACTCTTGGCCGAATAAACAAGAGTACAAACTAATATTTTGGGTCAATTTTAGTTAGATTAATATTGTTCTAGTACTAATAATATTAATCTATTAAGAGGTCATCTTGGGTATAAGTCTTTGGGAGGGATTCTAAGCTTGAATCCTTGTTCATCCAATATTAGGAAGCTCAAGAACAAGTAAGAAGGAGATCTTACTTGTGCCCAAAAATCCAAAAATATTATAGTAAGGATTGATGATTTCTTCTCTATTTCTAATTATGTTTGCATGCATAAGATCTAGATTTAATTTTATGACTAAATTAAATATCACATATATGAATATGTTAAATAATGAGATTAATATTTCTAACAAGCGGTATCATGAGCCTTAGGTGGTTTGCATGCAAATCGGTTATTGTTTTTCCGAGTTATAAGATTAACAAACAAAACTTATAAAGTTGTGTTTATTATGAAATATCACGAAATTTATTTGCATGTTAAAGTTTCTGGTCCTAAAATGTATTTAGGATATTTTGGTTTATTTATGGATTTTATTGTTCATTTTACATAATAATGGCATTAAAATGTGATTTTTATGATAAAAATGACATTTTTGGACTAAAAATAGCTAAACTTCGATTTTTTCAGTGGTTTTTGGATATGTGTTCACATATATTATCTACTGATGGCCTGTAAAGTTTCATAATAAAATGAGTTATATTGCTCCAAATATGGATTTTTCAAATTAAAATCGTATTTAAATGGTTAAATAGGTTAATATGAGTTATATTTCGAATCTGGTCATACAAATTTAGTATCTTGTCACATGCAATTTTAAAAGATGTGCGTAAAATATTTGGCTATAATGAAGTCCTTATGCATGATTTATGAATTTTTGATGAAAACTCACATAAATAGTGACTTTAATTAGTAAAAATTGCTAAAACATACTTCATGACTAAGGAAAAACGTCACATGTTGCATTTTATCACATATTTCACATCTAAAAGTGAAAAGTTGATAAAAATAAATTTTCTCATATTTTTATGGTGATAATTGTTAAAATCGATAAACCGCAACATTGTTTTTCTCGATAAATTTTTGAAATTTTTAACCTAAGTTTTTTGAACATTATGAGTGTCATGGTATTTTTCCAGAATGTTCATGAGTTTAAATTTCAAATTTTGAATTTATTTGAATTTTTTATGATTTAATTTGAAGTTTATGACATAATTTTGTATTTTAGGTCCATTTCTGAACAATATTAAGAAATCTAGGTTAATTATTGTGAAGTGTTAGTGGAGACTAATTTTGAGTCCTAAGATGGTTAGGGTAATTAACTTGTACATAAATATGATTTTATGTAATTATTGTGATTATAAAAGGTTAAATCACGCAAATCCGTAAAAACCGATTAATATACGATATTGGCTCCTTAAAGGCGATTTAGCATAAAATTGGGCATGTTCATACATATTATAATGCTGCATTTTATTTATGATTGTCATATTTTAATTTTATGTAATTTTTTGAATTATGTAATTTTACTTAGTATGGCCTTAGTTTTAATTGATATTACCCGAAATGTATGGGAATATCGATTCAGTTGTAATTTATTGTGATCTCGTATCACCGTTTTGTAATTTAATAGATTTAAATTTTAATTACAAATGTATAATAGGAAATTATGTAATTCATTTGTAATTTTATTTATTACTTTGTAATTTCCCGGAGTTTCCATGAAGACGGTGTTACCTCGAGATGCGTGCCAAGACCGAAGTTCAAGGGACCAAAGGAGTTGGTTTCCGAATTTGTAATAGTTTATTAGATTTACTATTTTAGGAAGGCCATACTAGGATTTATTTATGCTTTGCATTTTATTTATATGTTGCATGCATCACTAAATCGCCATAACTAAAACATGCATTATCATTAAATCGAGTATATCGACCGTGTCAATTACAATTATCGTAGTTCACCGCTTTAGTTCACTTAAAACGTGATAGATAATAAATTGACATGACCTCTCGCTAAACTAAACAATTGAGACTTAGCTTTACCAAAAAGTAGAAACCATGAAAACCTATTTCGTGAGGGAGTGCGCTCGGCCCTATCGGGGTACAAACCTTGTTACGTAGGGGAAGTGGGTGATAAATGTCTATCCACCGAATTCATGTTGATAATGGATGAATCGGCCCTACCGTGCCCAAGTTGATGTGCATTTGGATCATGGACACATTTATTCAAAATTTGGATTGAGCTCAACGGAAGTATTCGTGACCGTAGTCGCATGTGTTCCGGGCTAAAGATAAATATTAATGTAATTTTATCGACCAAGAGTTCTAAAAGTAGAATCGATTAAAGAGTTAATCCACCAAGTTATATTGATGAGGGATGAATCGGCCCTACCTTGCCCAAGTTAATATGAATTTGGATCTTGGAATCATTTATAATAGTTGGGTAGAGGTCACTATATAAATGCTCATATCTTGTTTAAATTTCATTTACAAGTATGATTAAAAATGACAAATGTTAATATTTCCTTTTTCCTCCATACTTGTAGTTTATTACAATGAATCCATCAAACGCTACTACACCGATAACTATTGAGTCTTGCCACAATGTTTTTGATGACGTTTGCTTCAACAATGATTTCAACACTACTAGAGAACTTCATTTTGGGATAGGTTCGGATGGAAACATAAACTTCATCACTTCTTGTAAACCTCCTACTACTACAAGATCTCTTGTGAGCCGGTCTCAGGAAGACCGCCTCATAAAATCTATAGGATCTTTGTCTTTGGAAGAGAAAGATGCCAAAACTAGTGGGAGCTCAAGCAATCAAGTTCTTGATTCCAAGGGCAAAAAGTTTAAGAAGAAGGAAAAGAAAGGGAAAAACTTCAAGCAAGTTGAAGATGCGTGCCATTATTGCTATGGCATGGGACATTGGCTTAGGAATTGTCCCGTATATTTGCGAAATATAAGGGAAGGAATCATCGTTCCAAAAGGTAAAATTCCTAAGGAAATTTATGTTATTGATGTAAATTATATTTCCATTACGACATGGGTACTGGATACCGGTTGTGGTTCTCATCTTTGTAATCATTTACAGGAGTTAAGAGACGTGAAGAGGCTTAGCAAAGGAGATGTGGATCTACGCCTTGGAAATGGAGCTCGAGTAGCGGCCGAATCCAAGGGAACTTATGTATTAGCTTTGCCTAATGGATTTGAGTTGTATTTACATAATTGTTTTTATGTGCCTACACTTTCTAAAAACATTATTTCTATCGCTATGTTAGACATGGACGGTTTTTGTTTTGTCATTAAGAACAATCGTTGTACTATTTCAAGGAACGACTTGGTTATAGGCCAAGCTCCTTCCATTAATGGCATTTACATTTTAGAAACCTCAAATCCGACTAATGACATCTACAACATTCAATCAAAGAAACTCAAAGCAAGTGATCCAAATGAATCGTTCATTTGGCATTGTCGATTAGGTCACATAAACGAGAATCGCATCAAAAGATTAATTTCGACTAATGTGATTACACCATTTGATTATCAATCATATGTAACATGCGAATATTGCCTTCTTGGCAAAATGACTCGAAATCCTTTTAGTGGTAAAGGGACACGAGCAAGTGAACTATTGGGACTCATACATACCGATGTATGTGGACCAATGAGTATCACCGCTCGAGGAAATTATGACTACTTCAGAACCTTCACCGACGACTTGATTAGACATGGGCATGTCTATTTAATGAAACATAAGAGTGAAGCTTTTGAGAAATTCAAGGAATTTCAAAATGAAGTAGAGAACCAATTGAACAAAAAGATAAAAGCACTACGATCCGATCGTGGTGGAGAATATCTTAGCCTTGAATTCGATTCACACTTGAAAGGTTGTGGTATTATATCACAACTTTCTCCACCCGAAACACCACAACTCAATGGTGTTGCCGAAAGGAGAAATCGAACCCTACTTGATATGGTTCGATCAATGATGAGTCAAACCGAGCTACCAAACTCGTTTTGGGGATTTGCGATTCAAACCACAATTAGATCTTTGAATAATAGTCTCACAAAGACAACCGAAAATACTTCATATGAGATGTGGACGGGAAGGGTTCCCAATATATCCTATATGAAGATTTGGGGATGTGATGCTTACGTTAAGGCAAAGACCGACAAAAAGCTTGCCCCAAGATCCGAAAAATGCATCTTTGTAGGTTACCCCTCGACCTCTCGAGGATACTACTTCTACAAACCTCAAGAAAACAAAGTGTTTGTGTCTTGCGAGGCTGTCTTCTTAGAAAGAGAATTTGTTTCTAAGAGACAGAGTGGGAGAAATTTTGAACTTGATGAAGTTCAAGAGCCACAAACCGATGTAGAGACGCAAGAAGATGTTCCTTCGTCATCTAAAGTGGTTGTCCCTCCTCCACTTAGAAGAACGGGCCGAGTTATTCGCCATCCCGATCGATATGTGGGACTTATCGAAAAAGATGGAACACTCGATGTGTTGCTTTTAGAAAGTGACGAGCCCGCCACCTACAAAGCCGCAATCTCTAGTCCAAATTCTTCCTTATGGCTTGAAGCCATGAAGTCCGAGATGGATTCTATGCATGAAAACCAAGTTTGGAACTTGGTGGATTTGCCTAAAGGGGCAAGACCTCTTCAATGCAAATGGATTTTCAAGGTCAAGAATGGCATAGAAGGACATGATGATGTCTACAAAGCTAGGCTAGTGGCAAAAGGATTTACCCAAGTCCAAGGTCTCCATTATGATGAAACCTTCGCCCCCGTAGCCATGCTAAGATCCATACGGATTTTGTTAGCGATTGCCGCATTTCATGATTATGAAATATGGCAAATGGATGTCAAAACCGCTTTTCTAAATGGGCATTTAGAAGAGGAGGTGTACATGATACAACCCGAAGGTTTTGTCGATTCTAAAAATCCTAACAAAGTGTGCAAACTTAAGAGATACATTTATGGTCTTAAGCAAGCATCAAGAAGTTGGAATCATCGATTCGATCATGTGATAAAAGAGAATGGTTTCACTCGAAGTGTTAGGGAACCATGTTTATACATGAAATTTAGTGGGAGCAATGTTGTGTTCCTAATCTTGTATGTCGATGACATACTACTCATTGGAAATGACATTCCAATGTTGTCTTCTGTTAAGAAATGGTTAGGTAACCATTTCCAAATGAAGGATTTAGGAGAGGCACAACGCATATTAGGTATCCGGATCCATAGAGATAGATCCAAGAGGATATTGGCACTAAGTCAAGAGTCTTATGTTGATAAGATTCTTCGACGTTTCAGCATGGACAAATCAAAAAGGGGATTGGTACCTATGGTAACTGGGATGATATTGAGCAAGTCTCAATCGCCCTCCGAACCCCATGATGTTGAACGCATGAAGTTGATCCCTTATGCTTCCGCTGTTGGATAAATCATGTGCGCCATGATATGCAGACGTCCTGATGTCTCGTATGCCTTGAGCATGACGAGTAGATATCAAGGAAATCCAGGTGAGAGTCACTGGATAGCCGTCAAGAACATCCTTAAGTACTTGAGAATAACTAAGGATTCTATCTAAGTGTTTGGAGGAGACACCGAGCTCCGTGTTAATGGTTACACGGACTCAAGTTTCCAAACGGATAGAGATGACATGAAATCACAAGCTGGTTTCGTTTTCATGCTCAATGGTGGTGCCGTTAGTGGAGAAGCTTCAAGGAAGCTGGATCATGGATTCAACAACGGAGGCTGAGTACATTGCAGCCTCGGAAGCGCCAAGGAAGTCAGTGTGGATCGTGCAATTCACGGAAGGTCTAAGAGTAGTACCTACCGCCAATGATCCCATCACTCTCTATTATGATAATAGTGGGACAATCTTCCAAGCTAAAGAGCCAAAGTCTAGTAATAGATCTAGACATGTACTTAGAAAATATCATGTAATTAGAGATTTCATTGAAAGAAAGGAAATTGCGATATGTAAGGTTGGGACGGATGATAACATACCTGATCCGCTCACCAAGCCTTTATCGCAGGCTAAGCATGATGGACATGGTGCGTCCATGGGACTTAAACGTGTACCAAGTTTGTGTTAGATTTTGAAATGAAATAAAAGTGTTATTTTGTTCATGTTCATAATCGCATTTGTCTTTTATCTTTTCTTTATACATTGTTACATCCAAACGGGTTGTAGTGACAATTGAACCCCGTTAAAGTGAACACGGATTAATATAGTATTCGCCCATAGTCACTTGTATGAGGTGACGTCTCGAAGTGACTAGAGTGTGATGCGATTGATGGCAAGTTCAAGTGCCATGAAGTCATATGAGATGACTAGTCGATCACATAGGCAGACTGTTAGGAACACTTTGTCGGGCTAATGACCGCTTATAGAGTTCTGGCAAATTTATATAGCCTGGTCATGGCGAGAGCTACTATAGTATTCTAATGAGTCGATTTTTTTGACTAAAGACTGTTCGCCTAAGGTGGCACGGTTTCAGATTAACTTTGATTGATGTTACTACGACCTTCGTAAATGGGGTCAGATGGGCATATTTTGGGTTATGATGGCTGTGGCTAGTCGAAGGGAATGAGTGCGATAGGAATTGTCCACCCCTTGTAAGGGTTATAACAATATCTCAGGGCCACTCGAGGAGTAATGAGCTGGAAATGCGTGGCCACGCCGGAAGGTATCTATGGTAGATAACTCTGGTCAATCAGTTATTCTCCAGATCGAGGAAACCACTCTCGATATGATCACTTGCATGTACGACCTGAAAGACACCTTGCATTGAGTGGGAGAAAGTAATAGGACAAGAGAATTGGTGACGCACACTTATCGAGGACAAGTGGGAGATTGTTGGAATATGTGTCCTCCGACAATAATGCGATCACAACTGTCGATCATGATGATCACATGTTTAAATCTCATTTTAAGAATACATGTGGGAAGTAATATTTTACAGTCAACTGGTCCACACATATCGGTAATGATTGGCTGACTAGAGTTTGACATTACTGTCGTGCGACGGTGGTGACCAGTTGATCCCCTTAGGTCATACCTAAAGGGTGACACTCTTAATTGTTTATTTAATTGATCGTATGTCGATACGAGTTAATTAAATTGCTTAAAATTGACGGATGATTTTGGAAGTAATATTTACGGGTCTTATTGTAATTTGATTATAATTAGATACAGTCTAAGTAATCGAATTGTTTTATTACTTAGATGAAATTATTGTTTACGGAGACAATTGAAACGGAATGAATAAATTATTATAAATATAGAATGTTGTAGTTTATAATTCGGAAACACTTTTGGTACAAGTAATTATGAATTACTATGTTAATTTTTATAAGTGACATATTTTATTAATATGTTGATATTTAATTGTTAAAAATGCATTCTATATATAAGATGTCATGTAATGTGACATATTGACAAAATCACAAATAAAATGGACTCATCCATTTTATGTGTGTGTACCGAAATGGAGGGGTTTTTTAGAGTTTTTATTGTGTTGTATAATAAGTGGAAAACACAATAATAATAACCTAGACCTAGCCTTGCATGCATAGCTTTATCTTGGGATGAAAAGGAGGGCATGCATTGGACACTTCCCCTCCCCCATGTCCGGTTTTTCCAACAAAAAGAGCAAAGGGTTTTGCTCATATTTTTACTCTTACACTACAATATTTTTAGTGTAACATTCATTCTAACATCTCATAAAAACTTATAGAAAGATAAGAAAGAAAATCTCCAAAATCTTCCCCTATTCTTGGCCGAATAAACAAGAGTACAAACTAATATTTTGGGTCAATTTTAGTTAGATTAATATTGTTCTAGTACTAATAATATTAATCTATTAAGAGGTCATCTTGGGTATAAGTCTTTGGGAGGGATTCTAAGCTTGAATCCTTGTTCATCCAATATTAGGAAGCTCAAGAACAAGTAAAAAGGAGATCTTACTTGTGCCCAAAAATCCGAAAATATCATAGTAAGGATTGATGATTTCTTCTCTATTTCTAATTATGTTTGCATGCATAAGATCTAGATTTAATTTTATGACTAAATTAAATATCACATATATGAATATGTTAAATAATGAGATTAATATTTCTAACATGACAACCTTCCATCAATCATCAAGTACTTCTATTATTCTTTGCTTTATTATTTGGAATCATCATTATAGGTATAATTCTCTCTTAATCCCTTTTTAATTATTGTTAATCATCTTCATTTGTTCATCATGTTTTGCCTTCCTAGTATGATTGACAACCTTGTTAGCATGTTAAACTTGATAATGAGTGAGTAGTTTCCTTAACTAGGGTTAATGGGGAATTAGGAGAAACCAACATGGGGATTTATTCATGCTTAATCTAATATGTTTTCATAATTAATTTGCTTGCTTGTTGTGATTTCAACTTATGCACATGTTATGTTTGATGAAATGCGAGCCTATGAATCCTTGCATTTTTTACCCATGACTTACCTTTTCAATAAGACTTGTAAGACATAAACCAACTCGAGTCTCATTAGACCATGCATATAGTTGGAAAGGGAGGATTAAGTCGACTTGTAGGTGTTGTACAATCTAATCGATTCAGCTCCGGGACCCAAACCTTCTTAGGGATTGTAAGACATAAACCAACTCGATCCCATCACAACAATAAGTGCTTGCATCTAGTAGAAAATATGTTTGTATGATCAAATCCCATGAATCCCCTTTGAACCCATGACACCCTAGTGCTTTTAATCAATTGTTTACATCTCATTTTAATCATCTTGCTTGTTTTCATTACTTTATTTACATTGTTGATTAGTTTAGTTGATCTCCTATCTCAAACCAAATTGTGACACCCTTAGACACAATCACTTGGAATCGAAAATCCTACATCAATACCCGTCCCTTGGAATCCGACCTTTACTTACCTCTTTACTAAGAGTAGAGTAGTTTGTGAAGTTATAAATATTGTTTTGGTCAAGGTAACTTTTGACGACAAGTAACAAAACCGACGAACCATTTAACATCATTGTTATTTACTTCATCAAAACTCGACCTAAAATAAATTAAAAACATGTTTTTGGATTTTAAAATTTTTTAAATTTTATGCCTTTTTTATTTAGATGCACACAACATAAATAAATCACACAACATAAAGAAAGGCTCCTCCCCCAAACCTAAATGTCACAGCGTCCTCAATGTGATTCCTACAGCATAGCAATCACACACAAAAATTTCCAGAAACCTAAAGGACACATCTAACAAAAGGAATGGAAAAGAAATAGAGATAATACAATTAAAGTAGATACAAGGGAAGAGAATACCGGGTAAGAGCGTAGGGGTTCCCCCAAACTAGCTGCAAAAATAGGGGAGAAAGTCCAACCACGCAATTCCACGCCATCTGGCTACGTTTTAGACCCAAAAACAAAGGTACTCGATCGAGCCCATCACCACTCGATCGAGTACGCATCCTGGCGAGACAATTTCTGCATTTTAAAAATAAATGCCATGCCAGGCATAATCAATACAATTTGAAGCACGTAATAGTAAATCAAAAAGTAGCGCATGTGCTACACATAGACATAAATAGCACCAATAAATAGTCCAAGCAAAGAAAGTAAGCAATGAATAATGTTCTGGGTTATCAAACTCAATGTCTAATAAGAAATATGAGCAAGTATGTTCATCGCTCTTCAAGTCATCATCTTTGTGGAGGAGATGGGGTTCTTCATCCGTCATAGGAGCTTCATCAAAAACATTAACGGGCTCCTCTTTAAAAATCTCGGCCTACAAGTCATCCAGCTCAGCTTCTATGTCAACATCATCATCAAAGCTATAAACTGGCTCAGGATGAGGCTCATCTCCATACATCATTTTCTCTATCTCATCCACTTCCTTGCTCCATGGTCCTGACGTAGTAGCAGGGGCATCGGACTGATTCCTGTCAAAACACAAAGTAAAGGAATCATGAATAGGTGGATCAATAACACTAACATTATAACATGGAGCTACTGAATGGGGATGCTTTAAAACGTTATCAAGAACAAATTTATTAGTATCATCCCCAACCCTTAGTGTCAGACTACCATCCCTAACATCTATGAGTGCTCCCGCAGTGTGAAGGAATGGTCTACCAAGAATGATGGGTACTTGGGAGACTTTAGCCATATCCATAACAATGAAATCAACTGGAATAAAATACGGCATGACACTAACACCTAATTGCCTCTTTAAAGATCTGTTTGCCATTTGCAAGGTCATACTACTAACACGGAGTTGACCCCATATTTAACTTTTTGCATATAGAATACGGCATGACACTAACACTAGCTCCTAAATCATAAAGGGCTTTATCTATAGCTATACTACCAATATAACAAGGAATAGAAAAACTCCCTTGATCCTTTAATTTTGGTGGTGAGTTAGCTTGCAATGGGGTTGCGCACTCTTGAGTGAATGCCACCGTCTCAACTTCATCAAACGACCGCTTCTTGGAGAAGATATCTTTCAAAAACATAGCATACGCCGACACTTGAGTGACCAATTCAGTAAATAGCACACTCACATGATGATTCTTCACTACCTCCATGAACCTCCCGAACTGTTGTTCAAGCTTAGATTTTTGTTGTCGGTGTGGAAAAGGTAGTTGAATTTTAATTGGTTCGGCTTCTTTTGCTTTAGAAGTACTTTTGGAAGCATCGTCATCAGCTACAGGGTGTACTCGATCGAGCCCAGAGGTTAGTCGATCGAGGAACCTATTTTTTTCCAATGCAGTAGCTGAAACACGAGAAAAATCAAATTCTGGGGTGTGTACTCGATCAATCCTGGTTGGGCTAAATCGAGTACACATAGCTGTTCTCGCTTTTCCGCCTTTTTGCTTATCCTGTGTTTTATCTTTGCAATTTTCCTTCTCGTCATCACTTAGCTCAAGATTACCCAATCCCTTAGGATGCATATAAGGGACCTCATTTTCATAAATGGGCACATCCAGACTCTGATAAGTAGTACCACTCCTCAGTGAAATAACATTAACTTGTTCATGTGCTTGTTTACCTTTAGGAGGAAGATTGTGTGGACATGGGCCACCTACGCCGTGCACACCCGCGCGTTGGTTTCGAGACGGCGACACTTCTCTCACGGAACCTTGGTTTGCCAAAGCACGTCATGGGCCGTTACCGATTTGTGAGGCATTGAAACCGGTGAAAGGTTGAATAAGCCTGCATTTGTGGAGTCGCCACCAATTTATTGTGGAAAAATTGGAAACCGTTCGAATACCTCGTGTCATGTCAAGACACGATGTAATGACATGAACACCAAGAACGCGTTATCCTTAGCATTCTATGTCTAGAATGACTCTCGAAGATGCCAATGGACACGGATGTCCAAAGATAACTGGAGTAAAGGGTGAGGGTACGTATTAGGAAGCTCTTTAATCGAACACCTAATCCCGCCCGCCTCGATAGCGGCCACTACTAATGATTCGGGAAATCGTTCATATTTGATATGTCGTCGATGTAATGCATGCAATGCAACAAACATTGATTAATCCTAGAATGTGAAATTAGACTATGTCGGTTAACACGTACTTTAGCAAACAAATTGGTCGAAGTCGGAGGTTAGATTAATTACATGTGAATGCCATACAATTAAATCATACATAATTACGATAAATAATTAAAATACAATAACTAAAATTACAAATATTACAAGGTTTATTTGATCTACGTCAAAAGCACGCTCAAAACGGGATTTTGTGAAAAAGGAAAAATAAAGTACGAACATTCGTCAGATTAGAAGTGATAATACGATTAATAGTTGATTATATACGTAATTAGGAGCTACGTTAGAGCGAGAAAGTGTTCAGGGACAGAAGCTAACCCAGAATAGGCGCATCATCTGTTGCGTCCTCTGGAAGGGGCGCAGCACTTCCTGCGTCTGTTCTTGAGATGGACTCTGGCTGTGAAGTCAGAATCGCGGATTGTTATCGTTCATTGGTAATTTAAGGTCGATTATTGGCATTAAAACTCAAGTGAAAGTGATTTAACCAGTTACATACATCTGAAACCGTCATAAAAAAATTATAGATGCGAATTTACAACGATTTACATGATTATACGACGAACTCGTGTTGGAAATACGAAAGAAACGAACTTTGAACTCGAAAATTGAATAGAATTTGATTGCACTGAAATCGAATAAAGAAAATTATGTACAAAATATGAATTCCAGAGAATCGATATGAGAAAATCGAACATCTAAAATTCGGGTTTGAATAGATGTCGAAAACCCGCAAATATTGAATTATAAGGGATTTAAGTCGAATTAAACGTTATAATTTGAAAAGGATTTATTAAGACATGACTATGTAATGATACGAACAAAAGAAACGAAAGAAAAAAGAGATAAGAAAGTTGCAGAAGGTCGAGGAAGAAGAAGAAAAGCAGGAGCAGCGGCAGCCTCATGAAGAGGCGCAACATATGCTGCGACCCTTTGAAGAGGCGCAGCTGCTGCTGCGTTTCTTCTCGACGTCAGACCTTTGCTGTTCTGTAAATACAGTTTTAAAAGATGGTTTTTACGACGGTTTTGAACGTGCTTTTGATATAAACCTTATATTAGTGATACAAAAATAAAAGTACAATAAAATAAAATAGGATGTTACACCCTCAGACTTACATATTTGACGAAACGAGATTTACTAAAGTTATCGTTTAGTAATTGCTCGACTCGAATATGCGTGGAAAGTGCTCTTGTTAAAGGATTTAAAAGATTGATTAGATTGATTAAGTGGAGTTGGTCAAATTGGTCGGTCTATGCAACGTTACTGGGACTCAGAATGATCTGAGCTTACGTGGTCAATTGATCAAGCACATAGGCGTCGAAAGCAAAAGCGTGGTCTAGAATGCAAAGAGGGAAGAGAAGGGCGGACACTCGCGTGCCAAATATGGAGACCGAAGGTCTCTATTTGTACTAAACACACGAAGATGTTTAGGAATGACACGGATACGGAAACAAATCACGGAAATATTCTGGAAAGCGTGGAAAGAGGGCTAGGGAAGAGGCGCAACAGCCACTGCGACCCTTGGAAGAGGCGCAACACCTGCTGTGTCATTTCTCCAGAGGTTTCCTCCTCAGCAAGAAAGATTTCCGCGTTTTTTGTGGAATTTCGGTAGATATACACTTCCTTATTCCATGAAACACAATATACGGAAGATATTTCCTTAAAAATATTAATTTTAATTAGGAATAAATATCCAGAGAATTCTAGAACATTCCGACTCGGCATTTAAACGGTTTTTATAAAATGAAGCGGTTTTTTACCCGGACTCCAAATGAACTCTAACTACTGTCAAAATGACCGTATCGGTGCGTAGATGACGACTATGAGGTTGACTATGAGGTTGACTATGAGGTTGACTCGAGTGTTTGAGCTATCACTTGTCGATGAACTTACGAACAGTCATAAAATCGTTCCGCGTATCAAACATGCGGCTCAATCATCACTGGGTGGTTGGTGGGAGGTGTATAAATGAGGTATCTACAGAGCCCCCACTTTGACTGAGGTTTGGACAAGGCGAAAGTAAAAGTATAGCCATCAGGTCAATCAAAGATTACAACCTGAAGACTATGGCGACGCGAGGCGGCTCAAGGGGTCTGAGCCAAGGACTTGTCGTCGGGAACATTTTAGAGTCTGTCGACTATCGGGGAGGGTCGTTTATAGTCCATTAGAATACGTAAGGAAGCTCGCCAGCCATAAGAAGAAATCATAAACTGGGGATCTGCTTGTGTCGGTCCTCAAACAAACTCTGTTTTTGAGAAGTACGTGGGCTATGAGCGGCAACGAACTCTCGTTGGGGAACATATCACTGACTCTATCGGGGTCGAATCATACGTTGGAGCATATCGATGACTCTGTCGGGGTCGAACCACAGGTTGGGGAACATATCGACAACTTTGTCGGGGTCGAATCATACGTTGGGACATATCGATGACTCTGTCGGGGTTGAATCATACATTGCAACATATCGATGACTCTGTCGGGTTGAATCATACATTGGGTCGACAATGGCGCGCCCTTGGCACCGCTGGGGAGAAAGATAAAAGATCGACAATGACACGTCCTTAGCATCGCTGAACAAAATAAAGATGTTCGACCGACAACAGTGCGTCCTTAGCACTGCTGAGGGGAAAATCTACTCGGGTTGCGAAATTCCGATAAAGAGGAGAAGCTAATGAACTCTATTTAGTGATCATGGATTCTCTCCGGAAACAAAATGACGTGGCTTTCTATAATCTGTTGAAGAAAATGCTGATCTGGACGAAGAGAATGCCAAAGTGAAGCCATATGTTGAGGAAGAGGCGCATGAAGCCCGGGCCCAGAAATAACGAATTTCAACGAATTTTGAGGAAGCCTGTTGAGGAAAATGCGCAGCAAGAACTGTGACCTTTGGAAGAGGCGTAGCTAGTGTTGCGTCCTTTCCCAAGCCCGTCCGTGTCTGAGTAAAAACGCGACTTAAGTCGTGTTTAATTTTCATTTCAAAACACAAATACTTCGTTTCTTTATCAAAACCCAAACAAATTCCGTCAAAAACCTGATCAAATCTCGCCATAAATCATGACTAATCAAGGTATGTGTCTTGTACTTGCTTTAATTTGCATTTGAGCTTAATTTTGGGTCGAAAATTAGGGTTTTTATTCCCATTTATGTCGAAAATTTGGGGCTTTCATCCCAAATGAATTTGCCTCATGAAATTGACATTAGAAATGAGTAATTGGCCATGTTAGAAACACAACCATTGATCTTGAAATTTAGAATGGCATGGAACCAAGGTTCCTCTGGGTTTTCTTCTTCATCTGTAAGAAAGTGTACATATGCTGACTCTGATCGCCGTTTGATGCACAAGGGCATTTCAACCATGTCGTCTGGCATATTAATCAAGGATGCGAGTTTTGCAAGAGCGTCCACAAACTGATTTTCTTCACGAGGCAGGTGTAAATAAGTAACGTGATCGAAGAATCGAGCAACTTGATCTATCCTACCCTGATAGGGTTCTAGACTTTCACTTCGGATTTTCCAGGATCCGGTTATCTGGTTGATGATTAAGGATGAGTCGCCGTGAACTCGAAGATGCTTGATACCTAAACTCACTCCTGCTTGTAGACCAATGAGGCAGGCCTCATACTCTGCTGCGTTATTTGTCACCTCGAAGTCGAGCTTAACAAAAAGTGGTGTATGCTCGCCTTCAGAAGAAATGAGCAACACTCCTATTCCGAATCCTCTCAAATTGGATGCCCCATCAAAGTAAAGATCCCAAGAATCCATACTAGTTTGTAGAATATCCTCATCTGGAATAGACCACGTATTTATCGCTTACGTATCGTTGATGGGATTGTTTGCGAAAAATTCAGCCACAGCACGTCCCTTTATGACTTTCAAAGGTACGTATTTGAGATCGAACTCTGAGAGCATTAAGGTCCATCTTGTTAAGTGTCCGTTGAGAATGGGTTTCTCGAAGAGGTATTTGACGGGATCCATTTTAGAATACACCTTAACAGAATAGCTAAGCATGTAATGGCGTAGCTTCTTTGTTGCCCACACAAGAGCGAGGCATGTCTTCTCGAGTGGTGTATATTTACACTCGTACTCCAAGAACTTCTAATTAATGTAGTAGATAACTCTTTCTTCCTTTCCAACAGTCTGCGCGAGCATAGCCCCCATGGTTGTTTCGGTGACTGTGAGGTATAAACCAAGATGTTGATCTCGTTGGGGAGGCATTAGCACGGGTGGCTTAGCCAGTATCTCCTTTATCCTGTCAAATGCCTTTTGATAGTCTTCGTGTAATACCCGTCCTTTTAGGGACCCGTTGACCGACCTTGGACACCTATCTTGACTTACGGAAATCTTACAAGTGTTGACGGGTGACGATGTGAGCTTTGGCTTGTGTGTTACTCGATCTAGCTGAGGCTACTCGATCGAGTAGCTTGGGAGCTCGATCGAGTAGGGGTAACTCGATCGAGTAGGGGTTACTCGATCGAGTAACTGACTTACTCGAATGAGTAGCTTGGGAGCTCGATCGAATAGGGGTTACTCGATAAGACACCCTCTGCGTGAGCTCGCTCACTCTCATCTCAGGGTTATAAAAGGGAGGGTAACCGGGGAATGGATGTCTCGAAATTTCTAGGGTTTGGAATTTTAAGTTGAATTTTGGTTGTCTTTTGCATATAAAAGGGGGAAAATTGAGTAATGTATGTTATGGGTATCATGTTTAGAGTTGATTTTGATGGTTTTTACTCAAAATTTTGCCTTCAAACTCAGTCTTAAAAGTGCCCCAAACTGAAATTCGTCCCACATTATTGTGAAGTTTGTCTATTTGTGAAGCTATTTTGAAGGTTTAATTTTCAAAATTAGTAGTTGTGTTGTTAATTGATGCCATACTTGCCATAATTTTGACAGCTGTAGAGACCGTCTGATGATAATTTGAGAGTTTATACTTATAAATTTCTGGATTGTTTGGTGAAAGTGTGTACATAGTAATTCTTTTCCATGGCTATACATGAAAGTTTATATGCTTGCAAGTAAGTGTTGTTTGTGTACCTAAGTTATGTGTTGAAACAGATGCCGAGACCAACTGTGGGAACCCGTCAGAGCAAGAGGGGGAGGGCTTCTGAACCCGAGGTAGGTGAGGGGAGTGGGAGACCTACGGTCCCAGCAGTGCCTGAGTACTCTTCTGTTGTCTTTGCAGACTTTACGCAAAGAGATGCTTTTGTAGCTTTGCAGACACGTCGTATGCGACCCACCCGTTGTATCGACACCACTCTTTGACTGACCTGGGGATTGAGACTGATGTTAGTCATATCTTCGGGACCTTTGGTATGATTGGGTTGTACCGTCTCCGGAAACATTCATATGCTTTTCTAACCCTCGAGTTTATGAGTTCTTTCAAGTATGATGCGGTGGAGCAGACCGTTAAGTTCCGCCTTATGAACACCAGTTTCTTCCTTACCATGGACATGTTTGCCACCCACCTTTGCCTTTCTAGACCTACGAAGGGAGCTCTTAGGAACATCCCGACTGAGTGTGGAGCTAGTAGCCTTATGCCTTGATTTACCGGCAAACCCGCCCCCACCTCTCGCAACATGTTGATTAATGATGTTCAACATGCCACCTTGAAGATCTTTCTCCGTGCTTTGACCTGTTTGCTTTATGAGAGGAAGGACGTGAGTAAGCTTAACTCACACGAGGTGGTGTTTCTTGCGGTGTACCATAACCCCACCCGATCTCAGAGAGTCACCTTTAGTGCCCCTGACATAGTGTTGTTGGAGTAAGTGTCCCCGACAATAATGCGATCACAATTGTCGATCATATTGATCACATATTTAAATCTCATATCAAGAATACGAAAGGGATGATACATTACATATATAGTCAACTGGTCCACACATATCGGTAATGATTGGTCAAGGCTAGAGTTTGACATTACTGTCGTGCGACGGTGGTGATCAGTTGATCCCTTGAGGTCACACCTAAAGGACGATTCCCTTAATTGAAAAGGTTAATCAATTGTATGTCGATACAGATTAATTAATTCCTTAAAATTGAACAAATTATTATCATTAGAGAGATAATGACATCTTATTATAATGTGATTAAATAAGATTTTATTTAGTAATTTAAGAAGTTATATTACTAAAATTAATCGGTGTTTGCGAAACACGCGAGATGAGAATGATAAGTTAGTTATAATTACAAGATGTTGTAAATTATACTAACTAGTAATTAAATGACCATTTTATGAGAAAGTAATTTTGAATTACTAGTCAATTTGTTAAATGTGATTTATTTAATTTGTAAATGATATTTAATTTGTTAAATATGCATTTTAAATTAATACATGACATAAGACATGTCACATGTCACATGACATACAATTGTACAATTGACAAAAATAAAATGGACTCCATATTACACATCAAAACCGAAATTGGTGGGCAAGTGTTAGAAGTTTTGTCTTTTTCCATTTGTCTTATTCATTTGTCTAATATGCTTGATAGTGACATGACTATGGACAAAGGCTTACACAATTTGTCTTGTGAAGAGAAAAAGGAAAAAGGAAAATGGTCATAAGACCATAGAGGCCACCGGTTTTTGATGAGAGAATTGAGGGGTTTTCTCAATTTTTTTTTATTTATTCTTCTTATGTTTTATGAAAAACAATACCTTCTCTCTCTTGTTCTTCATAAAATTCATTTTTATGAATCAAATTTGTACAAATCAAACACTAATAATACTAGTAGTAGTATATGAGTATTAGTAACCGATTTTAAGGTAAACCACATTACAAATATCTAGTACATGTTAGTTTGTGGGATTAAGGGATAGTCTTGGGTGCTACTAATTGGAGGGCTTCTATTTTGAAGTCATGAATGTTCATCCATTATTGGAAAGCTCAAGAACTAACAAGAAGGAGATCTTGTTGGTGCGCATAAGACCGAAATTATCATAGTAAGGGTTGATGATTTCTTCTCTTTTAATTTAAGTTTGCATGCATAAGATCTAAGTTTTAATTTTATGACTAAATTAAAATGTAACATATATGAATATGTAAATTAATGAGATATAGATTTCCAACAAGCGGTATCAAGAGCCTTAGGTTGTTTGCATGCAAATCGGTTATAGTTTTTCCGAGTTATACGATTAACATATAAAACTTATAAATTTGTGTTTATTATGATATATCATGAAATCAATCATGCATGTTAAAGTTTCTGGTTCTAAAATGTATTTAGGATATTTTGATAAATTTATGGATTTTTATTGTTCATTTTATATAATAATGGCATTAAAATGTGATTTTATGATAAAAATGTCATTTTTGGACTAAAATTAGCTAAACTTCGGTTTTTCCAGTGGTTTTTGGATATGTTTTTACATATATTATATTTTGATGACCTGTAAATTTTCATAATTTTATGAGTTTTTCCAGTGATTTATTTTATTACCTTTTTCAGATCTAAAATTGAAAAGTTGATAAATATAATTTTTCTCATGTTTTTTATGATTATAATTGATAAATCCGATAAACCGCAACATTGTTTTTCCCGATAAATTTCGAAATTTTTTAACCTAAGTTTTTGGACATTATGAGTGTCATGGTATTTTTCCAGAATGTTCATGAGTTTAAATTTCAAATTTCAAATTTATTTGAAATTTTTGTGATGTATTTGAAGTTTATAGCATTTTATTGTAATTTTGAGTCCATTAATGAACAATTTTAAGAAATATAAGTTAATTATAGTCAAATAGTTAGTGGAGACTAATTTTGAGTCCTAAGTTGGTTAGGGTAATTAACTTGTGCATAAATATGATTTTATGTAATTATAGTGATTTTTTTTTTTTTTTTTTTTGGGAAAATGTAAGCATTTCATTAATGATCATAAAACCACTCATACAATTTGTCACCACTTACATTTTTGCCTTTGAGCTACGCCAGATGCACTCATACATCATTAGTTACTACAAATTTTGTTAAACCAAGCATTTGTTTTTGAGAATTTAGACAAATGCCTACAACTACTTAGTCTCATCTGAATATCCTTCTTGCATCTCTTCATCACCACTATTGGCATAGGAACTAACTCTTAAGTTCGACATTTGTTCCTGCACCACCAAATGAAATATACTGCTGCAGCCAACACAGCAGCAAGCGCTTGTTTCTGTTGCAGGGATCTGCACCTCAGTTGCACCCACCATGACAAAAACTTCTTATCTGGGGAGCTGCAACTGAAGCCAGTCAGATAAAAAAACCAAGCATCTTCTACTGAAGGAGCATTGGAAAAACAGATGCTCCAAACTTTCTTTGTCATCACCACAAAGATAACAGCAATTCAGGTGAATGATCCCCATTCTAACCAATCTATCTTGTGTTAAGAGTCGTCTATGAGCCAGTAACCATATAATAAAACCATGCTTTGGGACAATCAGCCTGTTGGAAGTCCAAGCATGCCAAGAGACATCCATCCCCTCATCAACAAGCCAGACATATCCTAGCTTGATAGTATAATCAGTAAGAGTATCATTGAACATATGATGTTTAACTAGGTCTTTAACCCAGCAAATTTTCCTCCATGCCCAACTAACTCCACTGCCAGGTACATAATCCTCCCATTCTTTGTCTTTCATATAAACTGCATGAATCCAGCGGACCCATAAATGATCAGTCTTTTGAGCAATCCACCAGGCATACTTTGCTACTGCAGCTATATTCCAGCAGTACAGATTTTTCAATCCAAGCCCACACTTCTTTTTTGCCTTACATATTTGCTCCCAAGCAACCAAAGCTGGACTCTCCTTTATATCATTGCCATGCCAAAGAAACTGGCTGCATAAGGAATCAATCTTAGCAAGTATAGTTTTTGGCAGTATGAAAATTCGTGCCCAATAATTGTGAAGTGTACTTAGGACAGCCTTGATCATCACCACTCTACCAGCATATGACAGTTTTCTTGCCCCCAAACTTCGCATTCTGGTAGTTACATTATCAATGAGGCACTGACAATCATTGACACCCAATCGTTTAGGAGATATGTTCACTCCCAAATATTTGAAAGGGATTTTGCCACTGTGCATTCCAGAGATCCTAATCATCATTGCCATGGTGTGCTTGTCAACCCCATTGCAATAAATCTCAGATTTTCCTTGATTCATTACCAGACCAGAGGCTAATGAGAAAGTCTTAAAAGCCCTCAGCATCAGCAAGACAGATGATACATCACCTCTGCAGAACATCACTAAGTCATCTGCAAAGCATAGATGACTTAGCTGCACTCTTTTACATAGTGGGTGATATCTAAACTCAGTCCTCCTCTGAACCCACAATAAAATCCTACTTAGATAGTCCAGGAAAATAGTGAAGAGAAGGGGGGAAAGGGGATCCCCTTGTCTCAGTCCACGTTTCCCTTGAAAGTACCCAAAAACATTCCCATTTAAAGCCATAGAAAAGGTGGGAGTACTCACACATTGCATAATGAGCTCCATCCAATGACTGGGGAAGTTAAGAGCACTCAACATTTGTCTCAGGAAGGCCCATTCAACAGAGTCATACGCCTTTTGTAAGTCAATCTTCATCATTACTCTAGGGGAACAAGCTTTCCTTCTGTACAGTCTTATTAAATCTTGACAAATAAGAACATTTCCCACAATGTCCCTCCCCTTGATGAAAGCACTTTGAGAGGGGCTAATTATCTCAGGCAAAATAGTATTCAACCTATTACAAATAACTTTTGTAACACATTTATAAATGGTGTTACAACAAGCTATTGGCCTAAATTGAGTGACATGCTCAGGAACATCCACCTTAGGTATCAGAGTGAGGACAGTTGCATTACAAGCTTTCAGAAGTTTTCCAGACTTAAAAACATTCTTTACAAAGAAAAATAACATCCTTCCCTATGATGGTCCACGCATCTTTGAAAAACTGGCTACTATATCCGTCTGGTCCAGGAGCTTTAGTACCAGGAATGGAGAAAAGTGCAGTCTTAATTTCATCATCAGTGACAGGAGCAAGTAAGGTATCATGATGAGCTGTAGTTAAGCAAGGCCCATGCCTAACAACCTTCACATTAACAGGTTCTACAGGTTTGGAAGTGCCTAATAACGTGCCATAATACTCTTCAAATGCACCCTGAATCTCCTTCTGCTCAGTGCATAACACACCATGCATATTCTTAATCTAGTAAACTCTATTCTTCATTATTCTATGTTTAATACTAGCATGAAAGAATGCAGAATTAGAATCTCCCTCGTCCATCCAATTTTCCTTTGATTTTTGTTGGAGGTATTGAGTACAAGCAGTTTTAAGAAATCTCAGTTCCTGTGAACAGGCATATTCAGCATTACAAATTTCCTGATTCAAAGGATCAAGTCTAAGCTTTTTCTGAAACCCCTCAAGAGCAACTTCAGTCACATGGGTGATGTTCTCAATGTCACTGAAGTTATGCCTATCCAGTTGCTTTAAGCTATGTTTCAAGGTTTTTAGCTTCTGAGTAACCTGAAACATAGGGTTCCCATTCACAGTTTTCTTCCAATGAGTCTCAACCACCCTAAGAAAATCATCCACCAGAGACCACATATTGAAGTACTTGAAAGGACTACCCTTCCTCTCTCTTTCTTCCTGGAAGGAGATCACACATGGGCAGTGATCAAAAAGACCTTCAGGGAGAAAGTTGGCAAAACAGTCAGGGAAATCATTCAACCAGTCAGCATTTACCAATACTCTATCAATTTTGCTATAGACTTTGGACCCATTTTCATGCTTATTGTTCCATGTAAAAAAAGATCCAATAGTCTTCAATTCAGTTAAGTCACAACTGACAGTCATCTGCTTCATAGGGAGAACATCATGCCATTGCACCTCAGCTCCACCTATCCTCTCATTCAGATGCATAAGGCTATTAAAATCCCCGCACACCATCCATCTACTGTCTACTCTTTTCCCATGTGAGATTAAGGACTCCCAAAGACTCTCCCTATCCTTATCCTTATTAAAGCCATAGACAAGGGTAAACCAGAACTGGCAGTCCCTAGTTTTATCAAACACCTTAGCCTGTATTAATTGAGCTGTGACATGCTGCACATTAACCACAACCTGAGAAGGCTGCCAAATTAACCAGATCCTACCCCTTTGTGGTAGCTACTGTTAGTGCAAATAGCCCAGGAATCACACACAACGTTTTTAACTTTTATCCAATTACTACCTCTAATTTTAGTTTCTAATAAGCCAAAAAGCCCAAATTTATTCTGGTTGAGGAACCACTTTATTTCTAATTGTTTATTCATACTATTCATGCCCCTTATGTTCCAAAACCCCATCTTAACCATTATCAGCTTGAATCCTTCTCAAACCACGTTTTCTAGCACTCATTCTCCTTGATATTGTCATGTTTAAAGAATCCAGAAAAGACACTCCAGAAACTGAAGGTTGGCTAGTATCAGTTGTCTCCTGTCTCATCATCCTAGTCAAAATCTTTCTAGGAAATGAGCTCATCTCAACTCGCTTTGGCACAAGTACAGCAGGTGTAACAAGTGGAGTTACAGTCGGCTGGACCACAGGTGTACACACATTCTTCTGTACCACCTGTGCTCTGGGTGTGCCTGCAGGTTTTAGTTGAGGGTTCAGCACCGCAGGTTTCACAGGTTGGGTTTTGGGTTTCCAGACCTTCCTCTGGGGTTTGTGCCCTTCACCCTTCCTACATTGTTCTGCAGTGTGCCCCATACCCTTACATTGTACACAAGAGACAGGCAACCAGTCATAATCTACCCTCAACTTGTGCAACAATCCCAATTCATCAACAAAGCTTAGCTCTTTTGGGAAGTTTTGCCCAATTTGGACCTCAATCAAAATTCTGGCATACCCAAAGAAACTACGCTTTGAAGTGGCGTCATCACACTTGATGAATTTGCCAACTTCTCCACTCAATTTCTTCAGGCATTCTTTGCCCCAGAATTTGATCTCCAAACCGTACAGTTTCATCCAAACAGGAACCTGCTTCACATCATGTTTGATAAGAGCTACATCTGGACTCCATTCCTTAATGATAACAGGTTTACTATAAAAAAGAAGGTGTCCATTGTTTAGCACCTGTTGTTGTTGCTCCTTAGTTTTAAAACGCACTATGAAAATTCCATTAGGTAAGAACGACACCTTATCAACACCATGAGACTGCCAAACCCTTTTGACAAACCCTGAGATCACAGAACTGGGTGGGTTTGCCCCTAGGATATAGCAGAAAACAGAAGTGGACCAGTATTGTATCTCACCGTCAACGTCCTCCTTGCTGAGTTGTAACAGAGGCCGAACAGAGTCCTCCACAGTCGCGGATTCCTCCTCCTCATCTCCATCAGTTTCCTCCTCAATAGGCTCCAAATCCACCTCAAAACGCAAAGGCGAAACCCGTAGAGCAGGTCTCCCTCCCGTTTTTGGTGAATTCATCGTAGAATTATTGTTACTATTCATATTAGTATTAGCAGCTTTAATCGCTGACTTATTGTGATTATTTTGATTATTACTATTACTATTTTGATGATTAATATTTTGATTGAGATTTTTTGTTGGTTTCTTCTTCCTCGCCATTGCTGAAGGTGGAAGAAATCAGTTAGAATCTTTCCTTCTCTCTAGATTCTCTCTCATCCCATGAAAGTAATTATAGTGATTTCAAAAGGTTAAATCACGCAAATCCGTAAAAACCGATTAATATATGATATTGGCTCCTTAAAGGCGATTTAGCATAAAATTGCGCATGTTCATACATATTATAATGCTGCATTTTATTTATGATTGTCATAATTTTATTTTATGTAATTTTTGAATTATGTAATTTTACTTAGTATGGCCTTAGTTTTTAATTGGTATTACCCGAAATGTATGGGAATATCGATTCGGTTGTAATTTATTATGATCTCGTATCACCGTTTTGTAATTTAATAGATTTATTTTTATTTTAATTACAAATGTATAATAGGAAATTATGTAATTCATTGTGTAATTTATTTATTCCGGAGTTCCTTGAAGACGGTGCCACTCGAGAAGGCGATCCATTAAATAAAGTGTTGCCTTGAAATGCGTGCCAAGACCGAAGTTCAAGGGACCAAAGGAGTTGGTTTCCGAATATGTAATAGTTAATTAGATTTACTATTTTAGGAAGGCCATACTAGGATTTATTTTATGCTTTGCATTTTATTTATATGTTACATGCATCGCTAAATCGCCATAACTAAACATGCATTTTAAATCGAATTTATCGACCGTGTCAATTACAATTATCGTAGTTAACCGCTTTAGTTCACTTAAAACGTGATAGATAATAAATTGACATGACCTCTCGCTAAAAATAAACAATTGAGACATAGCCTTACCAAAAAGTAGAAACCATGAAAACCTATTTCGTGAGGGAGTGCACTCGGCCACACCGGGGTACAAACCTTGTTACGTAGGGGAAGTGGGTGATAAATGTCTATCCACCGAATTCATGTTGATAAGGGATGAATCGGCTACACCGTGCCCAAGTTAATGTGGATTTGGATCATGGACACATTTATTCAAAATTTGGGTTCAACTCAACAAAAGTATTGATAAGGGATGAATCGGCTACACCGTGCCCTTGTCGGATGTGTTTTGGGCTAAAGATAAATGTTAATGTAATTTTATCGACCAAGAGTTCTAAAAGTAGAATCGATTAAAGAGTTAATCCACCGAGTTATATTGATAAGGGATGTATCGGCCACACCGTGCCCAAGTTAATATGAATTTGGATCTTGGAATCATTTATAATAGTTGGGTAGAGGTCACTATATAAATGTTCATATCTTGTTAATTTTATTTACAAGTATTATTATAACGATGAATGTGTTGTTTTCATTATTCCGTTATCGTATTGTTCTATTTCTTTACCTCAAATTATACGATATCATTTCGATTTTTAGTTCAAATCTCCATTAAAACATCGTAACTAAAGACAAAATTTGAATTTTTCTTCTAAAAACCTCGTGTTATCCATTGTAAGGATCTCTTGTGAAGAGTATAGATGAAAGTTATTCGTGATCAAAAGGGTTTTTGATTTTCGACTAACATATCTACTTACAATGAATGGTTTCTCATGTGCTTAATTGAGTTAAGTATTTTGAAACGTTAAATCATTTTGGTGACTAGATTTGTTGGAAATCGTAATAGACCAAAATACCGCAACCACTTCAATGAAAGTTTTAAGACTAAACAAACGAATGAAGAGTAGTCTTCATGAATATAATTTTGCTTCTCAAAGCAAAGACTCATTGAAATGAGTGGGAGCATTTTCTTAAACCGTTAAGAAAAGGATAAGGTTTTAAAGAAGTAAAATTAGAATGGAATTGATACAAGGTAATGTTAAAAGTAACGTTATTGAGAATAACAATACTAAACCTATCAATCCCGACCGATAAAGTTTCCATTGTCTTAATTGTTGGACGTTAGAAAGGAAACTACCCCAAATTATTGAAGAATCAACAAGTTAGTTGTGGGACATCTAATGGGACCTTCTTCTTTAAATGTTTATTTGATTGACATAAATTTTGCTAGTACTACTTCGTCAATATTAGAAACCGGTGGTGGTTTTCATCATTGTACTTGATACATAGGATGATTAGAATATGACGACTAGCAACAATGATGTTGAGAGATAGAGTCATTGTGTAATCAATCTAGTTTTGGGTTTATATTTGTACTTAATTATGACTATTAAGTGCATAAACTCTAAATAAGAATATAAACTTGTTAAGATACAAAAGGAGGTTTCACTTTTGTGACCCTATACACCACGATTTGATGTATGCATGGCTAGCCCATTATCAAGGTGATTATATTCTAAACCAAACTAGAATGATATATCATGTAAATGATGCAAGACTCAAATTGGTAATCTAACATTAAACCTTAGATTCTGGAATGATAAACGCAAAGAGTTATCGAGTACTCTTCAAACCATTAGATCTTATGGTATATGCGTATCTTGTATTCAAAGCAAGATGTCTCGTGCTTTTTGGTTGAAAAGGAGATCGAGGTTGTAAATCATTGATCCAAAATGGTTGATCATTTTCTTTTACCAACGATTTAAGTTGACCCTAATATGTTCACTTAATAAGGTAAATAGAGAAATCTTTGAAGAAGTTCAAAGAGTTCAAGGAATCACGATTTAATCGTGATGGGATTATCAAAGTGAAGACTTTGATATAAGCCAAATGAAATGTGATATAGTATCACAAGTTAATCTCTCTTAACACACATTATTGGATAATGTGTGGTTGGATAAGAAATCAAACGCTATTCGACATGGTTTGGACTTCAATCAAGTTACCTTGAGTTACTTGAACCTTTTGGGGAATTTTATCATTTTGTCTAAATTATTTTTCCACTAAATCTAAAACGATTCATATGAGATATGAAATGGTAGGGTACCATGTTTGTGAGTTTTCAAAAGAAACAAATGCTCATTTTTCCTTATATAATCACGAGTACAACGAGTTTGTGGCTCGTGAAGCTGTCTTTCTAAAATACAAATTTATTTCTAGAAGACAGAGTGGGAGAAATTATCAAGAGCCACAAAGAATGTTATGTCGCAAGAAACAGGTCTTTCTTGGCTACTTGAGACGTTTTGTGTAAGACGTTGTTTCTTCAAAACCTAGGAGGTTAAATTCGTCACTTCTTAAAGATGATGAATTCATGCTACTTTTAAGAAAGTAAAGAGCTTATAACTTAAAAAGAATTCATTTGATTCAAGTTGATTACTTCTGGAAAGTAATGAACATATGACTTACATGAAAGTGTTTAAGTCACAACTCAATACAAGGCTTAGAACCATGAAAATCCGAAATAAATTCCAAGTGAATTGTTAGATATCAAAGCTTGATTGGTTGCAACGGGTTTTGCACTAGTTGAAATGCTTAAGTCTATTTGGATCTTATTAGGGATTGTGTTTCATTATGATGATATACATATAGAAAGTGAATCTAAAACCCACTTCTTCAATTAGAAGGAATGTATTCAATACATGTCTTGAGTTTTGTAGATTCTTGCCATCCTAAGTTAATGTGAAACTTAAGAGAGGGTCTTGAGTAGGACATCAATGAGTTGGAATCAATGATTTGATCATGGTATGAAAATTTTCCCGATAAGTCGAGAAGTTTTGTTTATACATGAAGTTTAGTGGGAGTTACGGAAATTTTAGTAGTCTTATATGTGGATGACATATTGATCATTGCGAATGATTTAAGACTTTGGAGAAATATAGTACATCTTTAATATCCGGATTTATGGAGATAAATCCACATGATATTAGCTTCAAATGAGGATTCTTATGTTCAATCGAATTGAACATATTTGATTGATTCCATTTGCTTCCGCTGCCGAATCAATTAAATAGGAAATGATGTATAACACTTCATATACTTTGAGTATGATGAATTGTTTCAAATCGAATTTAAGTAATAGTTACCAAGTAAGCCATAAAGATTACCCTTGAGTGCTTGCAGAAGCATCAAGGATGTAATGCAAAGTGTTTTTTGAAGCAATTTTGTGTAAGGGTGTTACACAAATGACAATTGACAATTGAAATTGCACATGGTTTCGGACAAAACCATAATCAAAACACATTAGGATGGTGAAGATACCATTGTGGCTATGTTATCTAAGAAATAGATTTTCTAGAATCGTTCTAGGCAATAAAGAACAATGAGAAATATTTACAACGGAAATTGAGTACACTTGCAATCATGAGATGTGTAAGAAGGATGAGTCCCGCACACTGTGAAAAAAGTGGGAGCTATTCTAAGGCTAGAGGGCCTATGTCTTGATTGGATCTCGACACGTACTCAGAAAGTTTTGTAATGCAAATGTATACATTACAAAGGAAAACGAGTATGTAGTAAGGTTGAGTAAGGTACAAGAAGTTGATAAAACCTACTAACCAAAGCCTTCTCATAGGCTTAACATGATGAGTCATGTCATTTCAATTAAATTGAGATGAACAACTACATTCAAGATCAAACTGGATTATAGAATATGAAGTAGTAATCAGGCATTGAATATTCATATGTGATAATCGCATTTGTCGTTCGAGTTTTACTTTAAAACTATTTTATTATACTTTGTTACATCCAAACGGGTTATAGAGACAATATTGAACCCCGTTAAAGTGAACCCGAATTAACATAGTATTCGCCCATAGTCACTTGTATGAGGTGACGTCTCGAAGTGGCTAGAGTATGATGCGATTGATGGCAAGTTCAAGTGCCATAGAGTCATGTGAGTTGACTAGTCGATCACATAGGCAGATTGTTAGGAACACTTTGTCGGGCAGTGACCGCTTATAGAGTTCTGGCAAATTTATAAAGCCTGGTCATGGCGAGAGCTACTATAGTATTCTAATGAGTCGATTCTTTTGACTAAAGATTGTTCGCCTAAGATGGCATAGTTTCAGATTAACTTTGATTTGTGTTACTACGACCTTCGTAAATGGGGGTCAAATGGGCATATTTTGGGTTATGATGGCTGTGGCTAGTCGAAGGGAATAAGTGCGATAGGAATTGTCCACCTCCTTGTCAGGGTTAAAACAATATCTCAGGGCCACTCGAGGAGTAATGAACTGGAAATACGTGGCCACGCTCGGATGGTATCTATGATAGATAACTCCGGTCAATCAGTTATTCTCCAGATCGAGGAAACCACTCTCGATATGATCACTTGCAAGTACGACCCGAAAGTCACCTTGCATTGAGTGGGAGATAGTAATAGGACAAGAGAATTGGTGACGCACACTTGTCGAGGACAAGTGGGAGATTGTTGGAGTAAGTGTCCCCGCCAATAATGCGATCACAATTGTCGATCATATTGATCACATATTTAAATCTCATATCAAGAATACGAAAAGGATGATACATTACATATATAGTCAACTGGTCCACACATATCGGTAATGATTGGCTGGCTAGAGTTTGACATTACTATCGTGCGACGGTGGTGATTAGTTGATCCCTTGAGGTCATACCTAAAGGACGATTCCCTTAATTGAAAAGGTTAATCAATTGTATGTCGATACAGATTAATTAATTCCTTAAAATTGAACAAATTATTATCATTAGAGAGATAATGACATCTTATTATAATGTGATTAAATAAGATTTTATTCAGTAATTTAAGAAGTTATATTACTAAAATTAATCGGTGTTTGCGAAACACGCGAGATGAGAATGATAAGTTAGTTATAATTACAAGATGTTGTAAATTATACTAACTAGTAATTAAATGACCATTTTATGAGAAAGTAATTTTGAATTACTAGTCAATTTGTTAAATGTGATTTATTTAATTTGTAAATGATATTTAATTTGTTAAATATGCATTTTAAATTAAAACATGACATAAGACATGTCACATGACATACAATTGTACAATTGACAAAAATAAAATGGACTCCATATTACACATCAAAACCGAAATTGGTAGGCAAGTGTTAGAAGTTTTGTCTTTTTCCATTTGTCTTATTCATTTGTCTAATATGCTTGATAGTGACATGACTATGGACAAAGGCTTACACAATTTGTCTTGTGAAGACAAAAAGGAAAAAGGAAAATGGTCATAAGACCATAGAGGCCACCGGTTTTTGATGAGAGAATTGAGAGGTTTTCTCAATTTTTTTTTATTTATTCTTCTTATGTTTTATGAAAAACAATACCTTCTCTCTCTTGTTCTTCATAAAATTTATTTTTATGAATCTAATTTGTACAAATCAAACACTAATAATACTAGTAGTAGTATATGAGTATTAGTAACCGATTTTAAGGTAAACCACATTACAAATATCTAGTACATGTTAGTTTGTGGGATTAAGGGATAGTCTTAGGTGCTACTAATTGGAGGGCTTCTATTTTGAAGTCATGAATGTTCATCCATTATTGGAAAGCTTAAGAACTAACAAGAAGGAGATCTTGTTGGTGCCCATAAGACCGAAATTATCATAGTAAGGGTTGATGATTTCTTCTCTTTTAATTTAAGTTTGCATGCATAAGATCTAAGTTTTAATTTTATGACTAAATTAAAATGTAACATATATGAATATGTAAATTAATGAGATATAGATTTCCAACAAGTGTGTGCCAACTTAGCCTTGATGGTCACTTCTGACGCTCGTTTTCTGAGCTGTGGGGCCATTGCCACTCGGTTGGCGGAGAGGCTTACTACCTTTGTGGCCTCCTCGGCCTATACACCCTTGACCCCAGCGGTGCCTACCTTGGACCGTGAGTACTTTCTTGACCTCAAGTGGTTGAGGACTTTGGAGGATGGAGGGTTGGCATGGAGAGTTTGGGGGATGAGTTGGATGCGGATACCTGCTCCCGAGCACCTTCCCGCGACCGAGCCTTTACCGGCGGCAGTGGTGGCTGCCGATTCTGATGATGAGGATGAGGAGGTTCCTGAGAGGCAGCTTTACCTCATTGACCAGGATATCTTTGAGGTGATGCCTGAGCCGACGAAAGGGGATCGTGTTAGACCTGAGGATGCCCAGCCTAGAGTGGGGAGAGGACCACGACGAGTGAGGGAGAGGGTGGCTGAGACCCAGCCAGCGCAGCCTGTGCCTCCACAGTACCAGTACCCCGGTTACCCACCCTTTTATAGCCCTGAGATGATAGTGAGCAAGCTCACACAGAGGGTGTCTACTACCTTGACACTCCGGAACCTCCATGAGATGGCATATGTGCAGGGCATCGGGACCGAGGCAGCTTAGCCCGTGTGGTGGAGGGGCGTTGGGGACGATAGTGGAGTTTTCCACTCTTTTGGCGTGGAGACGTCTACTTGGGGAGAGCCTCAGTCATATCCCTACGGTTGCTTGGCCCCATGGCGTTTAGGAGCAGATTCCGGTGTTTGTGGTGTCACAGGTCATGATGCAGCTGGAGCGGGCATGTCAGGTGGAGGTGGTGGTGACGAGGTGATGGATGAGCAGGATGTGGAGACATGTCTTTTTTGTTAGTCTTGTTTTATACACACTTTTCTTATGGTTTTGTTATATTTCGTACCCGGCTTGATGATTTGTTATTGTTCGGCACTTGGTTTGTAGTACTTTATTAGACTTTGGTTTGTACTTCGGCCATAAGGCCGTATTTTGAGTACTTTTTTTTAGACTGACTATGCATGATTTTGGGTCGGGGAAAGCGTCCCGACTCGTGTTTATATATATATATATATATATATATATATATATATATATATATATATATATATATCATGTGAGTCATGTTTACGTAATGTCAAGAAAGTGTCATGGTTGTCATGAGTCGAATATGCATATTGGTTAATTGGTACAACTCTCGGTGGTATTTATCTAATTTTGTATACTATGTCAAACCGCCCTAGATAAGTAATGTACAAGGTTTATAATTTTGTTGCATAATTGGTGTGATAGTATAACAAAGTAATCGATGACGTGGCTGCTAGTTGGTAATGGTATATCTTGTGGTGTGATACACGCTTTCAGTGGTTTTACGTTTATACGAGTCAAATTGTGTAATGTCAAGAAAGTGTATTGGGTCATCAGTAGTCAAGGTTTGCTTTGTGGTTTGTAAGTAATGTCAATGTGATATAATAGGCGTTGGTTTGTGGGGGCAGGGAAGTTATTTGATGGTGAACTTCGGGGACGAAGTTCCTTTTAAGAGGGGAAGAGTAATGTCGCAAATGAAAAATGACGTAACTATAACAATTTTATAATGTTTTCATGACGTTTTAAGGTATTTTAAATGGTTGCTTGGATGATTTTGTAGTGGTTACTGTGTAGTTGAGTAGCAGTTTATAATTATTGAATAATACAGCATGTCGTTGTATCTTATTTTCAATTAGTTGTTCATTATTTGGTCATGAGAATCGGATATTATTAGCAGTAGTGGAGTTGCTATTAGTAGAATTGTATTGTATGGTTAAGGTAATAAAATAGAATGAGTAATGTATCGTTGTGAATCAGTAGTAGGACCGTTGTTTATGTGTTTTGTAACTGATAGTTGTTGGCAAGAAATTGATGAAGGGATACTTTAATAGTTGTGTCGGTTTACATTTGTGCAATGTTATGTAATAAGTACAGATGATAGTCGAGTTAGTTGTTCTTGTGGGTCATGTGTGATGGGTGTGTTAGTAGAAGCTGGTGTTTCGCTGGGAGTCGTGTTGGGTACTATGTGCTAAGGTAGATGACGATGACGATGACGATGATGCCTGATGACCATACATAGGGGGCTGATATTCTCAAACGATGATGTTGACCTGTGTCGGGTAAACGGTGGTGTTGACCTTAGTTCCATTGTCGGTGTGTCGCGGGGGAGGTTGAGTCGAACTTCGGGGATGAAGTTCTTTTTAAGGGGGGAAGACTTTAATACCCGTCCTTTTAGGGACCCGTTGACCGACGTTGATCGACCTTAGACACCTATCTTGACTTACGGAAAACCAATCGGCCGATTAATTTTTTTCTTTCTCGAAATTCTATTGTTTAAATCCATTTTATGAAAATCATCAAAAATAAAATTCGTAACCTGGCTCTGATACCATTTGTGGGAATTATCTGTATGCTTCCCTTTAATTTTAAGGATTATAACGAATTTATAATGATGAATTCGAGTCATAAAATAAAATGCATAAACAAAATAGTAGATGAATAAGAAATAACCTTCGGTCCTAGCTATTATGGCCTATGAACAATATCGCAATGATATTCTCCTATCAGTTGCACCCAAGATGATATGAGATATGTCCTTATGTTCTTGCTAGAATCGATCCCCAATTTTCTGTAAAACTATTTAGGGTTTTACGTTTTTGTGTTTTCATGAGAGGCAAGAATTAGGTTAGAATTAGGGTAGAGAAAAATGATCTCCCTTCTCCTCTTATTGAAAAACCGAAAAAGAGAAGTCCAAGGGGAGATTTATACTCTCCTAATTTCGGCCCATTTCAACCGAAACAATAAGAGGATATTTCTTCTTATTTTCGGTTTTTGTCACCTACCAAAAATAATGCGATTAAATCTTCTTATTTTGGTATTTTACAAAATGTATATAAAGTGTATTATTTATAAATTGTCATTCATTTAATTTATTCCGTATTGATAAGTCTAGATACAACAGCTTGCGGTCGATTTATTAATACGGGTCAATAATAATTTATTATGACAATATTGTATAATATATACTTTAATTATAAATATCGCACATTTATAATTAGCTAATTAAATATAACCGATTACATTTAATTACGAATTAACATCTTAATTCATTTAAGCTAACATTATATACATTAATTAAATATAACATATTATATTCAATTTACGAATTGACAGTTAATTCGTCTCAGCTAATATTATTTAATCGGCATTAAATAATCGTCTCATCAACACGTTGACTAACTGTTTAGTCATATAAGGCATCAATGTGATTACATTTCCATAACCACATCTCTCAAACGCATCCTTTAGGTGTGACTTTTAGGGACCAGTTGATCACCGCTATCAGTATGATAATAACGTCAAACTTTCTAGCAAGCCAACCGTTATTAGGTAATCGTTAATCAACTGATAAAATACGAAGTATACCCTTGTGAACCTATAAGAGATTTATAAATTTTATCACACTAATTTGTGGAGGACACAAGCTCTAACAGTCATATCCCTACGGTTGCTTAGCCCTGTGGCGTATGGGAGAAGATTCCGGTGTTGGTGGTTGATGTGAACATTATTTGCGCACATTTAGTCCCCTAATTGAGCCTATTTTGCATACTATTATAACATTTCATGGCCATTTTATCCGTCAAAACCTTCCTATTTGCTTTTCTATCGCATTTCATATGTTTTGTAGAAAAGGAGATAATAAGGCGGAAATTCCCGTCTTTCGTGCCTATTTGGAAGCTTATTGATGATATTAGATGGACTAGTATGAAGAGGAGGCAAGAATGATGACCAATGATGTAAGAATAAAGTGTATATAGAAGGATCAAAGGGTTAAAAGTAAGAATGACGAGACGGAAGACATTACAAGAAGAAATCGCTCGAAAACCGAACGAAGGGTTGCTCCTTTGGCTCTGAAAGTATGCTAGATGGAACGGCGTCGAAAAAAAAGTGATCTAGGCTTTTGAATCACTCCAATAGGAGTCCGGATGAGAAAATGACGTCCGTTTTACAATCCGAGCTCAAACAAAGAAACTGTTCGGGAATCCGCGCGTCCCGAGACAGAATCCGCCCGTCTTCCCTAATCCGCCCGTCTTCTCCCAAAACCGCCCGTCTTTTGGCTGGGAAAAACAAGAAAATTCACTGGAAGAGAATCCGCCCGTCTTCACTACAATCCGCCCGTCTTCCCCTGCTACAATCCGCCCGTCTTCCCTACAATCCGCCCGGATTCCCCTGCTACAATCCGCCCATCTTCCCTACAATCCGCCCGGATTCCCCTGCTACAATCCGCCCGTCCCGACACCAATCCGCCCTGATTCCTTTACAGCAATTTTCGTGTTCTTCAAGCTCCGAGAAAGACGCCCTTCCTTCGAAAAATACCGGCTCCTCCCTGCTCAAATCTCAAAAGTGTAATTACTAGTTTAGCCCTTAGTTAACCCTAACGCATCCACCTAATTTCCACTATAAATACCCCATTTGTAATAATCCTTTGACACATCTTTTTAGCTAGAAAAATCCTTCTTTAGATTAGATTAGGAGTAGATTAGAATAGATTACTCTTTAATCATTCCACAAATTACACATTAAGCTCTTCTTAATTGTTGTTCAAGTTTATCATTCAAGTTTATTATTGGGTAATTGAAGATTATTGGGTTATTATTGGGAGATTGACAACCTTCCATCAATCATCAAGTTTCTTCTATTATTCTTTGCTTTATTATTTGGATCATCTCAAGTTTGGTATAAATCCTTTACTCTTTACTCTTTATTGTTTATTTCCTCATTCTATTATCATGTTTATACTTGTTGTGATGATTGACACCATTAATGACATGTTTCCCATGATAATGAGTGAGTAGTTTCTTTAGCTAGGATTAGTGGGTAATTAGTGGAAACCAACATGGGATTGATTCATGCTTAATCTAATATGTTCACATGATTAAATTGCTTGCTTGTTGTGATGTCAACTTTATGCACATGTTATGTTTGATGAAATGCTAAGCCTATGAATCCTTGCATTTTTACCATCTCTTATCTACTCAACTTGACTCGTAAGATATAAACCAACTCGAGTCTTGTTAGACCATGCATAGAAGTTCATTAGGAGGAAAGTAAGTCGACTTGTAGGTGTTGTACAATCTAATCGATTCGGCCACGGGACCCAACTCTTCCTAAGAACCGTAAGATATAACCCAACTCGGTTCCTCCACAACATTAATTGCTTGCAACCTTGTAAACATGTTTGTATGATCAACACCATGAATCCCCCATAACCCCATGATATCCTAGCACTTTTAATCAATTGTTTACATCTTTCCTTTTATTGCTCGTTCTACTTTATTGCTTGCATTAGTCTAGACACAACTACAAACCCCATCAATTGTGACACTAGCATAAATTGAGATAGATAGACTTAGAACCCAAAGCACACCGTCCCATGGATCGACCTCGACTTACCGCTAACTAGTTGTTTGTTGAGTATTATAAATGTGTTTGATTGGATGAGTGACGACCTCGACCACATCAGTGGTGTCGCAGGTCATGATGCAGCTGGAGCGGCCACGTCAGGTGGAGGTGGTGGTGACGAGGTGATGGATGATCAGGATGTGGATTGATGTCTGTTTTGTTAGTCTTCTTTTATATACACTTTTCTCATGGTTTTGTTATATTTTGTACTCGGCTTGATGATTTGTTGTTGTTCGGCACTTGTTTGGTAGTACTTTATTAGACTGGTTTGTACTTCGGCCATAAGGCCGTATTTTGAGTACTTTTTTTTTAGATTGACTATGCATGATTTTGGGTCGGGGAAAGCGTCCCGACTCGTGTTTATATATATATATTGCTTGTTTTAAAGTGGCGTTTTAGGGGATATATGACTTGTGGCTACTCGATCGAGTGCCCCTTACTCGATTGAGTAACTGTAGGGGTGACTTTGGGGAAGTATTCTGATCCCAGCTTACTCGATCGAGTAACTGATGAACTCGATCGAGTAAGTCCAGCTCGATCGAGTGTCTTAAGAACTCGATCGAGTGACACTATTACAGCTTCTTTTCGTTTAAAACTTGTTTACATCATCATGTCGTTAGTGGTTGTAATATCATTTCTTGTTGGAGGTGTCTTACATCCTTGTTTAGCGTCAACGGTGGTTAGATTATTGCGTGTGACCGTGCACTTTATACAATTTTCAATGCTGTGTATATCAATTAAAAGGATAAATCAAATTGCTTCAGGTAACGTAATGTCCGACGGTTGCAATTCTTGTTGCATTCTGGTATGGTCATGTAAGGGAATAATTCCTGCCATGTCTGATAGTTGGTGGGAGGTGCTCAGTGGTGTTGTTCAAATTGCTAATGGTTGTATATATATATATATATATATATATATATCATGTGAGTCATGTTTACGTAATGTCAAGAAAGTGTCGTGGCTGTCATGAGTCGAATATGCTTATTGGTTAATTGGTACAACTATCGGTGCTATTTATCTAATTTTGTATACTATATAAAACCGCCCTAGATAAGTAATGTACAAGGTTTATAATTTTGTTGCATAATTAGTGTGATAATATAACAAAATAATCGAAGACGTGGCTGTTAGTTGGTAATGGTATATCTTCTGGTGTGATACACGCTTTCAGTGGTTTTACGTTTATACGAGTCAAATTGTGTAATGTCAAGAAAGTGTATTGGGTCATCAGTAGTCATGGTTTGCTTTATGGTTTGTAAGTAATGTCAATGTGATATAATAGGTGTCGGTTTGTGGGACAGGGAAGTTATTTGATGGTGAACTTCGGGTACGAAGTTCCTTTTAAGAGGGAAGAGTAATGTCGCAAAGGAAAAATGACGTAACTAGAACAATTTTATAGTGTTTTCATGGCGTTTTAAGGTATTTTAAATGGTTGCTTGGATGATTTTGTAGTGGTTACTGTGTAGTTAAGTAGCAGTTTATAATTATTGAATAGTAAAGCATGTCGTTGTATCTTATTTTCAATTAGTTGTTCATTATATGGTCATGAGAATCGGATATTATTAGCAGTAGTGGAGTTGCTATTAGTAGAATTGTATTGTATGGTTAAGGTAATAAAATAGAATGAGTAATGTATCGTTGTGAATCAGTAATAGGACCGTTGTTTGTGTGTTTTGTAACTGATAGTTGTTGGTAAGAAATTGATGAAGGGATACTTTAATAGTTGTGTCGGTTTACATTTGAGCAATGTTACGTAATAAGTAAAGATGATAGTCGAGTTAGTTGTTCTTGTGGGTGATGTGTGATGGGTGTCTTAGTAGAAGCTGGTGTTTTGCTGGGAGTCGTGTTGGGTACTATGTGCTAAGGTAGATGACGATGATGTCTGCGACCAATACATATGGGGATGGTATTCTCAAACGATGATGTTAACCTGTGTCGGGTAAACGGTGGTGTTGAGCTTGGTTCCTTTGTCGGTGTGTCGCGGGAGAGGTTGAGTCAAACTTCGGGGATGAAGTTTTTTTAAGGGGGGAAGACTGTAATACCAGTCCTTTTAGGGACCCGTTGACCGACGTTGACCGACCTTAGACACCTATCTTGACTTACGGAAATCTTACAAGTGCTGACGGCTGGCGATGTGAGCTTTGGCTTGTGTGTTACTCGATCTAGCTGAGGCTACTCGATCGAGTCGCTTGGGAGATCGATCGAGTAGGGGTCACTCGATCGAGTAAGTCAGTTACTTGATCGAGTAACGGGTTTGCAGCGGGGAATTATAAATCGATAATCGTGAAACCTCAATTCATTTTCGCACTTCATTTCCTAAACCTAGATGCCGTCACTCTCCTTCTCCTTCACCCTAATCATTTCTCTTGAGATCCTTGAGGTTGCTTTCACCATGGGGATGGGATGCTTGAGTCGGGTAGCGGTCTTGACGCCGGGTTACTATGTATAGGTATGTTATCGTCATCATTATCGTCATCGTTGTTTCTAGTTAGGGTTGTAGTGATAGTGATAGATGGTTGTACTATTTGTATAGGTGTGTTGCTTGGTTGATTGGTATCATGTGATCGGACGCAGAATCGCTACAGTGCGCTAAAGGTAGGTTCGCCTACTCAGTACTGTTGGTTGTGTAGAGTGTCTTTGTTTTGGTTTGCTTGATGTGGTGTCGGTATGGTTGACTCATTGTGGTAATTGGTTGGTGTTGTGTTATTTCGTTTATCGTGTTGTGGTACAGCTGATTGTGATTGTTTGTCTATGGTTCTCGAGGTGCATCGCCGGCTGAGTGGAGTCACTTACGGGAGTGGCTTCACGCCCGTAGTTCACCCTCCGTGGAACCCGCCACGGGAGGGGATGTGCACATTAATAGACATGGGTTTATCGCTCGGTATGATGAGCGGGGCTTAGGTGGGTACGGCTGCGGTCCCCCACTAGCAGGGCTGGTCCAGTGGACAGTCGGTGATGGAGATTGATTAGAGGAGATGTGGTGTGTGTGTGTATTGTTGTGCCTGTGTTGTGTCTGTCGTTGTGTGTCTATTCCCTTAGTTGCTGACCTTGTGTGGTTTTGTTTTGTTGTTTGTTTTTGTTGTGTCTGCCGTGATCTACTATGGTGAGCAGTCAGTCTTAGCAGGTTGTGATCTGGATGATAGTTGGGTGCTTGGCGGGATGAGTCTAACACGAGTCACGACAGGAGTAGTTCACATAGCTGATAGTGGTTTTGAGTTGTACCTTTTATATATCTTTAGTTTTGTTAATCACTTGTAATATAACTTAATTATTCTTTTATCGACATTTGATTATTACTGTCCTCGGGCAACCGAGATGGTAACGCCCTTATATGCTAGGGAAGGTCTTGATAAGGCTCCTCGGTATATGGGGGTGTTACACTTTGTCCCATATGGTATGGTCCTTTTTCTTGAGTTTTTTGAAAATAGGTTCGCAAATCATAGTGAGTTTTGATATGAATCGACTTATGTATTGCACTTTGCCCAAGAATCCTCTAACCTCCTTTTCTGTTTGGGGTTGTGGCATCTCGATTAAGGCCTTGAACTTGGATGGATCAATTTCTATCCCCCTCTGGCTGACGACATATCCCAGAAGCTTGCCTGACGTTACTCCGAACGCACATTTCTGAGGATTGAGCCTCATGTTGTACTTGCGCAATCTGAGGAAGAACTTGCGAAGGATATCGATGTGCCCTTTCGTATCTTTAGATATGACAATCATATCATCCACGTACTGAAGGAAATGTAGATTCATATACATACTAACATACTCTTATATGTCGAAATTAATTTGTCATAAAATTAAATGTGGATTTTATGCATGCAAACAATAATAAAATAGAGGAGAAATCATGTCCTTACTTTGATAATTTCAGTTTAAAGGGCACAAGAGAGATCACCTTTCTCTCTTGTTCTTGAGCTTTTCCTTATGGAAGAACAAAGATCCAAGTATAGGATCTCTCCCCAAGTTTTATACCCAAGGCTATCTCTTAATACAAATTAATATTATAAGTACTAGTATAATATTAATAAGGTAGAAAATTGAACCAAAATATTATTTAACACTTGAATATTTCGGTTTTTATGAGAGAAGGAGAGGAGGATTTTTCTTCTCACTAGAACTTATATTTTGGATGATGAGTTGAATGAATAATAATACACTACTCTTAGTATATTATTAGGTAAAAATTATAGGAAAAACAATGATGGGTTTTTCTTCCCAAAACCGTGTAAGAGGAGAGGTTAAGGGGAGCCAATGCATGCCCACATTTGTCTTCACAAGGAGTAGTAGGGTTGCATGGCTACTAAAGCAAAACAATCATTATGTTTAGCTACTAATTAAACAGTTAATTAGCTTAAAACTCCTCCAATTTTCGGCACTTTTAGTTAATATGGATTCCATATTAATTTTGTCAATTGTCAATATGTTACATGTCACATGTCACATAAACTTGTTATGTATTTTTATCATATTAAAAATCAACGTATTAATAAAAATACGTCACATACAAAAATCGACTTAGTAATTTCATAATTACTTGTGCCAAAAATTTTACCAATTATAAATTACAACTGATTGTATTTATAACAATTCATTCAAATTTAATTGTTACATTAAACACTTATTTCATCCGAGTAATGATACAATTCAATTACTCAGACCGTATCTTATTTAATCACATTTCAATATGATACGTGAATTTTACTTCCAAAATCGTCCGTCAATTTTCAAGTAATTTAATTAACTCGCAACATTATACGATTAATTAAATAATCAATTAAGAGTGTTGCCCTATAGGTATGACCTAGGGGGTCAACTGATCACCACCGTCACACGACAGTAATGTCAAACTCTAGTCAGCCAATCATTACCGATATATGTTGACCAGTTGATAGTAACAAAATTACTTCCGAATTGTATTCTGTATAATGAGATTTAAACATGTGATCATCATGATCAACAGTCATGATCGCATTATTGTCGGAGGACACATATTCCAACAATCTCCCACTTGTCCTCGACAAGTGTGCGTCACCAATTCTCTTGTCCTATTACTATCTCCCACTCAATGCAAGGTGTCTTTCAGGTCGTACTTGCAAGTGATCATATCGAGAGTGGTTTCCTCGATCTGGAGAATAACTGTTTGACCGGACTTATCTATCATAGATACTTTCCGAGCGTGGCCACGCATTTCCAGTTCATTACTCCTCGAGTGGCCCTGAGATATTTTTATAACCCTGACTAGGGGTGGACAATTCCTATCGCACTCATTCCCTTCGACTAGCCACAGCCATCATAACCCAAAATATGCCCATTTGACCCCATTTACGAAGGTCGTAGTAACACAAATCAAAGTTAATCTGAAACTGTGCCATCTTAGGCGAATAGTCTTTAGTCAAAAGAATCGACTCATTCGAATACTATAGTAGCTCTTGCCACGACCAGGCTAAATAAATTTGCCAGAACTCTATAAGCGATCATTAGGCCCGACAAAATGTTCCTAACAGTCTGCCTATGTGATCGATTAGTCATCTCACATGACTCTATGGCACTTGAACTTGCCATCAATCGCATCACACTCTAGTCACTTCGAGACGTCACCTCATACAAGTAACTATGGGCAAATACAATGTTAATCCGTGTTCACTTTAACGGGGTTCAATTGTCTCCACAACCCGTTTGGATACAACAAAGTACAAGGTGAGTTAATAATAACTCAAACGACAAATGTCGACATCACACTCGGGTAGTCAATATCATATTACAACCTTGTGATGTTTATCATAAGTGTAAACACTTATTGATTGCAATAGAAGTTTAACATCCCATGTGTCCATGTGTTCAAACTTCTTACACTTGCATTTTCCTTCACATTCATGTTCTCTCTCATAGCATGAATCTTACCAAGTACACATCAAGGTTCTCGACCTTGGTTTTGGTTCTTTAACTTGAAAGAACTTTCTTATCGATCATCTCATAACGAACGAATTTGCGATGAATAATACAACTTGTACCGATCAAGTATTCCATCCACACACAATGCACTAGGTATATGTTTTGTAGAATCTTGTAACAATTGACAAGATTATTTAGCTCAAAGACTTCTCACAAGTCCTAGCTTTACTAGGAAAGATTGTTTTTGAATAACCTCTTATTCAACCAAGCATCTTTCCAAAACTTCTCATTTCTCTTTCTGGGCTTGAAAGATTTGGGATTCTCATAAATCCTCATATGTGCTCGGATTTTCTACAATATGTGCAACCTCTTGACACACAATAGAACATTCCGTCAATCACTGAAATCGCTCATCGGATTTTACTCGAGAATTCATGACGTTTCTATTATGTCTTACCAATCAATCATCATGCTCTTATGCATATGATTCATAATTGGACATGTATATGATTATTCTAATGGCGGAAACATTAGTTACTAATAATCATGAGATCAACCGTTCATAGGTTCAATGAACGACCATGACTGCTAATGGTAATTCCATTTTCATCTACATGAATAACCTATGTGAATGTTGATATGATGTGTATCTCTTAATACTAATCCAACATCTCTTGATGTAATTGGATTCATCATTGTCCATTTTCATCCAGAATTGAAAACTCAAAAGCTTCTTTATGAAAGAAGGTATTTGCTCGTCATTCTTTAATGAGTGATGAGTTTTAAACATTCAAGGATGATAGCTCCCACTAAATTCCATGTCTTTACATGAGATTTTCCTAACTCCCACTCAATTCAACACATTTCGAAATTGACTTCTCAATCGAAATTTTTATTCAAGAATTTAAATATAAATTGCTTTGCCAAGTTACTAGGATAAAACCATATATGTTCCCATCATATCCTTTCAAAATACCTATTTTGAAGTGGTCTCATCTCAACCTTACGGAAAGGGATTTTAAATCCCCAACACACTCATGTCATAATGATGTTTAGTAATGTCATTATTCAAATATAAACAATATCTAGAATACGTCCTTCACAATTACCCTTTTGGAAGGAGGTTTAACCATTTCATAGGGAGGTTAAGCAATGACATTTGTGTGGTTAAAACCTTGGCCATTGAAGATATCGGTATATCAATCTTTGCAACTTGATCATAACTAGTATGTAACTATGATTTATTTAGGCTCTTAAGTAAATCTCAAGGTTGAAACTATGGGTCAATTATTTCATAAACTTAGTCAAAAACTTGTTAAGACTTTACATTAGTCATTTTTCTTCCAAAACTTTCTTTTGGTCTCCTCGTGTAGTTATCTTGAGAAAATTCTCTTATGATTACTACACTTGGTCTCTTTAGTCATATAGAACTAACTTGAGACCATAGATCTCATCTATTCGGTATACTATGTAAATAGATATACCTTTATTCAAATCATTCTTTCTTGCGTAGATCTTCATATACACAAGTACACAATTTTATCTTGCCTTGTGTGTTGTGTCCTCATTTTTCTCCCACTCTATCTTTAGAATAAATACACTAAACATTCAAAGATAGCATATGAGACACAAATTAATGATGTTGAAGTATAAGGAGAACTATCTCATAGATAGACTAATAGTTATTGATTTCATATGTGTTCTTGGTGATTGACATTCCTTTAAGAGAGTTCATAGACTCAAAATCGCTTCATAAATGATCATACACAAGCCTTAAGCATGTGGACATATAATGAAACCCGTCATTATATTTGTCTATTAGATCACTTTAAGTGAATAATCTTATGTTTCAAAACGCAAGCATTTTAAAGATGAAATTTAGAACATTAAAAGGATAAATGATAAAACGGGTGACTTGGGTTGCAAACCAAGTCACCATCATCCAAAATATAACTCATTATCCAAAATACTTTTCCATGTCGAACACGGAAACTTAAAGTTCTAAAATCCAAAACATTACTTAAAATAAGACAATGAAAAACAAAGCTCCATAAAAGCTATCCTTAGCTTCTCCATGGTTTCTCATGCTTGTTTTTCTTTTCCCTTGTCTTTTCTTGGTGGAGGCCCTATTTACAATAAAAAGGGAGATACATTATCACAACTTTGCATCATAATACCATAGTTGAATTTAGAAACATAAAAGAAGGTTAGTCATTTACCTACTGCTGGAGTGATCTTTCCAGCTTTGATATCACCAAGGTATTTGGAACAATTTCTTTTCCAATGTCCCATGCCATTACAATAATGGCATTTATCAAGAGGACCCTTCTTGACTTTGGATGTGCTAGCTTCACAAGACTTAGCTTTGGTGAATGTGGGAGCTTGCTTTTTACCCTTCTTTCCATTCTTCTTGAACTTCCCCTTACTCTTTGTGCTTATGTTAAGCACATCTTTGGGAGGGTTCACATTTAACCCCATGTCCCTCTCGGCTTGCACAAGTAACTTGTGCAACTCCTCAAGAGACACATCCTTGTCTTGCATGTTAAAATTCACCCGAATTGCACATATGCCTTGACTTTGGACAAGGAGTGTAGAATCCTATCTACGATGAGTTCTTTGGAGATTTCAACCTTTTGAATTTTCAAGGTCTCGACAAGCTCCATGAGTTTGAGCACATGAGGGCTAACCTTTTGGCCCTCTTTGAAGTCGAGATCAAAGAATGCCGCGCCGCCTCATATTGGACGATCCGCGGAGTTTGTGAAAACATGGTCACAAGTTTGGAGTAAATCTCATTAGCATTGCCCATTTTGAAGGCTCTCCTTTGGAGGTCCGCCTCCATCGCAAATATCAAGACATTTTTCATTGCGGCGGACTCCTTTTGGTAAGTCTCATAGGCTTCCCTAGTGGCCGCGGTGGACCTAGTGGAGGGTTCGGGTGAGAGGCCTCGGTAAGGTAACGAAGCTTGTCGTCACCTTCGGCGGCTAATTTGAGTTGGGCATCCCATTCGGAGAAATTTGACCCATTCTTTTCAAGTTTACATCGATCCATAAAGGATCGGAGCCAAGACGAACTAGCGAGTGGTGTAGCATTAGGAGTTGGTGTTGATGTTGCCATTTGTTATGAAAAAGAAGTGGTCTACAAAACAAAATATAAGGAGTAAAACAATTGTCGTTTTAATAATACTCGTAAAAATGTATGATTTAAACAAGTTTTATGCATTTTTCTAGTGACCTCTACCCAACTAGATAAATGATTCCAAGACCCAAATTCATATCGACTTAGGCACGGGGTAGCCGATGAAACCTTTATCAATATAACTCGGTGGATTAACTTTTAATCGATTCTACTTTTAGAACTCTTGGTCGATAAAATTAATCTAATATTTATCTATAGCCCAAAACACATCAACAAGGGCACGGGGTAGCCGATGAAACCCTTATCGATTACTTTTGTTGAGTTCAATCCAAATTTCGAATAAATGTGTCCATTATAAAAACCCACATTAACTTAGGCACGGGGTAGCCGATGAAACCCTCATCAACATGAATTCGGTGGATTAGACATTTATCACCCACTTCCCCTACGTAACAAGGTTTGTACCCCGGGGTAGCCGAGTGCACTCCCTCGCGAAATAGGTTTTCATGGTTTCTACTATTCGGTAAGGCTATGTCTCAATTAATTGTTTTAGCGAGAGGTCATGTCAATCTATTATCTATCACGTTTTAAGTGAACTAAAGCGGTGAACTACGATAATTTGAATTGACACGGTCGATAAACTCGATAAAATAAGGATGCATGTTTTAGTTATGGCGATTTAGCGATGCATGTGACATAAAATAAAATGCAAGCATAAAGATAAAAAAAAATCCTAGTATGGCCTTTCCTAAAATAGAAAAACTATTTAACTATTACATATTCGGAAACCAACTCCATTGGTCCCTTGAACTTCGGTTGTGGCACGCATCTCGAGGTAATACCGTCTTTATGTATCGCCATTCTTGAAGAAATCCGTCTTTGGGAACTCCGGAATGAATAAAATTACATAACAAATTACATAATTTCCTATTATACATTTGTAACTAAAATAAAATAAATCTATTAAATTACAAAACGGTGATACGAGATCACAATAAAAATTACAACCGAATCGATATTCCCATACATTTCGAGAAATACCAATTAAAATCTAAGGCCATACTAAGTAAAATTACATAATCCAAAAATTACATAAATTAAAATTATGACAATCATAAAGAAAATGCAGCATTATAATATGTAAGAACATGCTCAATTTTATGCTAAATCGCCTTTAATTTGCCAATATCGTATATTACTCGGTTTTTACGGATTTGCGTGATTTCAACATTTTTATAATCACAAAAATACATAAACTCATATTTATGCATAAGTTAATTACCCTAACCTCTTAGGACTCAAAATATAGTCTTCACTAATAATTTGACCATAATTAACCCATATTTTATAAAATTGTTCATAAATGGACTAAAAATTACAAAATAAGCTATTAAACTTCAAATAAATCACAAAATTTCAAATAAATTCAAAATTTGAAATTTAAACTCATGAACATTCTGGAAAAATTCCATGACACTCATAATGTTCAAAATCTTAGGTTAAAAATTTCGAAAATTTACCGGAAAAACAATGTTGCGGTTTATCGATTTTTAATAAAATAATCATAAAAACATGGAAAAATTATTTTCACAAACTTTTCAATTTTAGATCTGAAAAAGATAATAAAATGCAACATTAGACGTTTTTCCTAAGTCATAGATTATGTTTTATTAATTTTCACTAATAATGTCACTATTTATGCTATTTTTCTTCAAAAATTCATAAATCATGCAAAAAGACTTCTTTATAGCCAATTATTTTACACACATCTTGTAAAATTTCATGTGACAACATATTAATTTTCTATGACCAGATTCGAAATTTAACTCATATTAACCTATTTTTCACTTAAATCCGAATTTAATAATGAGAAATTCATTTTTATAGCATAACAAGTCCAAAAATTATGAAAATTTACAGGTTATCTCAAAATAATATATGTGACAACATATCCAAAAATCAATGAAAAATTCGAAGTATAGCTAATTTTAGACCAAAAATTACATTTTTACTCATAAAATCACATTTAAATGCCATTATTGTAAAATATGAACAATAAAAATCCGAAAAATTAACCAAAATATCCTAAAACATTTTAGGACCAGAAATATTAACATGCATGGATTAATTTCGTGATATATCATAATAACACAAATTTTACAAGTTTTATTTGTTATTCTTATAACTCGGAAAAACTTTTAACCGATTTGCATGCAAACAACCGTGGCTCATGATACCGATTGAAGGAAATGTAGATTCATATACATACTAACATACTCTTATATGTCGAAATTAATTTGTCATAAAATTAAATGTGGATTTTATGCATGCAAACAATAATAAAATAGAGGAGAAATCATGTCCTTACTTTGATAATTTCGGTTTAAAGGGCACAAGAGAGATCACCTTTCTCTCTTGTTCTTGAGCTTTTCCTTATGGAAGAACAAAGATCCAAGTATAGGATCTCTCCCCAAGCTTTATACCCAAGGCTATCTCTTAATACAAATTAATATTATAAGTACTAGTATAATATTAATAAGGTAGAAAATTGAACCAAAATATTATTTAACACTTGAATATTTCGGTTTTTATGAGAGAAGGAGAGGAGGATTTTTTTTCTCACTAGAACTTATATTTTGGATGATGAGTTGAATGAATAATAATACACTACTCTTAGTATATTATTAGGTAAAAATTATAGGAAAAACAATGATGGGTTTTTCTTTCCAAAACCGTGTAAGAGGAGAGGTTAAGGGGAGCCAATGCATGCCCACATTTGTCTTCACAAGGAGTAGTAGGGTTGCATGGCTACTAAAGCAAAACAATCATTATGTTTAGCTACTAATTAAACAATTAATTAGCTTAAAACTCCTCCAATTTTCGGCACTTTTAGTTAATATGGATTCCATATTAATTTTGTCAATTGTCAATATGTTACATGTCACATGTCACATAAACTTGTTATGTATTTTTATCATATTAAAAATCAACGTATTAATAAAAATACGTCACATACAAAAATCGACTTAGTAATTTCATAATTACTTGTGCCAAAAATTTTACCAATTATAAATTACAACTGATTGTATTTATAACAATTCATTCAAATTTAATTGTTACATTAAACAATTATTTCATCCGAGTAATGATACAATTCAATTACTCAGACCGTATCTTATTTAATCACATTTCAATATGATACGTAAATTTTACTTCCAAAATCGTCCGTCAATTTTCAAGTAATTTAATTAACTCGCAACATTATACGATTAATTAAATAATCAATTAAGAGTGTTGCCCTATAGGTATGACCTAGGGGTCAACTGATCACCACCGTCACACACGACGAATGTCAAACTCTAGTCGACCAATCATTACCGATATATGTTGACCGATTGTGATAAAAAATTACTTCCCAATTGTATTCTATATAATGAGATTTAAACATGTGATCATCATGATCAACAGTCGTGATCGCATTATTGTCGGAGGACACATATTCCAACACGTACACCTCCACTTCTCTCTATATCATATCATGTAGCAAAGTGGTCGCAGTGCGTTGGTATGTAGCCCCGGCATTGATTAGCCCAAATGGCATAACAATATAGCAGTATGTGCCCCACTGAGTGACGAAGGCTGTCTTGTGCATATCTTCCACGGCCATTTTTATTTGGTTATACCCTGCATACCCGTCCATGAAGGATAACAACGCGTGATCTGCCGTGTTATCTACCAATATAACGATGTGTGGTAGAGGGAAGTCGTCTTTAGGACTCGCCTTGTTCAAGTCTCTGAAATTAACATAAACCCGAATTCGTCCATCCTTTTTGGGTACGGGGACTATGTTAGCCACCCAGTCTGAATACTCGGAAAGTTTGATGAATACGGCTTTGAATTGTTTATCGACTTCTTCTTTAATCTTAAGAGCCCACTCTGTCCTCATCCAACGAAGCTTCTGTTTTACAGGCTTGAAACCTGGCTTGATTGGAATGCGATGCTCTGCAATATCCCTGTCGATGAAGACGTGTAGGAGGTCGATGAAATTGGCCCTTTCAGTTGGGTCTAGGGTCGTCCCTATCCTAAGTTCTTGGGGTTCTAATTTCGTTCCTACGTTAATAGGTTCGGTGTCTTCTATAACTGGTGCCCCTTCCCCCTCTTCTAGTATTTCTTTGATTATATAGGTAGGTAATTCGATTGAGTCTGGGTCAGGAATATCCTCGTTATTATCGTAAATAGAATTGCATTCAAAATAACGCAAGGAGTAAGCAGAATCAGATTTATTCATATTAAAATTTGAAAACAGCTGAAACAAAGAAGCCATCTGCGCAGTAGTCAGTGGCCGTAAAGGGACAGTTGCTGGGACATTCCCCAAGCTACTTTTACTAGGTGACGCTATGCTAGGTGAAACAGAGGGGCGGAGAGTGACGACAGGAGGAGACTCTCTAGCGACTTCTCTAGACTTAGGTTCCGACTCCGACTCTGATTCCGATTCCGACTCTGACTTGAATTCATCGTCTTCGGGTTCTCCTTTGAACATCTCTCCTTCTCCGGTAGTGACCTTGAAGAGCTTTCCTTGATTGTTGGTCCATTTGATCGACTTTCTCCATCCTTTCTGCTTATTTGAGTTGGTGTCAGTGATTAGTGTCGTAGGGTTAAAATGGTCGTCTTGAAGTATCATGGTAATGATCTCATCTTGCGCTGCCCTGACGAATCGATCTTCTCCAAACAGGAGGCTAACAGCTTGTTCGTCGAGATAAGGTGTCTGACGAGTTTTGACGGTAGGAACCATTTCTGGAGGAATGAAGTAGCAATCGTGGAAGACCTCGATTCCAGCTAGTTGAATGCCTTTGTACCTCCAAGGTTTGGGAAATGCATAAAAATGTTCACAATTCCCTTCTCTGACGAAGTACCAATTTTGTGTAGGGAGATAGGGTTGCATTTGGATTCCCTTATTCTTGCGATTCCGAACTTGAGTAAGCATTTTAATAGTTTCGGCTTTCGTGGGTTTGTACCCTAAGCCTAGTGGTATCTTTTGGGAGTCACATTCCTTAATAGGTGTAAAGGTACTCTTTCTTATAGGGTTTAACGACATTCCTGGAAAGTATCCCTAGGATTTGAGCATGTGGTTGACCACTAAGTTGGAGTACGGGTCGAAATATAAGGGAGCCAGCTCGCTCTCTAAAAGGTTTATGATTTGAAATCCTCCAAGCTCATACACTGGATCTGCAACTACTTGGTTGCTTGACATTTTCTCTATCAGGGCCTTGATAGATGACGAAGTGATCGTCACTACCTTGCCATCTAGAGGGATATTGATCTTCTGGTGTAAGGTGGATGTTACCGCTTTGGAAGTGTGAACCCAGGGCCTACCCAAAAGTATATTGAAAGATGCCTCGATGTCCACTATGTGAAAATTAACCTTTCGCTCGATTGGCCCAGTGGCCACAGTAAGGTTAACTAACCCCACTACTTTACGTCGCGTTCTATCGTACGCCCGAACGCCTTGGTTAGTAGGAGTCTAGTCTAATTCTTTCATGCCTAACTTGTATGCTGTTTTTAGTGGTATGACATTGACTGCGGAGCCATCATCCACCAAAGTCATGGGTACATTTTTCTTCAAGCATGTGACTGTGATGTATAGAGCAAGGTTATGAGTGACACCAAAGGGAGGCAAGTCCTCATCTGAGAAAGTAAGTGGGTTACTTAGCTTGACTGAGTCTTGGAAGACTAGGTTGACGATGTCGTCAGGTGTAGAGTCGGGTGCTACGTTCAATTTGGCCAATGCTTGCAGTAAAGCCTGGCGATGGGGAAATGAGCTTGCAACTAGTTACCAGACTGAAAGATCAGCCTTTGTCTTTTGAAGTTGCTTCAATAAATGGTCAGGAGAAGTATCTTCACCATCGTTTGATGTGATGACATTGGTGTTAGTAGTTACTGGACCATTTGTTTGAGTGAAATTTTGATATGGACGTCCTGAGCAAGTAAGGTGGTCCACATCTTGATCTTCACTAGCCTTGACTAGAGGATGTTCGGTGAGGTAAACATCTTCATCGTCATCCTCCCAAATTCCATTGACGATACTGAGCTCTCTTAAGCTTATGATTTCAGCTTCTAGGCTGATTATTTGCTCGACTAGATCGTCGGTCACTGCGATCACTTCTTGGATTGTGGATTCTTGAGATAAGATTGGAACCACGGTCCTGTTTTCCCTAGGTACAGTTCTTGGACTGCGTAGGGATGCCACTACAGCTTCTAGCTCTCAAACTTGTCTACTTACGCTCTTTGCCCATGTGACAAAATCGGCGATAGTAGGGGAGATAGTGGAATAACTCTCTTCATTTTCTAGTGCATTAACCTCATCTTCAGCTGGAGAAATGAGGTGTGAGCAATCCAAGGTGGATTCCTCATATGTGATCATTATAATTCCAAGAGGATTCTGAGTATTGTTAGTCTTGCTTGCAGGAGGTATAGGTAAGTCCCTATCCTCAATCATATCCTGAATGACATGTTTTAATTTGAAACATTTCTCTATATCATGCCCTTTGCCTCTTTGGAACTCACAGTAGGCATTCTCATCCCAGAACTTAGACTTCTTCTCTGGGTCAGATGTAGGTCCTATAGGTTGGAGGTTGCCTTGTTTCATCAATCTTTTTAGAGCGTTGGAGTACGAGTCATCAACTTTGGTGAACTTCCTTTGCGGGTTATTCTTCCTGGTAGATGACTCGACAAGGTTGACCTTGTCGGTCTTACTAGTGAAGCCATAAGAACGACTCATTGTGCCTTGATATTCGCGACCTACCATTTTGGACACGAGTCCTTTACGGATGTCGTCTTCAATCCTTGTTCCTAATACAGTTAAGTCTTTGAAAGACTTTATGATTTGGTATCTTAGGTGGTTCGCATAGATAGGCCTTAAGTTGTCCACAAACTTTTCAACAAGAGTAGCCTCGTCGGGGCGTTCGACGAGTTGTGTGCTAGTCTTACTCCACCTACTTAGGAAGTCGGTGAATCCTTCCTTCTCCTTTTGGGTAAGAACCTCTAGAGTGCGCATATTGACTTGAATTTCAGCATTATCTGCATACTGTTTGGTGAACTCAATTGCAGCATCATCCCAAGTAGCAATTTTCTTATGTTCCAAAGAGTAGAACCATTGCTTAGGAATAGTATCGAGAGATGAAGGACAGATCCCTAGGAACATCTCTGGCTTGATGCCTTTGATAGACATATAATCTTTGAAAGCACGAATATGGTTCAATGGGTTTTCATGCCCGTTAAACTTCGGGATGTCAGTCATGCTGAAGTTAGTTGGCAGTTGAGCATTTACTGCCGCAATTTGCGGTTGTTTTCCCTGTACATGTCATCTCCCTTGAGGTACATTAGTTGTTCTTCAAAATATTGGAGTCGTTTTTCAGCCTCAGTAGGACCTGGTAGAAGATTGACTTCTGGTTGTCCAACAAAGGGTGGAATATTATCGTGTATAACCATGTCGGGAATGGCATCCTCTGCAAGAGGATGTCTAGCTTCTACAGTGACAATTCAGCCTTTGATGGCATTAAGGCGAGCATAAGCTTGGTCTTGGCTTGTCTGGAGACGAATGAGCGCAGCTAAGATTTGATCATTACCATTTACGGACGGCTGGGGTTGACCATTAACTCTTTCGTGACTAGTTCCCACCATTTTGGAACCGAAGATAAGAGATCGACGACGAATCAAAACACGATCGACCATTTTCGCACACTACTCAAAAAAAGGACTCGACTCGTGAAGTGGGTGTGTTCCACTGTGTCAAGTGGGGTTTGAAAATGACAATTTTTTGAAATGTTTATCCTAGACAACTGTAGTGTAGTTGTAGGAGTGCTGACTCGAAGTGAGGTTTGAAATGGGTTTGAGAACCGAATTTTGACTTGACATTTGGACAGAGTTTCGGCTTTATTTTGCGTTATTATAGGCCATTTCGAAAATATTTACATTTTGAAAAGGATTTTATTTTACAAAATTTCGTCATGGTTTTGTTTGCAAAATGGTGATCACGTATATGATACAAACGTACATATGGGCATTATAACGGTATGTTGAGTGCATTTAAAGGGTTTTGGCTTAAAAGGTGGGTTGCCATACTAAACAATCAAACTCTGGTCTGTGGAGAGGTCCGTGCCAAACATGAGTAAGGTCGGTTCCTAGTCCATTCCCTCGAGTAGTGAAAGCGCTTGATACAAACATGAGTATATACCACGGTATGTTTGACGTCAATCGCTATCCATCCTTAGGCCCAGATAAGAATTTCGACCGCACAGACGGGACGATTGGTCCAATAGGTTGGGTTAAGCCTAGGAAGGCCGAATGAAATGACCTAAGAAGGTCGAGTAATGAAAACCGACAACTCTCTCGTATAAATTATCACCTAACCTTGTTCAAGTTTCACCCTGGGTAACACGTAAGTGTATCATCCCCAGCGGAGTCGCCAAACTGTGGACATGGGCCACTCGTGCCGCGCGCACCCGCGCATTGGTTTCGAGGCGACGACACTTCTCCCAAGGAACCTTGGTTTGCCAAAGCACGTCATGGGATGTTACCGATTTGTGAGGCATTGAAACCGGTGAAAGGTTGAATAAGGCTGCATTTGTGGAGTCGCCACCAATTTATTGTGGAAAAATTGGAAATCGTTCGAATAGCTCGTGTCATGTCAAGACACGAAGTAATGACATGAACACCAAGAACTCGTTATCCTTAGCATTCTATGTCTAGAATGACTCTCGAAGATTCCAATGGACACGGATGTCCAAAGATAACAGGAGTAAGGGGTGAGGGTACGTATTAGGAAGCTCTTTAATCGAACACCTAATCCCGCCCGACTCGATAGCGGCCTCTACTAATTATTTGGGAAATCTTTCATATTTGATATGTCGTCGATGTAATGCATGCAATGCAACAAACATAGATTAATCCTAGCATGTGAAATTAGACTATGTCGGTTAACACGTACTTTAGAAAACAAATTGGTCGAAGTCGGAGGTTAGATTAATTGCATGTGAATGCCATACAATTAAATCATACATAATTACGATAAATAATTAAAATACAATAATGAAAATTACAACTATTACAAGGTTTATTTGATCTACGTCAAAAGCACGCTCAAAACGGGATTTTGTGAAAAAGGAAAAATAAAGTACGAAAATTCGTCAGAATAGAAGTGATAATACGATTAATAGTTCATTATATACGTAATTAGGAGCTATATCTGAGCGAGAAAGAGTTCAGGGACAGAAGCCAACCCAGAATAGGCGCAGCATCTACTCCGTCATCTGGAAGAGGCGCAGCACTTCCTGCATCTGCTCTTGAGTTGGACTCTGGCTGTGAAGTCAGAATCGCGGATTGTTATCGTTCATTGGTAATTTAAGGTCGATTACTGTCATTAGAACTCAAGTGAAATTGATTTAACCAGTTATATACATCTGGAACCGTCATAAAACAAATTAAAGATGCGAATTTAAAGCGATTTACATGATTATACGGCGAACTTCTGTCGGAAATACGAAAGGAACGAACTTTGAACTCGAAAATTGAATAGAATTTGAATGAACTAAAATTGAATAAAGGAAATTATGTACAAAATATGAATTCCAGAGAATCGATATGAGAAAATCGAACCTCTAAAATCCGGGTTTGAATAGATGATGAACACCCGCAAATATTGAATTATAAGGCATTAAAGTCGAATTAAACGTTATAATTTGAAAAGGTTTTATTAAGACGTGATTATGTACAGATACGAACAAAAGAAATGAAAGAAAAAGAGAGATAAGAAAGTTGCAGAAGGTCGACGAAGAAGAAGAAGAGCAGGAGCAGCGGCAGCCTCAGGAAGAGGCGCAGCATATGCTGCGATCCTTCGAAGAGGTGCGGCTGCTGCTGCGTTTCTTCTCGACGTCAATGATGTGGCTCATATTTGAGCACATTTATTTTTTTTTATTATTTTTTTTTGATGACGAGGGGGTTGAATCCCCCCGGGCCCATGCATTCCCGCACCACCACATGGACCATGTAAGCCACCCCTTCAGGGGCTGCAGTGGCCAAGTGATCATCGCCCCAACTGGTAGTCGAACCCGGGACCTCTCAACTCCTGCATTTCTGCAAGCTTTAAGGTTTAACTCGGCTACCACTGGACTAACACCACTTGGTTATTTGAGCACATTTAGCCCCCGAATTAACCTCGTTCCCATGCTTTATAGTGCATAATTGGGTCATTTACTATCTTTAGTTTCCCATTTTGCATATTCTTTGAGGTTTTGTCCCTTTGGTAGGAAAGGAGTGCTAACCTTGCATTTACATGGTGAAATGGAGCTAAATTGATCGCATCTAATGACCAAGCATCAAGGAGAAGACAATACTAGATGGCCTATGTAGATAATAAAGTAAAATGGGCAATGACGAAAGGATCCTTGCATCCTCAACAAGATCCCCACTGATTGTTGAGGAACGAAGAGAAAAGAAGCTGTCTGACCCAGGATCCGAGCGGATTGCCACCAATCCGGGCGTCTTCCTTCACCACCATCCAAGCGTCCTCCATCCAAGACGCTTGTCTTGAAGCCAAAGGATCCGAGAGTCTCCTCTATGATCCGCTCGGATCACATGACAGAACCCACCTTTCTAAGACTAAAGCCGCTAGTCATTTCCTCAACTTTTCTTAAGGGTCTTAATAGTCATTTAAGCCATTAGTAACCCTAGTTTTTGTACTTAATCTTTAGTATAAATACCCCTTTGTACTACCTAGATTATCATCAAGTGGTAATCAATTAGTAAGCAATCTTGATGCTCTCTTAATACTTTCTTAATCAAGTTATAATAATTCTTTAATCTTGTAATCAACTTTTAATCTAGTCTTAATACAAATTTCAATACTTAATCTTTCCTTAATTTCTCTATAGTTCTTCATTTATTTTGGGTAATTAGCAGATTATCTGGGTTTATTTGGAGGATTGACAACCTTCCATCAATCATCAAGTACTTCTATTATTCTTTTCTTTATTATTTGGAATCATCTTTATAGGTATAATTCTCACTTAACCTTGTTTAATTATTGTTAATCATTTTCATTTATTCATCATGTTTTGTCTTCCTAGTATGATTGACAACCTTGTTAGCATGTTAAACTTTATAATGAGTGAGTAGTTTCCTTAAGTAGGGTTAATGGGGAATTAGGGGAAACAAACATGGGGATTGATTCATGTTTAATCTAATATGTTTTCAAAATTAATTTGCTTGCTTGTTGTGATTTCAACTTATGCACATGTTATGTTTGATGAAATGCGAGCTTATGAATCGTTGCAGTTTTTACCCATCACCTATCTTTTCAATGAGACTTGTAAGCTTATACACCAACTCGAGTCTCATTAGACCATGCATATAGTTGGATAGGAAGGACTAAGTCGACTTGAAGGTGTTGTACAATCTAATCGATCAGGCTCCGGGACCCAAACCTTCTTAGGGATTGTAAGCTTATACACCAACTCGATCCCATCACAACAATAAGTGCTTGCATCTAGTAGAGAACATGTTTGTATGATCAACTCCAATGAATCCCCTATGAACCTATGACACCCTAGTGCTTTTAATCAATTATTTACATCTCATTTTAATCAACTTGCTTGTTTTTATTACTTTGCTTTTATATTGTTAATTAGTTTAGTTGATCTCCTATCTCAACACAAATTGTGACACCCTAAGACACAACCATTTGCAATTGAAAATCCTACATCAATACCCGTCCCTTGGGATCTGACCTTTACTTACCTCTTTGCTAAGAGTAGTTTGTGAAGTTATAAATATTGTTTTGGTTAGGTAGCTTTTGACGACGAGTTTTAACCCACACCAAAAATGGCGCCGTTGCCAGGGACGGTGTTAACTTGATTTGATTTTGATTAATTATTTTTAGTTGTGTCTTTCCTTAGCTTGAGGGAGAGCACTTCCTCAAGGTACTTATCACATTTTCCCTTAGTATATTTTGCAAGATGGATATTATAGATTGTTTTATTAAGGACCACTTGAGTATCCCTTTCTTCAAAGACCCTTTGCAAGCATTGGAAGCCTTAGAAGAAAGTGAGGCCAAAAATAAGCATTGGGAATTGGAAGTAGATATCTTTGAGGTCGCTCTAGCCAACAAAGAACTTACTTATGAGTAATCCGAATTGATACATGACATTCTTGAGGAAGCATCCCAATCCATTGAAGATGAACAAGCAACCGAAGATCATACCATACAAGCCGAGGAGCTAGATGAATTTGTTATGGAATTTGAGTATGATGAGGTTGATGAACTTGAAGAACAAGTCGAATATACCATGAGAATGGAATGTATAATGGAAATGGAGCAAATCCTTAATGAACCCTCAATGGAGGAAATTGAGGTACCAACTTCAACTCTAAAACCCTTTCCCCCAAATTTGAAATATGCTTACCTTGATGAATCTAAAACTAAACCCGTAATTGTTAATGATAAACTTGATTAGAACCAATTGGAAAGTTTGCTTAATGTGTTGAAACAACATGAAAAGGCTATAGGTTATAGCCTAGATGACCTTAAAGGGATAAGTTCCAATTTTTGCATGCATAGCATTCATCTAGAAGAAGACCATAGGCCTACAATCCAATCCCAAAGGAGATTAAACCTCCACATGCAAGAAGTTGTAAAAGCGGAGGTTATGAAATTGCTTGATGCGGGAATCATATATCCTATTTCAGATTTTTTGTGGGTTAGCCACGTTCAAGTGGTACCAAAAAAAGGAGGTACCACGGTGGTAAAAAATGATAAGAATGAGCTAATACCCACAAGGAAGATCACCGGTTGGCGTATGTGAAATGACTATCGTAAATTGAATTCCGCAACAAGAAAGGATCATTTCCCCCTACCATTCATTGACCAAATGCTTGAGAGGTTAGCCTCTAACAAATTCTTTTGTTACCTTGATGGGTATTTGGGATTCTTCCAAATCCCGATACACCCGGATGACCAACATAAGACCACTTTCACATGCCCTTATGGTACTTTTGCATATAGGAGAATGCCTTTCTCGCTATGTAATGCCCCCGCTACTTTCCAACGATGCATGATGAGTGTTTTCTCTGATTATATACAAACCATAATGGAAGTTTTTATGGACGATTTTAGCGTTTATGGAAAAGACTTTGACTTATGCTTGCATAACCTTTCTCTTGTATTGCAAAAATGTGAAGATGTTAGTCTTGTTTTGAATTGGGAAAAGTGTCACTTCATGGTCAATGAAGGTATTGTTTTGGGTCATTTAATCTCGGAAAAGGGCATTGAAGTTGACAAAGCAAAGGTTGAGGTGATAGAGAAACTCCCACCTCCCGTGAATGTTAGAGGGGTGAGAAGCTTTCTCGGTCACGCGGGTTTCTATCGCCGTTTCATAAAAGACTTCTCAAAATTCGCGAAACCCCTCACTCAACTTTTGCTTAAAGATTCCCAATTCCAATTCACTAATGAGTGTGTTGAAGCCTTTAATAGAATTAAGGAAGGACTAATCTCGGCACCAATAATCCAACCACAAAATTGGGAACTACCATTTGAGATCTTGTGTGATGCGAGTAACTACGCCGTTGGAGCGGTTCTTGGCCAACGGGTAGGAAAGGCTTTGCATGCTATCTATTACATAAGCAAGACTCTTTATTCCGCACAAGTGAGCTACGACACTACTGAGAAGGAACTCCTTGCCATTGTCTATACCTTAGACAAATTTCGTTCCTATTTGCTAGGATCAAAAGTGATTGTTTTCTCGGACCATCGTGCTCTTAGACATCTCTTGATAAAGAAAGAAGCAAAGCCAAGATTATTGAGATGGATTTTGCTACTCCAAGAATTAGATTTAGAGATAAGAGACAAAAAGGGAGCCAAAAATGTGCTAGCGGATCACCTGTCAAGAATTCGATTCCATAGTGACGAGGGAGAGACACCGATCAATGACTCTTTCCCCGATAATATCTTAATGGCCATCCAATCACAAGTTGAGAGGCACACCACACCGTGGTTTGCCGACTATGCTAACTACATTGTGGGAGGAGTCCTTCCTCCAAATTTGAACTACAATCAAAGAAAGAGATTCTTGTTTGAAGTAAAAAGATACTTTTGGGATGATCCCAATCTTTACAAGGAATGTAGTGATGGACTTTACCGAAGATGCATACCCCAATGGGACGTTCAAGGTGTTTTGGAGGGATGTCATTCATCACCTTATGGAGGACATCATGGAGCACGAAGAACTATTGCTAAAGTCCTTCAATCAGGTTTCTTTTCGCCTACCATGTTTGAAGATGCTAGAGAGTTTATTCTCCATTGTGATCCTTGCCAAAGAACCGGGAACATTTCTTGGAGGAATGAGATGCCACAACGAGGAATATTGGAGGTAGAAATTTTCGATGTATGGGGAATTGACTACCAAGGACCATTTGTATCATCTCAAGGAAACAAATACATTCTCGTAGCCATTGATTATGTATCAAAATGGGTAGAGGCAATTGCCACTCCAACCGATGACGCCAAAACAGTTACTAAACTTCTCAATAAAATAATCTTCCCAACATTTGGAGTCCCTAGAGCAATCATTAGTGATGGAGAGACACATTTCGATGAAAAGAAGCTCACATCCCTTTTGGCAAAGTATGGTGTTCAACATAGGACCGGCTTGGGATATTATCCTCAAACAAGCGGTCAAGTTGAAGTTTCAAATAGAGAGATCAAACAAATTCTTGAAAAGGTTGTTAACAAGACTCGTAGGGATTGGAGTATGAAGCATGATGACACTCTTTGGGCTTATAGGATAGCCTATAAGACTCCCATAGGAGCCTCCCCTTACAAGCTAGTCTATGGAAAAGCATGTCATTTGCCAATTGAGCTAGAATACAAAGCCTTTTGGGCAATCAAAGCTCTCAACCTTGATCTCAAGCTAAGTGGCCAAGAGAGAATAATGCAAATCCAAGAGTTGGAGGAATTCCGACTACAATCCTATGAAAATGCCAAGATCTACAAAGAAAGGACAAAGTTGCTTCATGATAAAAGAATCAAGCAAAAGGCCTTGCACAAGGGAGACAAAGTCCTTCTATTTATTTCCCGATATCGACTCTTTCCCGGGAAGTTGAATTCTAGATGGATAGGTCCCTATGTGATTACCGAGGTAGGAAAATATGGAGACTTTGAGATAAAGTCGGAAGATGGAAACAAATATAAAGTCAATGGGCAATGGTTGAAACCATATTATGAGGGAGCATTCATTGGAGAAGTCAAGGTCATCCACCTCGGGCCTCTCCCTCCATGAGAAGACCATCAAGGAAAGAGAGTTTGGTGGAGTCCTCTCCAAACCACCATTTGTAAATATATTAACTCTTCTCACTTGTATTTTTAACTTTATTGCATTTTAATAAGAAGCATGATTCTTGACATGAGAGTGGGTGAGGGAGGGTCAGTAACCCTTTTGATGAATGAAGGATTTAGCAATTCAAGTGTGGGGACGCATTCTTATCAAATGAGGAAGAATATGATCAAAAGGAGAAGAAACTCCCACGGGCATATCTGAGTCCGTGGGAAATACAGGCAATCCGAGCGTCTTCTGTTCAACCCGCTCGTCTTGGCAGAAACCGAGCGTCCTGGGAGCCATCCGCTCATCTTGGGGTACCTGGAAATTGGAGAACCCGCACTGACTATATATCCGAGCGTCCCCAGAGGAATACGCTCGTCTCAGGCCAAAGACGCTGGTCTCATTGAAAATTTGCGCGTCCTGACTACTTCAAAATCTGGGACTTCACTCTGACTACGGATCCGAGCGTCCTGAGCTCGATCCGCTCGTCTCCTGAAGCACAGATCTGAGCGTCCTGAGCACGGCCCGCTCGTCTCCCTGCCATTTTGCTCTTCTATTTCTTGACAGTTATAAACTCCTCCCACCACACATTTCATGACACCTCATCCTTCCTTCCTCTATAAAACATAAAATCCCCTCCCATATAACCCACAACACATCAAAAGCATCCACTTATCTCTCTAATTTAAGATCTATTCCAAGATGAGACCAACAAGGTCCTTACCTAAAGAAAGGAGGAGAGCTAGACTGATTGGAAGTTCCTCAACTTCCCACCTCAACACTCTAAGAAGGGAAAATGAAGAAGTTGTAGATCTCTCAAGACTCAATGAATTCTCAAATAATGAATTTGTTAATGATGTCCAAAGGCTTGTCTTTCATCGTTTACTCGGTAAGAACATTCTTCCCACTAAATTTGTTTGCCACGACACCTTGAGAAAACTCGGCATCTACCATCAAACCGAGGCACTATTTGAGCTATTTGGTCTTTCTTCTATGTTCAATATGCATGAGCTCACCTATAGGCCTTTGGTTCTTGAGTTTTTGAGCTTCCTAAAGATCTCCACCATAAACAATACAATTTGTGTGCAATTTCGTCTTGAGAATGAAACCCGGATGATGACATTAGTGGAATTGCGAGTGTGCTAGGTTTCGATGTTTCGCCTACCCGAACATCTAGACCACGAAACTACTCTATAGCACCTCTTTGGCGAGCTTTAACCGGTCGCGACTTTACTTAAATCAAAGAATGCTCGGCCTCCTACATTCAAAACCCAATCATTCGGTGCACCTATCGATTCCTCACCGGTACTCTTCTAGCCTGCAGCGACCCCGCGGTCGTCAATGAACTCGACCTTGTTTTCATGGAATCTTACCTCAAAATACAAGGGCGGAGTGGTTACAACTTTAATGCACCCATAGTACTTCTCGAGAAATGGGCCAAGTTTAGAAATAGGGACGATGATGGCATGATACATATTGTTAATGGCGGGTTAGTAACCAAGCTTTCAAAACACTTTAACCTCAACTTCAATCACAATAATGCCTATACCCCTCTTCCCGGAAAAACAAGGATCGATGAAATGTTACTTCTACAACAACATCATTTGATATCCCTTGAGGGATTTGAAAAAAGGATAAAATGGATCATCAAAGGGAGCACCCCTATATACCTTCCCATTGAAGGATTGACAAGGATTTCACCTAGAAGAGGCCCCCTCTCTCAAGTCCCATCTTACCTCATCCAGACAAATGCAAACCGGGCTAACCAAACCAACCTCCTACTCCACCTCCACAACAAGAAACCCAAACAAATGACAATGAGAAAGTTGTGATCCCACCATACCCCTTCCAATACCAACCTTACAATAACCCGAACCCCTTCATCCTCCCTAGGGACGATTTTATCACGGGTATCCTTCAAGACATGCACCTACGGCAATATGAGGCCAATGTGGACAACTACAATGCTTTGTATCCACAATTCCACCGATTGGCCCGGCAAGGACACATTAGTGAGGAGGGAATGCTTCCCTCTTGGGCCCAAATGAATATCCTCTTTCCGCATTCGGAAAACGCCAATGGTGGAGCGCATGGTCAAGAAGAAGAAGAAGAGGGTGAAAAATCGAGTGGTGATGACACGGTGGAGTTAAATAGTGAGGGGGATGAGTTCATGGACTTTCATGAGAGTGATTCATCAAGAGAACCTTGGGATAGCGACTTCGGAGGGGATGATGACGACCTTTGAGGAATACTTCATGAGCTAGGTGGAGCGGGCACGAGGCACCCATCAAGGCCAAAGATAAGTTTCTCTTATTCCCCCTCATTTCTTTTTCATGACAAGAATTTCATGATTTGTTAACTTGTTTTTTTTGATTGATTGTTTCATTTTCTTGGGTGCCCTTGTAAAAAGAAGGACTATTATTCCACTAAGGCAACATTTGGGTGATGTTAAATTAATTGTTCCCACCATGTAAAATCCAAAATGACAAAATTAGTTTCATGCATAGCATTCTTGTGCATGAACTTTCCCATTTTTAACATTAGCAATAGTGTCTCATTTGGTTTGGGGAAGTTCAAGCATAAGCATTGGGAGTTAATTCCAATTATGCTCTCCAACTAAACAAAAATTCAGCATCATATAGTATAGTTTAGTTTGCATCACTTGTTTATATGTCATATAGTTTGCATTTAGTATAAAAATCATGCATTCTCATATAGCTTGCATAATTTCCTATCGTATTGGCCATTGAGGACAATGCCCATACTAGTGTGGGAATGCGAAATTCTAACATGACTTTTAAAACAAAAATGATAAAAATTGAAAATTTTTGAAAAATACAAAAACATGTCTTTTTATTCCATAAATCATAAAAACCATAAAAATTGGAAAAATTGAAAAACCCAAAAACATGTTCATTTCCTTTATAGTGTAGTCTTGTACATATATTGTGTTTGTATATATTGTGTTTGTCTACCCTTTTTCACTTTGATCGACTACGCCACATCCGAGACATGAGGATATTGAAGACCGCATGGTATGATCTTTCCAATCTCCTTTTTCCTCTTTATGTTGGTAACTATGTGGCTTTGTTTTGATTGATGCGGTATAAAGAATGTGATTATAGGATTGCATTTTATTTGGCATACTAGTTGGTAGAAGCATATGCATTAGGTTGTATAAATGTTAGTTGCATCATGGCATATAGTTGCATTTAGGAAAAAGTTTGTGAAAACATCTATTTGGGAAGCTTGACAAGTGTATATAAGGCCCTTGTAGATACTTTTTCTTCTTAAGACTTTGCTCATTAGAATGCTTGTAAAGCACCCTAGGATGTGTCATGCTAGTATCCTTTGACCCATGGATTAAGGCCTAGTCAAAAGTACCTTGTGGTGTGAAAACTCCTTGGCTACCGTTTATTCCAAGGTGACCCTTGAAACCATGCAACCATCATCCATATTCTACCACATTTTGTCATCAAAAAGGGAATGGGCACAAAAATTGTTCAAATTTGAGATCAAGAAATAAAAAGAAAAGAAAAAGTTTGCAATTGCATCAAAAGAAAAGAGGAGTAACAAAAATGAAAACTCCTATGCTTCAAATATAAGCACCCTCACTACAAATGGGGTAACTTTGAAAATGTTCAAAAGAAAATGCTAGAAAAAGTTGAAAGTTGTTAAGTATTGAAATGCCAAACATCAAAGGAAATGGAAAAGAAAACGTTCTCAAAATGTCAAATGCCACAAGAAATTGGGGGGAAAAATAAAAATAAAAGCAAACTCCCATATGAAACTCAAATACAAATGATCCCTTTATCCATCGAATCCACTTTTGTGCATGGTAGAGAGGGGACGACCCTTCTTCTTGCCTAGGCAAGAAGGGGAATTCCGTGATCCTCCAGTGTTTCTAACACCATAGGGAGTCTACCCTTGACGAAAGCATTTAACAATTGAGGACAAAGGTACCCTAGCTTGACACAACTTGGAGGTGATTTATTGGTATCCTTCTAGGTTAATAGTTTGAAGAAACAATATCTATGAAGGAGTGTGTACCCTTAAATTGCTTCCCTTTTAGATAATTTCCGCCACTTAGATGAGGAAAGTGGCTATTCATTTTTGTAGATGCATCCATTACTTGTTTTGTGTGCTTTAATGCTTGGATGTGTCGCCATTTTGGCAAGCCCTACCTTGCCTTGCAAGAAGGCATCCTACCTCATGGTTGTCTTGTTGTGAGTTGAAGGGGCGGAGTGAGTGATGTGACCATAATTAGAGCACTTTTAGTCCCCGAATTAGCCTTGTTCCCATGCTTTTTAGTGCATATTTGGGTCATTTATTGTCTTTAGTTCTTTGTTTTTCATATTCTTTGAGGTTTTGTGTCCTTGGTAGGAAAGGAGTGCAAACCTTGCATTTTCATGGCAAAACGAGACTAAATTGATTGAATTCAATGACCAAGCATCAAGGAGAGACAAGATTAGAAGGCCTTTGTACATACTATAGTAAATGGGCAATGATGAGAAATGATCCTTGCATCCCCGAGGAAATCCCCAAGGATTTTATGAAGAAAAGGGAAGAAAAGAAGAAGAAATTTGACTGTCCAGCAATCCGTGCGGATTGTCCTGAAGACGCCCGTCCTCCACCTTCACAATCCGTGCGTCTTCACTCCAAGACGCCCGGGCAGCAACAACAGAAGACGCCCGTCTTCTCCCCAAGACGCCCGGGCAGAGACCCTCGAATCCGGCCGTCCCGTGCCTAAGACGCACGGATTCCAAGGCAGCACAACTTCGTCTTCTTCAAGCTTAAAGAAAGATACCCATCCTTCCAAAAATACCGGCGTTTCCTTAAGTAGGGACTTAATCGTCATTTAAGCCATAGTTAACCCTAATTCCTACACCTAATCCCCACTATAAATACCCCATTAGTCTAACTAGAAGAGCATGTTCTTCTTAGCAATCTTTAGTGTAGTTAATATCAATCAAATCTCTCTTTAATATTGTAATCAACAATTAATCAAGTTTTAATACAAGTTTTATTTCCTTAATCTCTCTTTTGTTCATCCTTTATTTTGGGTAATTGAAGATTATTTGGGTTATTATTGGGAGATTGACAACCTCTCAATCAAGCATCAAGTACTTCTTTTATTCTTTGCTTTATTATTGGAATCATTAGTAGGTATAATTCTCTTAATCCCTTTTTAATTATTGCTAATTACTTTCATTTATTCATCATGTTTCACTTTGTTGGTATGATTGACAACCTTGCTAGCATGTTCAACATGATAATGAGTGAGTAGTTCCTTAGCTAGGGTTAATGGGTAATTAGGGGAAACCTATATGGGGAATGATTCATGCTTAAATTAATATGCTTTCATGGTTTATTTGCTTGCTTGTTTTGATCTCAACTCATGCACATGTTATGTTTGATGAAATGCGAGCCTATGAATCCTTGCATTTTTTACCCTTCACCTATCTTTTCAATGAGACTTGTAAGACATAAACAAACTCGAGTCTCATTAGACCATGCATGTTGTTGAGTAGGGAAGACTAAGTCAACTTGTAGGTGTTGTACAATCTAATCGATTCGGCTCCGGGACCCAAAGTTTCCTAGGTTTGTAAGATATAAACCAACTCAATCCATCACAACAATAATTGCTTGCTTATAATTTGAGAACATGTTTGTATGATCAAATCCCATGAATCCCCTATGACCCCATGATACCCTAGTGCTTTTTATCAATTGTTTACAACCCTTTTAATTCATCTTGCTTGTTTACTTTCATTGCTATTTAGTTTAGTGATCTTCTATTCAAACCCCAATTGTGACACCCCTAAGACACTACTAGTTTCAATAGAAATCTCATCTCAATTCCCGTCCCTTGGGATCCGACCTTTACTTGCCTATTTACTAATTGTAGAGTTGTTTGTAAAGTTATAAATTGTGTTTTGGTCTAGGTTCTCCTAACGACAAGTAACCGAAAAGTCTAGCCACCGACCAGTGAGACCCGCTAATTGTCTCACATCGGCTATATTAGTAGGTTAGTTTGAATAAGGGTCCTAGTCTTTGTCACCTCTTTACTCGGGATGAGCAAAGGTTCGGTTTGGGGATATTTAATGTGACTCATATTTGAGCACATTTGGTCCCCGAATTAGCCTCGTTCCTATGCTTTATAGTGCATAATTGGGTCATTAACTATCTTTAGTTTCCCATTTTGCATATTCTTTGAGGTTTTGTTTTCTTGGTAGGAGAGGAGTGCAAACCTTGCATTTTCATGGCAAAATGGAGCTAAATTGATCGCATTCAATGACCAAGCATCAAAGGCAAGACGATACTAGAAGGCCTATGTAGATAATAAATTAGATTGGGCGTCTTCCTTCACCACCATCCGAGCATCCTCCAGCCAAGACGCTCGTCTTGAAGCCAAAGGATCTGAGCGTCTCCTCTATGATTTGCTCGGATCACAGGACAGAACCCACCGTGCCAAGACTCAAGCCGCTCGGGACGGGCATATCCATACGGGACCAACAAAACGAAAATGCTCATTTCCTTGGAGAGTAGCATTTCCTCAACTTTTCTTAAGGGTCTGAATAGTCATTTAAGCCCTTAGTAACCCTAATTTTTGTACTTAATCTTTAGTATAAATACCCCTTTGTACTACCTAGATTATCATCAAGTGGTAATCAATTAGTAAGCAATCTTGATGCTCTCTTAATACTTTCTTAATCAAGTTCTAATCATTCCTTAATCTTGTAATCAACTTTTAATCTAGTCTTAATACAAATTTTAATACTTAATCTTTCCTTAATTTCTCTATTGTTCTTCATTTATTTTGGGTAATTAGAAGATTATTTAGGTTTATTTGGAGGATTGACAACCTTCCATCAATCATCAAGTACTTCTATTATTCTTTGCTTTATTATTTGGAATCATCTTCATAGGTATAATTCTCTCTTAACCTTGTTTAATTATTTTTAATCATTTTCATTTATTCATCATGTTTTTCCTTGCTAGTATGATTGACAACCTTGTTAGCATGTTAAACTTGATAATGAGTGAGTAGTTTCCTTAACAAGGGTTAATGGGGAATTAGGGGAAACCAACATGGGGATTGATTCATGCTTAATCTAATATATTTTCATAATTACTTTGCTTGCTTATTATGATTTCAACTTATGCACATGTTATGTTTGATGAAATGCGAGCCTATGAATCCTTGCATTTTTTACCCATCACCTATCTTTTCAATGAGACTTGTAAGCTTATACACCAACTCGAGTCTCATTAGACTATGAATATAGTTGGATAGGAAGGACTAAGTCGACTTGTAGGTGTTGTACAATCTAATCGATTCGGCTCCGGGACCCAAGCCTTCTTAGGGATTGTAAGCTTATACACTAACTCGATCCCATCACAACAATAAGTGCTTGCATCTACTAGAGAACATGTTTGTATGATCAACTCCCATGAATCCCCTATGAATCTATGACACCCTAGTGCTTTTAATCAATTGTTTACATCTCATTTTAATCACCTTGCTTGTTTTTATTACTTTGCTTTTATATTGTTAATTAGTTTAGTTGATCTCCTATCTCAACCCAAATTGTGACACCCTAAGACACAACCATTTGCAATTGAAAATCCTACATCAATACCCGTCCCTTGGGATCCGACCTTTACTTACCTCTTTGCTAAGAGTAGTTTGTGAAGTTATAAATATTGTTTTGGTTAGGTAGCTTTTGACGACGAGTTTAAACCCACACCAGTCAAACCTTTGTTGTTCTATAAATTCAGTTTTAAAAGATGGTTTTTACGACGGTTTTGAACGTGCTTTTGATAAACACCTTACATTAGTGATACAAAAATAAAAGTACAATAAAAAAAAAAGGATTCTACACCCTCAGACTTACATGTTTGACGAAACGAGATTGACTAAAGTTATCATTTAGTGATTGCTCAACTCGAATATGCATGGAAAGTGCCCTTGTTAAAGGATTTAAAGGATTGATTAGATTGATTAAGTGGAGTTGGTCAAATTGGTCGGTCTATGCAACGTGACTGGGACTCAGAATGATCTGAGCTTACGTGGTCGATTGATCAAGCACGTAGGCGTCGAAAGCAAAAGCGTGGTCTAGAATACAAAGAGAGAAGAGAAGGGCGGACACTCGCGTGCCAAATATGGAGACCGAAGGTCTCTATTTATACTAAACA